>NW_012267383.1:2497112-2503306 GCF_000151885.1 Dipodomys ordii | reverse complement strand
GCGGGCGCCCGGGAGCCGGGGCGGAGACCTCGAGGGCGGACGGTGCCCGCCACGACCCGTGATCGGGGCCACGAGAGACGCCGCGACCGGGGCAGCCAGCGACCCCAGGATCGGGGCAGCGCCGCGACCCCACGGCCCGTGCCAGGAGCCAGTACCAGACTCGCGTGGGCGCCCTGCGCCCTGGGATTCTTCCCCGGCCGGCTCCTGCCCGGGATGCGCTGCGTCGGGGCCCGGCTCGCCCTGCTCACAGCCCGCCCCGACCCCCGGGAGCCAGCGCCGCCGGACTGCAGGCGGGGGTGCACGTCTGCTTTGGTGTTTCATCACATAAATCTATATGCACATAGATGTGTGTGTGTGTGTAAATGGTGTGTGTGTGTAAATGGTGTGTGTGTAAATGGTGTGTGCATGTGAGCCCTGGGCTGGAACTCAGGGCCTTTCTTGGCTTTTTCACTCAAGGCAGGTGCTCTACTACTTGAACCACACCTCCACTTCCAAGTGTTTTTGCTGGTTGTTCAGGGATCAGGAGGCTCAGAGGCTTTGAGCTTGGGTCCTCAGGTCTGCCTCAGCCTCCTGAGTAGCTCAGGTGGCAGGTGTGGCCGCCGCGCCGGCTCTGTCTTGCTGCTGGACAGCAGCTGGCCGCGGCTGGCCCGGGTCTGGGCCGTGTCCGGGATCCGCGGCGCTGCCCTTCGGCCTGCACGCGCGGACCCGGGTGTGAGCCATCTTTCCTTCTCCACAAGCCCTCACTTAACAGAGTTAGCATCTTTGCCTGGAGGAGGCAACAGGGCTTTCCGCGTCCCAAAGGGAAACCGTGGCGCTCTTCCCCGCGCCTCGGAGGGAAGAAACCCGCTTCCCTCCCTGCCCAGCAGTCAGCGCCCGCGCGCCCTGACCCGGGTGCCGGCCCCAGGAACCAGCGGGAAAGCCTGCCCTGCCTGGCTTCTAGAAAACCCTGCTGGTAGGTTTGTTTACTCTCTAGAAGGCCGGTGGATGTCCACAGATCTGAGATGATCAGGCAGTCTGACTTCTGTCCAGCCCGGCCAACGCTCCACTTTTTAACCAGGCTGAGCTCAATAGCATCCTCTTAACCACCTGGCTCTCCACCCTCCTCCCCCAAATTGCAGCTGCGGGTGGGGCTTCCTCTCTCAGAAATGCCCCCCCCCCCGCGTTGATCACTTTAAACTCCATACTCTGAAACACTTGGCTTCCTCCCACAAGAAAACAGAAGTATCTGGGAATTTCCACAAATGCCCTTGAACATACCAGAACTTCTGAATGTTACATCTATGTGCATGGTGCTATCTGAGTGCTAGTAGCCCTCAGAAATGTCACCCTCTAGTTCGGCACTGGTGGCTCACGCCTGTAACCCTAGCTACTCAGGGGACTGAGGTCTGAGGATTCAAGTTCAAAGCCAGTCCAGGCAGGAAAATCCATGAGACTCTTATTGCCAACTAACCACTGAAAAGCTGGAAGTGGAGCTGTGGCTCCAACAGTAGAACACCAGACTTAAGCAAAGAAGCTAGGAGACAGCCCCTAAGCCCTGAGTTCAAGCCCCAGTACTGGTGCACACGCATGTGCGCGCGCACACACGAGCGCACATACCCCCAAACTTTGAACCTCTACCATGCTCTGATCTATAACAGACTTTAAAAAAAAGTTAAGACTCAGAACCTTAGAAACCAGTAGATCTGAAGAAAGGAAATTTTTGAAAGAAAAGTAAATCACAAACCATTTCATACCTGCAAGTTGTAGGTCACGTATGTTGTAAATAAATTCATTCTTTTAGAGTACCTGTATTGGTGATTAAAGATTAGAGCTGGTGGCTGGTGGCTCACACCTATAATCCTAGCTACTCAGGAGGCCAAGATCTGGCTTCAGATCTGAGGATCAAAGCCAGCCAGGGCAGGAAAGTCCATAAAACTCTTGTCTCCAATTAATCACCAGAAAACCAGAAGTAGTGCTGTGGCTCAATGGTGGTAGAGTGCTAGCCTTGAGCTAAAGCGCTCAGGGACAGCACCCAGGCCAGAGTTCAAGCCTCACAATTGACAGAGAGAGAGAGAGAGAGAGAGAGAGAGAGAGAGAGGAAGAGAGAGAGATTGAAGACTGTAATAATAGACTGCTTTGACTTATGTTACCTTTTCTATTAATTAAACAACAGACTGCTTTCATTTATGTTACTGCTAATTAACACTTTTTCTGCATTAATGGCTAATTAACACTTTTTCCTGCATTAATGGCAAAATAGCTATCATTTATATGTGTTTTATACAGAGATTCTAAGCTATATATTACACAAATATATCTTATACATGTAGATCTTAGAATATCTTCTAATAACATAAAGACTATCTGATAGAGACAATAATAAAAACTATTTTGGGAGGAAGAGATTTTCCACAAAAAATATAGACATGGCTCACGCCTGTAATCCTAGCCACTAAGGAGGCTAAGATCTGAGAACTGCGGTTCAAAGCCAGCCATTAGATGGTGGGAAGGTAGGCAGAAAAGAATATGAGAAGCTCAGCGCTGGTAGCTCATGCCTGTAATCCTAGATACTCAGGAGGCTGAGATCTGAAGACTGCGGTTCAAAGCCTGGCAGGAAAGTCCAGGAGAATCTTATCTCCAATAATCCACTCAGAAAATGGAAGTGGTGCAGTGGCTCAAGTGGTAGAGTGCTAGCCTTGAGCTGAAGAGCTGAGGGACAGCGTTCAGGGCCAGAGTTCAAGCCTGACTGACCATACATACATACATACACACACACACACACACACACACACACACACACACACGTATATATATAGAGAGAAAGAGAGAGAGAAGAAAAATAAGTCTTTATCTACTAGGAATCCTAAGGTTTCTTGTGGATTCAGAAAGAACTCAAAGGTCTCTTCCAGAAAGAATCTCTGATTATTCTTTTTTTTTTTTTAATTCAAGCATGACTCTGATTATTCTTCTTTTTAATTCAAGCATGACTCTGATTATTCTTTAAAAAGAAGAAGAAGAAGAAGAAGAAGAAGAGGGATGGTAGGGGAAAAACAAAGGAGGGGGTAACAATGCCTGATAGGAAATGTACTCATTATCTTACGCATATAACTGTAACTCCTCTGTACAGTATCTTTACAATAAAAAAAGAAGAAGAAGAAAAAGAAAAAGCGAAATTAAGTCTTCAGTGAATTAAAGAAATACCTCTTGTAAGGAACCTTTTCGTTTTTTCTTTGCTTTGGGTTTCTGCTCCTGAGTAAGGTTGATGATTGGAATGCAGGTCCTGACTATTTGGCTCTGTTAGAAGGATGTTCTGCCTGGTGCTGGTGGCTCACCCCTGTTATCCCACTACACAGGAAGCTGAGATCTGAGGATCACAGTTCAAAGCCAGCTTAGGCAGAAAAGTTGAAGAAGTAGAGCCATGGCTCAAATTGTACAGCACTAGCCTTGAACAAAAGAGCTCAAGGACAGCACCCAGACCCTAGTTCAAGCCCCAGGACTCACAGACACATACCCCTCACCCCCCACACATGTCCTCACCCCCAACAAGCAAATATTCTAAATAAAACATAACAAACTATAAAATAAAGGACCATTATAAGCAAAGTATCTACAGCTCTGCTTCTTCTTCTTTGGTACCAGTGCTGCAGCTTGAATTCCGAGTCTTGAGCTCTTGCTTGACTTTTTCCCACAAGCCTGGTGCTCCTACGATGTGAACTGCAGCTCCACCTCCAGGTCTTTGCTAGTTCATTGGAGATAAGAGTCTCTTGAACTGTCCTGTCCTGCTGGCTTTGAGCCTCAATCCTTAGATCTCAGCCTCCTGAGTAACTAGGATTACAGGCGTGAGCCACGGGCTTGTGACTGAACTTTCGGTGCACGCGTGTTTCAGGGAGGGAGAGCACGTGTCGGGCAAGAGCTCTGATGCCCTTTCTGGGAAAACAGTGAGCTCAAGTGCACTGTGTCATTCTAGGCCCCGGCTCCAGGGACACACCTGGGTATCCCAGGAAGAAGGCAAGTTATTCTCTCAGGGACGTTAAGCTGAACGGACACCAGAGATGGAGACCTCTTAGCTAAGATCCTTGCATTCTCTTCAGTTTCCCTCCTGAGACTCACAGCACCCCAATTTTTGTCTTGGATCCCTTTTGCCCTGAATGATAGACTTGAGAGAACTTCCGGTTTCATTCCTTCCTGATAGTTTGAATGATGAACTAGCATCCTCCTGTGCTAGTGTCTCCCCTCTTCTAGGGAGAGCTCAGTATCTGAGTATGGTCCAGGGAAGTCTTCAGGTACAGTGTGATCTAGCTGCAGGGGAAGCACGCAGGCCGCACAGTCCTGGCCTTGCTCTTCCCTTCTCCATCCATACCAAAGCAGGATGAGCCCAGGAGGGAAGGCGAGGGCCAGGGTAACTTTCTGGGGATAGAGAAGGAAGGCATGCACATCAAGGACTTTTTGTTTGTTTTTGTTCTGGTCCCGAGGCTTGAACGCGGGGTGTTGGAACTGAGCTTTTTGGCTCAAGCCTCTACCTATTGAGCCATATCTCTGCTTCTGGATTTTTGGTGGTTAAAAAGTCTCATGGACTTTCCTGCCTGGGGTTGGTTTTGAACCACAATCCTTCGATCTCAGCCTCTTGAGTAGCTAGGATTATAGGTGTGAGCTACCAGCATTGGGCTTGTATTTGAGTATTGAGAAACTCATTCCTGTTGGGTCAAACTGAAAATAACTAAAAGCTAGAAAATTTCCCTTGTTTGACTACTTTAAAAAAATCACTCTTTGTCACTCAAAACTCCTATGCAAAAAAAATTCCTGTCCCTGAAGAAGTTAATGGTGATCCTTGAGAATTAATTATGGTACTGAAAGGACTTGTCACATTTCAGCTAAAAATAAATAGGTGTCCTGGATTTGTAATTGCTTACATCTGTGTTCTATTTCTATACATTTCACATGATTCTCAGAGAATACATCCCATTATCAAAGGCAGAGTTCCTGCTCTCTATTGGGAGAACTGATTTTTGTGATGACCCACAGAGTTTTCCTCAGAGTGCTGTGCTTTTTTGCTGTGTTTGCTGTGTGTGTGTGTGTGTGTGTGTGTGTGTGTGTGTGTCCTGGGGCTTGAACTCAGGGTCTGGGCGCACTATCCCTAAGCTGCTTCTTACTCAAGGCTAGCACTCTACCACTTTGAGCTACAGTGCCACTTCTGGTTTTCTGGTGGTTATTTGGAAATGAGAGTCTCATGAATTTTCCTGCTGTGTTTGAACCACGATCATCAGATCTTAGCCTCCTGAGTAGCTATGATTACTGGCACAAGCCACCGGCACCCGGCTTTACTTCTAATTCTTACTTTGACTTTCTGACTTGAGCTTCAAAGTCTGTAGTTAGACTGAGAAGCCCATGGATGTTATGGTTACCCAGAGCTTTAATCTGACCCTCCTCAGACTGGAGACCTGATTCATTGCTGAGCACAGGAATTTTCTTTTCTTTTTCATTGGTCGTGGGGTCTGGGCTCTGTCCCTGAGCTCTTTTGCTCAAGGCTAGCACTCTACCACTTGAGGCAAATCAACACTTCTGGTTTACTGGTTGTTAATTGAAGATAAAAGTCTCATGACTTTCCTGCCTGGACTGGCTTTGAACCATGATCCTCAGATCTCAGCCTCCTAGGTAACTACTATGACAGGCATGAGCTACCAGCACCCAGTTTTGGGATTTTATTTCAAAATAGTTACAGCTGAAATAACATTCCAGACTAAGATGCTGAGATAACAAATAGCACCCATTGCAAAAGGCAAAGCCCTGTTGCAAATGACATGGTTACCCTTATCCAAACTATATTTAGGCCAGGCACCTGAAGTCTCAGGAGGCTGAGATCCAAGGATCATGGTTCAAAGCCACCCTGGCCAGGAAAATCCAGGAGGTTTTTTTTTTTTTTTTTAAATCTCCAATTAACTTCCAAAAACCTAGAAGAGGAAGGCTGGGAATGTGGCTTAGTGGTAAAGTGCTTGCCTAGCATGCACGAAGCCCTGCGTTCATTTTCTCAGAACTATCTAAACAAAAAAAGCTGGGAGTAGCTCAAGTGGTAGAGTGCTAGCTTTGTGCAAAAAGAAGCTTAGGGACAGTGCCCAGACCCTGAGTCCAAGCCCCAGGACTGCCACAAGAAAAAAAAAACACACCACACACACACACACACACACACACACACACACACACACACACACACACACACA
>NW_012267383.1:2473854-2497062 GCF_000151885.1 Dipodomys ordii | reverse complement strand
CACACACACACACACACACACACACACACACACACACACCCTCCAGGTAATGAACAAACCATCAATATTCTCAGTCATCATGATGAAACTATTAAGGAAGACCGTATAATGTATTTATTGCCATTATTTAATCCAACAAATATTTGCCAAGATTCTATTGTTTGTTTGGCAATGTTCTATGTGGGAAATAAAAGAAAAACACAGTCTTTGTATTTAAGTAGTTGAGTAATGTAGGAAGAGAAATGAAGCAACATGTACAAGACAAGCAAGAAGTCATTTCAGAGCTCAGAATTTAGAGAAGAGCAAGATCCTGGACACGTGAGTGAAGGAAGGTTAAGAAGAATTGACCATGCTGGGTGCTGTGTGTGGTTCATGCCTGTAAACCAAGCTATTTAGGAGGCTGAGATCTGAGGATTGTGGTTCCAAGCCAGTCTAGACAGTAAAGTCTTTCAGACTTTCATGTCTAATTAACCAGTCCTCCCCACCGCCCCCCCCCAAAAAAAGCTGGAAGTCTAGCTGTGGCTCAAATGGCTGAGTGCCAGCTCTGAGTGAAAAAGCAAAAGTACCTGAGCTAAGTGCTCAGGTCCTGAGTTCTAGTCCCAGTGCTGAGATGAAACCAATAGGTGCTTTTCCAAACTTCTTCCTAACAAGGACTCTGAAGTCAGGTGTTCACTGGCATTGATTCAGTGGTTCCGTGACACCATTGAAAATTCAGATGATTGCCTCCTTTATCTCTTCCCCTCCTCGTAGGCTTAATTTCTTCCTTGTGTTTTTATAAAGTCAATATAGCCTTGGGCCTCATATTGATATGCAAGGCAAGATAAAAAGGGAGGGATTCTTTTATTTATTTTTTTTAATCTAGAAAGAAAAATCTCTTCCAGGAGGCTCATTCACAAGATTTTTGTTTTTCCTTGGGCCAGAGCTTGCTATCTCACCCAGCTTGCAAGGACATCTGCTCTGTCAGCAGATGCTTCCAGAATCCATGGCAGACAGTGGCCTAGCTCAGTGGAGAATTGGGAATGGTTTTGGAGTAAAGGACAGCTGTGGCCACCAACGCCTGGGTAGGGACAGCATCCAGTCTCTGCTGGTGTTCAAGGCAGATAGTCTCATGGACTTTGCTGCCCAGGCTAGCTTTGAACTGTGGTCCTCAGATCTCAGCCTCCTGCATAGCTAGGACTATAGGCATGAGCCACCAACACCTGGCTTCAGACAGTACTTTTAAACATGGATGCTAGGGCCAAGAAAAGACAGGAAATCCACCAAAATACCAAGAAACTGTCTTGAGTTCATATTCTGTTTCATTAAGGTCAGAATCACCTTAGAACAAGTAAATGCACAGCTGCTTATTTGAATACAAAACAAAAAGGCAATTGTTATTAATTTCCACTAAGGTACTCTAGCACTGGCAGACTTCTGGAAACTTCTCTATTCTTCCACTTTTCTGTCTCTCTCAATCTCTTCCTCTTCCTCCTCCTTTTTCTGTCATCATCTTCTTTCTGTTTCTGTTCTTTCATTCTCTCAGTATCTCTGTTTCTCAATCTCTCTCTGTCTCTCTCAATTTGTGTCTCTGTCTCTGGACATTTCTGACTGTCATACAGTCTGTCTGTCTCTTTCTTGGGAGTAACTTGAAGGTGCAGGATCTCTCACCTGGAAGCCCAGAACTGCAGACGTCTGTCTGAAGGCATGGATTTGACCAGGTTTTATGGAGCCAGAATGGTATATTCTAACTGGACAATGATCTGCTGAGATTATAAGCACAGAGTGCTTTTCAGTCTGAAGATATGCCAACTAAAGGTATGGTGGACTCCACAACTGACATGTGGAGTGAGTTCCAAATGTATTCCATTGAGAAAAAGAATTTGACTGACATTACAAGTTGTTGTGTGTTTTTTTTTTGTCTGTCATGGGGCTTGAACTTCGGGCCTGAGCACTGTCCCTGAGCTTTTTCACTCAAGGCTAGTATTCTACCACTTTGAGCCACAGTGCCACTTGCATGAATATTTTGTTTAAATATACATGAATTCTACAGTGCTTAAATGTAGTAAGAGGATCTGTGGTTGCTCATAAATGTGGATCTTTCTGGCCAAACATTCAGGAGCTATGCTTTACAGAGGTCGAGAGCTGGTCCTGGGGCTTGAACTTAGGGCCTGGGCACTGTCTTTGAGTTTCTTTTGTTCAAGCCTAGCACTACCATTCAAGCCACAGCTCTACTTTGGCTTTGAAAAAAAATAATAGTAGTTAATTGGAGATAAGAGTCTCATGGACTTTCCTGTCTGGGCTGGCTTTGAACTGGGATCCTTAAATTTCATCCTCCTGAGTAGCTAGGATTACAGGTATGAGCCACTGGCACCTGGCTATAAAGTAAGACTCTGAATTTTCCCTATGACATTTAACTTAAACATTCTATCAATCTCTATCTATCTATCTATGTATCTATCTGACTTATTATTCATAGAACAAGTAAGTTTAACATGCAAATTCCATAAATGCATACAGTATATTTTGGTACCTGTGGCTCATGCCTGTATTCCTAACAACTCAGAAGGCCTAGATCTGAGGATTACAGTTTGAAACCAGCCCAGGAAGGAAACTCCATGACTCTTATCTCCAATTAAGTGCTCAAAAACTGGAAGTGGCACTGTGTGCTCAAATGGGAGAGTGCTAGCCTTGAGTAAAAGAAGCTCAGGCCCTGAGTTCAAGCCCCACGACTGCCAGAAACAAAATAAAATAAAATAAAGAGAATCAGACAGATGCTGGTGGCTTACTGATTAAACACCAATCAAAGTCCAATTAAACACCAAAAAGCCATGTGTGTTGAGCTGTGGCTCAAGTAGTAGAGTGTCAGCTTGGGGTGGGAAAGCTAAGAGATAATGCTTAGGCCTCGACTCAAGTCCTCTTCACTGACGCCATCTTCTCAGCTTCATTACTTTTTGGCTTTTCAAACCTAAGAACCAAGGATTCCACGCCGCCTGTCTTGTGAGGAGCTATGGGTTGAGCACAAGCCTCGCTCTCAGAGGCGGGCTCGGGCACGCAAGGCCCATGCCCACACTGCATACGGACAGCAGGTGCACAGGTTGAAACTCACCCCTGGTGAAGATGTCCTAGACTAGGAGTGGAAGGGCTGGGTTTGAACTCACACTGTGAGCTTTGAACAAAGAACAGCTCCAATCTCTCAGATCAGAGGTGGGGACAATGGTCATGCAAGAGACTTTTTGTGTGAGGGGAGGACCTGAGAACCGTGGAGCCTGGCCCTTCTCAGGAAGCCGGTAGGGAGTTGGTATGTAGAATGGTTGCATGTAGTGTGTTCAGGCTCGTAGGGTGGATTGGCTCTGAGACTTACCAACACGTCCCTGGCATCTAGAACTACTCCCATGTGTGCAAGAGCTTACACGTGCGCATGATGACGTGTCACTAGTCACATGGATTTCCTACAGCCCAAGAGATCTAAGGCTCCAGAAAGAGGACAGGACTCTGGCATCGGAGATAGAGAAACAGACACTGCACAGACTGAGTGACAGCACAGACAAGGACAAAAGCCTCTGATCTAGAAAGATTAGACAAATCAGGTGCTGGGACACACTGAATCCCTAGCTACTCAGGAGGCTGAGATGTGAAGATCAAGACTCAAAGTCAGCCTGGGCAGACAAATATAAGAGACTATTATCTCCAGTCAACCAGCAAAAAGCTGGAATTGGAGCTGTAGCTCAAGTGGTAAAGCACCAGCCTTGAGCAAAAAAGTCAAATTAGAGTGTGAGATCCTGAGTTCAAACCCCAGTAAGTACTTTCTTTCTCTTTCTCCCTTCCCCCCCTTTCACACACACACACAGACACACACACACACACACACACAAACATATACACATACAAAGACATAAAAAGAAAAGAAAAAGAGATTGACAGCCAGACACCTATGACTCACACCTGTAATCATATCTACTCAAGAAGCTAAAATCTGGGGATCTTGGTTCAAAGCAAGTCCAGGAAGACTAATCTAAGAGATTCTCATCTTCCACTAACCAGCAAAACGTCAGAAGTGGAAATGTGCCTTAAGTAGTGGAGCACCAGCCTTGAGTCAAAAAGCTAAGAAAGTGCAAAGCCCTGAGTTCAAGCCCTAGAACCTGCCCTCTCCCACCACATACACACAGTGAAAGAAAGAAAGAGAAAGAGAGAAAGAAAGAAGGAAAGAAAGAAGGAAATTCTATAGCTATATGGCCATTTGGTGAGCTGGATCAAAATATAGATGTATAGTCTAGAATACTGAAAAATATATTTAAGAATCAATATTTGATGAGCTAAACATGAGCACTTCCTAACTACTGGCCTCACAAAGACTTACCTCATGTATATTTGACCTCATTCTCTCTCCAAAATAGATTATGATTGGAAAGCTCATGGTGGCAGGGAAAAGATCTGTAACCACCACCTTTGGGAGGGGAGGGGGGCGGCGGGAAACAAGCCAAATACTGAGTCTTGTTGTTCTAGATGTCTGAATGACACTCATTGGTCAAGAAAAAAATTGATTCAAAGCTTCCCAATTAACCCAGAAAAGTGCAAGAGAATGAACAGGGACAAAGTGTTGACCATTTGTTGTGACAAAGTAAGACCATTCCCAGAAACCCTTCTCCAAATGACACAGTTTTCTGGGAATTCATTCTTTTTGTTGTTGTTGTTGTTTTGTTTAGTTTTTGTTTTTCTTTGGGCTAGTACTAGGGCTTCAACTCAGGAGCTTTTTCATTCAAGGCTAGCATTTATTTTTATAGTCTCTAGAAAGTAAAGTTTGCTTTATTCTAGATAGTGAGATAACATCTCATGTATCCTTGGAAATGTAAAAGATTCTATTTTAATGTGCTAGGCCAAAAAAGAAAAGTCAGTGAATAGAGATAGAGTTGAATAAGCTTCCCAGGGTATTTATTAGTAGTAACAGTAACATTTTATTAAAAAAAAGAAAATATTAGACTACACAGAGAATTTCATTTCTTTGTTCTTTTGAGTCTTTGCCAGTGCTGGGGCTTGAACTCAGGGCCTAGACATTATCACTGATATTTTTTACGCAAGGTGGGTGCTCTGCTACTTGAGCTACATGCCCTCCATTCAGCTTTTTTGATGATTAATTGGTGATAAGAGTCTTGTGGACTTTTCTGCTTGGGCTGACTTTGAACTGATCCTCAAATCTCAGCCTCCTGAGTAGCTGGGATTACAGGCATGAGCCACCATAGCCCAGCTATGCTCTCAATTTTTACAGTTTTTAGAGAGTAGAGAAAAGCTTGCTTCTTCCTAGATGGTGGGACATATCTCATTTATCCTTAGAAAGGCAAAAGGTTCCATTTTGATTTGTTAGGGATGGTGAGAGAAAAATAAAGATTAGTGAATAGGGATGGATTTGAAGAAGCCCCTTAGAAGTGTTCATTATACCAATAATTAGTAATAGGAAATTACATTGGAAAATATTAGACTCCATAGTGAGCTTTATTTTTCTTTGTTTTGAAATAGATATTACATAAATATTCCATTTTGTTACATTACTTACTAAGGATTATTTTCCTGGTTTGTATGTGTGGTATCTCTCAGAATAATTCTTTCTTTTTTTTTTTTTTTGTCATGGGGCCTGAACTCTGGGCCTAGGCACTGTCCCTCAGCTCTTCAGCTCAAGGCTAGCACTCTTCCACTTGAGCCAGAGTGCCACTTTCCGGCTTTTTTCTTTTTGCTTATGTGGTGCTGAGGAATCAAATCCAGGGCCTCAGGCATGCAAGGCAAGCGCTCTACCACTGAGCCACCTTCCCAGCCCTCTCAGAATAATTCTTCTATTTGACTTTTAAAAAGTTGTTATTATTATAAAGGTGGGACACACACACACACACACACACATAGACACACACACATAGACACACACACATAGACACACACACACACAGACAGGGGCGGTTACAGTTCTATAAGTCAAGTCATGAGTATATTTCCTTTAGGACAATGTCATTCCTTCTCTCGCTCTCTCACAGTTTTTCCCCCTGCTCAGAGAAGTTCCTAAACCAACTGCATCAGAATTGAATTAAAAACCAGCAACACCTGGATCAGATCCTTTGTCTCCATGATCTCACAGAGTTCACGGACACAGAAGGAGAAGCAAATGCCAAAGACTGTTGAAGAAAAAGCTAAGCCCGCTACGCTAGACAGGAGGGACCTACAGGAGGGAACCGCCTGGTCGGGATGTGCGGGTGCGACTCTGGGGGTGGGGCAGGGAGGGGGGGAGAACGAGAGGGAGAGAATGAGAGAGAATGAGAGAGAGAATGATAGAGAGAAAATGAGAGAATGAGAGAGAATGGAAGAGAATGAGAGAGAATGAAAGAGAGAATGCGAGAATGAGAAAGAGAATGAGAGAGAATGAGAAAGAGAATGAGAGTGAGAGAATGAGAGAGAAAATGAGAGAATGAGAGAGAATGAAAGAGAATGAGAGAGAATGAAAGAGAGAATGAGAGAATGAGAAAGAATGAGAGTGAGAGAATGAGAGAGAAAATGAGAGAATGAGAGAGAATGAGAGAAAATGAGAGAATGAGAGAGAAAATGAGAGAATGAGAGAATGAGAAAGAGAGTGAGAGAGTGAGAGAATGAGAGAGAATGAGAAAGAATGAGAGAGAAAATGAGAGAATGAGAAAGAGAATGAGAGTGAGAGAATGAGAGAATGAGAGAGAGAAAATGAGAGAATGAGTGAATGAGAAAGAGAATAAGAGAGACAATGAGAGAGAATGGGAGAGAAAACGAGAGAATGAGAGAGTGAGAGAGAATGAGAGAGATAGAGAATGAGAGAGAGAGCAAACGAGCTATGCAACTCTCAACATCACTGGACAGCCTGCATGGCAGGCCCCAGAGCCAATCAGGAGGCTCCACACAGTCTGCACCAACACTCCATGGATGTTTTAGCACCTCTGATTGGATGTTCATTATGGCACATATCTCTAATGTCCAATCAGCCATTTGTTCACATGCAAGTCTTCCAGGGACAATGTCTTAGGAGGGGATGCCCAGAGGCCTGCCCACGGGACTGCTCAGGGCCATGGAACTGAGATGCCCAGAGGCCAGAAAATCCATTTAAAATGATCCTCCTCGGAGCAGAGGTTGTAAGATTTACAAGAGAGATCATCCATTTTCAGCTGTGTGGAGGGGGAAAATGAGCTTTCACAAAGGTAGGAGGATTGGGCTGGGAAGGTGGCTCAGTGGTAGAGCGCTTGCCTTGCATGCATGAGGCCCTGGGTTCGATTCCTCAGCACCACATAAGCAAAAAGAAAAAAGCAGGAAGTGGTGCTGTGGCTCAAGTGGTAGAGCGCTGGCTTGAGCTGAACTGCTGAGGGACAGCACCCAGGCCCAGAGTTCAGGCCCCACGACCAGCAAAAAAAAGGGGTGGGCTGGGAAGGTGGCTCAGTGGTAGAGCGCTTGCCTTGCATGCATGAGGCCCTGGGTTCGATTCCTCAGCACCACATAAGCAAAAAGAAAAAAGCAGGAAGTGGTGCTGTGGCTCAAGTGGTAGAGCGCTAGCCTTGAGCTGAACTGCTGAGGGACAGCACCCAGGCCCAGAGTTCAGGCCCCACGACCGGACCCCCCCCCCCAAGAAACAAAAACAAAAACAAAGGTAGAAGGATGTTTCTAGTAGAAGGAGAGAGAGAAGGAGGAGAGGGGGAGAGAAAAGAGGTGAAGGACTAGTTTTGTGGGAATCTTCTCCAGGAAACAAGTCTGTATTTCCTTGTGGGGGACAGGGGAGGTGAGTATGGGGATCATGAATCCTTTGTGTAATTTTGTCATTCCTCACTTGGAGTGGAAAAGTAGCTAATCTCTCCTGGGCCTCTATACCAGTCTCTCTTTTTCCTGGTTCTATACTGAGGAAACACAGAGGAAGAACTGACAGATAGAGATGGTTATCTAGAAAGGAATGGGTTACTATGTGCAGACTGACTGATTTCATGGGAGACAGGCGCCAAGGTTTCTAATATCTTTGACATACAGACCAGAAAGTCTCCTGTGTCTTTCAGACCGCAGATAGTGAGTGCATGTATTCTCCAGCCTTCTTTGAAGCCATCGTTTGGCACTTTCAATAGTTTCTAACTGGACAGTATCATTCTGCTTTCAATCTACACCATTGTGCAATCTTACAGCCAGTCTTTCTTCGAGTCCCTCTTACCTGGACCTTGTGAATGCCTGCAATTGGTGGTGCCTCTTCTTGAGGAGCAGAGACAAGGCTCAAGCTTGTTCCACACTCTACTCAGACCTGTTCTTTATGTACATCAGCAGACTGAAGGTTGGTATAATAGACTTATAAACCCAAGAACCTGTTTTATTTATTTGTACCAGTACTAGGGCTTGAACTCTGGACTCTTGATTAAGTTTTCTGCTCAAGGCTGGTGCTCTCCTGCTCAAGCCATATCTTCACTCCCAGCTTTTTTTTTTTTGGGGGGGGGTCAGTTGTGAAGTTTGAACTCAGGACCTGGGCTCTGTCCTTGAGACTCTTGCTAACACTCTACCACTTGAGTCACAGCTCCACTTCCAGCATTTGAGAGATTAATTGGAGATAAAAGTCTTATGGGGACTTTTCTTCCCTGGGCTGGCTTTGAACCATGATCCTCAGATCTCAGCCTCCTGAGTAGTTAGGATTACAGGCCTGAGCCACCAGCACCCGGCCACTTCCAGCTTTTTGTGGATTAATTGCAAATAAAAATCTCATGGACATTTCTGCCCAGACTGGCTTTGAACCGTGATCCTCAGATCTCAGCCTCTGGAGTAGCTAGGATGACACCAATGTTCAGCCCCATGATCCTACTTTAGAAACACATGTTCAGATGTATTTATAACACTCCTCCCTCATTCTGCATATTTTAGTATTTTGCAGCTAACTCTAAGTACTTTTTCCATTTCGGTTTGTAGTTTATTAGCGAAGGGGTAAGTGTATAATTGGATGAGGTTTATTATTATTATTATTATTATTTTGGTGTCTTGGTACTGGGGCTTGAACTCAGGGCCTTGCTCCCTTGCTTGTTTTGTTTGGCTTAAGTCTGGTGCTCTATCATATGAGACATATCTTCAATTCTGGCTTTTTGTTGGTTAGAGATAAGAGTCTCTCAGACTTGTCTGCTTGGGTTGGCTTTGAACCATGATTTTTCAGATCTCAGCCTGCTAAGCAGCTAGGATTATAGGCATGAACTGCTAGAGCCTGGCATAAAAAGACAACTTTTTAAGCCAAAGAACATAAATTTTCATGGAGAACTTCATTTATTTGGACATGAAGATGCTAGCTATTTTAAGGGAGAAGAGAACTTCTTCCACTTGAAGTCATGTCTGTGATTTCTTGGTGGATTCAGAGGACCAGAAGCTTCTGGAATCTGTGAGGATGATTGTTGGGCCTGTGTGACCCACATGGCCTGGCTGCACGGGGCACAGCAGAGAGGAAGCTTGAATCTGGCCACAGGTCTTCTAAAGGTATCTGAATTTCTTCTGAGGTATACAAGTAAGTTCAGTTCTAACCACTCACATAGTTTTTGTAGTGATTAGAAAAGTGGTGTCTGTCTAATAGCAGTACACACCCATCATCTAATTACTTGTGTTAAGCATTAAAACTTCTTGGGAAAAAAATGTGACCTTTTCTAATGATTTTTATACCAGGATACAAAACATTAGCCAAAGTGTCATTGCATCTTAATTTTATTTAGTTTAATTAATTATTAGCCAAATTTTCCATTGTTGAAATATTTTTTTATCGCCAGCTAAAATTACTATTTTGGTTTGCATCACAAACCTATAAGTGGTTTGGTAAAATATGAAAACAGTTCAAAATTTCCCTTGAGATGTACTGATACATATTGAAATAATTTTTTTATTCCACTGGGTGAAACATGGAGAATTTGGCTCTTCTATTAATTCTTACCTCAGCAGATTTTTTTTGGGGACAAGGATAATTGCCATAACAGAAATTATTTTTCCCATTCTATAAGGAGCTATTTCTAGAGTTCGAGCTATTTTGGTTTTTGCAAAATACCTACAGAATAGAATTGGAGATCTTTTTTGAGATTTGAACATAGTACACTAAGCTAATGAGAATAAAGATGCTTCCTTCCTCAGAAGCTTGTGCTGTAAGAGGAAATGGTAGTTAAAAAGTAAGAATGGTTGCATATATAGTTTTTTTGTAGTGGTACAGTTTCAAGTAAAACTGGAAGGCTAAGCCAAGAACTGGTTAGGGGCTCACATCTATAATCTTAACCACTCAGAAGGCTGAGATCTGAAGATTACAGTTCAAAGTCAGACAAAGGACCGACAAATTTGAGAGTCTGTTATCTCCAATTAATCAGCAAAAACATCCAGAAGTGGAGCTGTGGCTCAAGTCATAGAGCACCAGCCTTGAACCAAATGAAAGAGTGAGGCCCTGAGTTTCAGTCTCAGTTTTCGCACAAACAAAAGAGAAATGCTGTCTAAATCAGTCTCAAGACACAGGGAAAGAGACTAATTTTAGTAGGTTCTTCGAAAACCAATTGTGTGAATTGACAGTTCCAATGACCTTGAGCCCTCAGGATTATTAGGAATCCTTCCTTCTACCCTATCCTTCATTTAATCTGCCACCATATGGATTGCTATTGGCCCGAAGATTGAAAAGAAAGTCAGTTGTATTTGTACACTATTTTCTGTAAAGGAAGAAATTGGCATCATAAAACCAAAACAATATTTGCATTGTTCTGCACTGCCTTACGGCATAATCTGAAGAGCTTCCACAGGTTGAAAGATTAAATATTATTTTCAGTGAGCAAAGGAAATGACTTGTTTGATACCTAGTAATTAGGATTTTGTAAGTTCACAGGTTGACATCTTATTTGATTTATACCAAACAAAGGCAAAACAAAATAGTTGAAAAGGATTGAGAGAATAGATTTTGCCAACTTAAGTATAATCCTTAGCAAACCCAATCTTTTCTAAGTACACACAACATGAGGAAGCTCATACATTGTGTTTCCAGACAGGGATTATGTTGTTAATACTGTTAAGAAAGAGAGGTCTTGATAGTCATGTCTAAGGAACCATTAATACAAATAAAATAGAAGCACAGAGTGCCTTTTATGCTGACTGACTGGAAATGGAAACACCTTTGGTTGTTCCTGTGAAATACGCACTGACATGAATTTTTCTTAGCCATGTGTGGCTATGGCTGATGAATCAAGTCGTGTCAAGCTTGCCAACAGCAGGCAACTTTTGCTACCTGTGATTAACAGGTACAGAATCATAGAATAGTGATAGCTGGGCACTGGGGGCTCATGCCTGTAATCCTAGGAACTCAGGAGGCTGAGATTTAAATTTAAGCATCTTAGCCAGGTAGACAAATTGGAGAGACTCTTATCTCCAACTAGCCAGCAAAAAAACTAGAAGTGGCTCTGTGATTCAAGTGGTAGAGGACAAACCTTGAGTGGAAAAAGCTAAGGGAAAGCATGCTGATCCTGAGTTCAAGACCCAGTACTGACATCAAAATCAAAACAAAATACAACAGAATCATAAAGCTTATCTTAGAGAAGAGCACTGAGCACACCTAGGCTCCTCTTGTAAGTCTTTAGATAAGGAAACATGGGTAGAAAAAGTGGAAAGGCTTGTCAGATTTCAAATCATTAGATAACCAGCATTTAGGATATGTCATCTTTTTTTTTTTTTTTTAAATCGGTTATGGGGCTTGAGCTCTGGGCTTGGGCGCTGTCCTTGTGCTCTATAGCTCAAGGTGAGCACTCTACCACTTGAGCCACAGCGCCACTTCTGGTTTTCCAGTGGTTTATTGGAGATAAGAATCTCACAGACTTTCCTGCTTTGAACCACGATCCTCAGATCTCAGCCTCCTGAGTAGCTAGGATTACAGGCGTGAGCCACTGGCGCCCCACTTTGGATATGTCATCTTGTGCTGTAGCTGCCATGACTTCCATTCACCCCGCTGTCTCCCCATCCAGCCAGCCCATTCTACAGACATTTATGAAGTTCAACTCTGTGCCAGAAACAATGTATGATCCTGGTGAATCATTGTCCCTGGAAGAATGACTTCCTGGCTCCTCCCATCATTTCCCATGGAATCTGGAGTCATCTCCTCTCTTGTTTAAAATGGAAGTGATATTATACCTCTTCAGAGTGGAGCCTCAGGAGACTGTAGTTTCTGCTTTTCTTCTCTTAGCTGCTTGGAGATGGCCATGCCAAGAAGACCGGGCAAACCATTTTGAAGATGAGAAGCCATGTGGCAGAGAATTGACATCCCCTAGCCAATAGTTCCAGCCAACGACTAGACAAGTACATGAGGCCAAATAAGAGCAGCCCAGCCCCATCCCATTTGCCAGCTGACCTCAAATGAATGAGTGAGCTCAGCGCGTACCATGCAGCGCACAGACCGGCTCTCAAAAGTGAGCCAAGCCGGCTCTCAACCCACAGCTTCATGGAAAAATAAAAAGGTGTCATTGTAGCTTTCAAACTTGGGAAGGGGGCTATGTCTATAACACAGAAAACAGATCCACTCTCAAAGTACAGGAAAATAGAGAAGAAAGAGAGATCGCAGCAAGGGATCTCACGGACGAGTGAGGAACAGACTCACAGAAGCCATCCTTTAAGAAATGGAAGGAAAGCTGGGTGCCAGTGGCTCAGATCAATAATCATAGCCAGTTAGGAGGCTGATATCTGTAGTGACTCATCTTTGATTGATTAACCAGCAGCAAAAAAGCCAGAAGTGGAGGTATGGCTTGAGTGGTAAAACACCAACTAGGAGAGAAAAAGCCAAGTGAGAGTCAGAGGCTCTGAGTTGAAGTCCCAGTACTGGCATGAAAAGAAAAAAAAAAAGCAAAGAAAAAGCAATGGAGAGATTAGCCAAGTGTGGAGGCGCACACAGAAGGAACGTGAGTTCAAGGCCAGTCTGAGCTACATAACAAGATCTGTCTGTTTCAAACAAACCAAAAGAAGAAATCAAAGAAGGAAGATAGCGGGGAGACAGGGAGGGAGGGAGGGAGGGAAGGTAAAAGAAAGGAAGGGGAAAAAAGTAATAATCTGTGCCTCCTTCCTCCTCTTCTTCTTCCTACCCTTCCTCTTCCTCCTCCTTCTTTCGGCGTGGGCACTTGGACTTGAATCCAAGGTCTCATGCTCTCATTTGGCATTTTAGCTCAAAACATTCTGCCATACTTCCGTTGTTTTTTTGTTTTTTTTTGGTCGGTCGTGGGGCTTGAACTCTGGGCTTGGGTGCTATCCCTGTGCTCTCCAGTTCAAGGTAAGTGCTCTACTGCTTGAGCCACAGTGCCACTTCTGGTTTTCTAGTAGTTTATTGGAGATAAGAGGCTCACAGACTTTTCTGCCTGGGCTGGCTTTGAACCGTGATCCTCAGCTCTCAGCCTCCTGAGTAGCTAGGATTACAGGTGTGAGCTATGGGCGCCCTGCTCCACTCTGTCTTTTTGCTAGTGAAGTGGAGTTGAGAGTCTCTTGGATTTGTCTTCTGGGCTGGCATTGAATTGTGATCCTTAGATCTCAGCCTCCTGAGTAGCTAGGGTGACAGGTGTGAGCCACCAGTACCAGGCATCCTTCCCTCTTGTTTTTTTTTTTTTATATAATACATGAAGAAGGAGTCAAATTCAGATATTGCAGGTAAATTAAATAGGATTTGAAGGTTGCAGAAATCTGGCATTATAGCCAGAGTAAACATGTAATAGATATTGATAATGTTAAGATGGAGAGACTGAAGAGAAATAGGTGTGGGAAGAAGGGGAAGGATGGGAGGTGCACAGGGATGATGGATGGACTTTGATGCTGGACCCAAAAGTTTGGAAGTGGAAGTTCTGGTCTATATAACAGATACTAACAAAGAGGGAAAGATGATTTGAAAGATGACAAAGAAGGTGTGGATTGATTACTGAATGTGCTGATTGATTATTGGTGGGTGGGTACGAGCCTCCATTGGGACTTCTGGCTTCGATGGCTTCCTTGTGCCACTTGCTTTCTGGGAAATGAGGAAGAGGAGGAGGAAATGAAGAAGGAGGAGATGAACGAGGAGAAGATGGAGCAGGAGAAGATGGAGGAGAAGGAGGAAGAGAGATGGAGGAGGAGGTGAAGGGAGAGATGGAGGAGAAGAAGGAATAAGAAGAGTTGGAGGAGGAAGAAAAGGAGGAAAAGATAGAGGAGGAAGAATTGGAGGAGGAGGAAGAAGAGGAGGAAAAGATAGATGAGGAGAGGAAGATGGAGAAGGAGATGAGGGAGGAGGAGGAGATAGAGGAAGAGAATATGGAGGAGGAGGAGAGGGGAAAGGAGGAGGAGGAGATGATGGAGGAGGAGGAGGAAGAGCAGAGACGATAAAAGCAGAGATGGAGGAGAAGGAGATGGAGGAAGAGGATGGAGAAGGAGAAGGAAGAGAAGATGGTGAAGGAGGAAGAGATGGTGAAGGAGGAAGAAGAGGAGATGGAGGAGGAGATGGAGCAGAGAGAGGAGGAGAACAAGAAGGCGAAGAAGAAGCCTGAGGACCGGCAGCCTGATGTAGGCCTGTGGGGATCCCACGTTTATAGCATTTGAGATGAGTCTTAGCTGTTCTGGCACCTGGCTGAATCACTGTCCCTTCATGGCAAGAAGGGTGGGAAAGGAGAGGATGTCACCCCTGCTGGCCTCCTAGCTTCCTAAACCGTTTTCTCTCTCTCTCATGACCACTGGGAAGTAACAGACACATAAGCCTGAAGTTGTGGAGACAGAGGGAACAAATTAGATAATAGCGCCGAGCCTCTGCCGCAGCCAGTCACAATCATTCAAGCTGCAGGTGACTTCAGCTGACGAAGAAGCATGCCCTAAACCACAGGCTTAGAGGTGAGGTCACCAGCCTGGTCCTGGGGCTCATGCCTGCAATCCCAGCTACTCGGAAAGCTGAGATATGAGGACTGTGATTCAAAGCCACCTGGGCAGGAAAGTCTGTGACACTCTTACCTCCAATGAACCACATACACAAAAATAATCTCGAAATAGATCTCTAGCTGAATGGTAGAGTGCTAGCTTTGAGCACAAAAGCTCAGGGAGAGTGCCTAGTCTCTGAGTTCAAGCCCCAGAACTGGCACAAAAAAGAAAAAGACGTACCGGTTGCCATTCTGAAACATCTTCTAGGGCCAAAAGGAGAGACATAGTTGGGGAAAATACCTTTACTTTTTGCCTCTTGCCAGTCATATTCTTATTCTTATTCTTCCTCCAAAGAAAAATGATTTCCAACAGCACCAGTTAAACACAGAACATTTTCTTGGGAATTTGAGAAGATGGAGTATGGGAGTTGCATCAGTGAATAGCATTTCTTTCCAATGACCCCCATTAGCTAAGTGTTTCCAAATCACTCACAAGGGCACCGGTTGCTGCGTCTTATTCTTCCTCAGGATATTTCCTCTGCCTGGCGCTTTCTTTCTTATCTGGGGACAGTGGAGTTCTTTCTTGTTCTTTCCCGGCCTTGCTCTGCCCAGAGGCCCCAGAGTTCAGGCTGGACCTGGCATGGGATATTACTAAATGGAAAAAAAAAACCAAAACAAGATTTTTTTTCCCATTCTAGTACATACTGAAATGGGATTCTAGAAGGCAATGTGTAAAGAGAATAAGTAGAAAAATGTTCAGATTAGTCTTAGGCTGGGTCACTAAGGAAGTAGAAAACAAAGGTGCTTGGCCCTGGTGACTCACGTCTGTAATCCTAGCTACTCAGGAGGCTAAGATCTCATAATCATGGTTTGAAGCCAGCTCAGGCAGGAAAGTCCAGGAGACTCTTATCTCCAGTCAACCACCAGAAAGTCATAAGTGGAGCTGAGGCCCAAGTGGTAGAGTGGTAGCTTTGAGCAAAAAAGCTTAGGGAATAGCACCCAGGCTTGGAGTTCAAGCACACATGCGCACACACATGCGCGCGTGCACACACACACACATACATGTTATACAGTTTGGTTACTGCCCAAAGCATGGAGGAAGGGAGCAGGCCAGGGAGGTAAATCACCCCCAGGCTTGGCAGATGGCATTGCTGAATTATCTCTAACGAATCTAGCCTACTCTATTCCTTTTAATCAAAATGTTTCTCAGTTCTAAGAAAGGCTATAAATCAATACAAGGGACTTTTTGCCTTTGAATTTTAACTTTGAAACCAGGACAATTCAATAAAAAGTATCTTCCCATATTTTCTCTCTCTCTCTCTCTCTCTCTCTCTCTCTCTCTCTCTGTGTGTGTGTGTGTGAGAGAGAGATACTGTGGCTTGAACTCAGGGTCCTTATCTTTTCTGTTCAAGGCTGTCACTCTACCACTTGAACCAGACCTCCACTTCTGACTTTTGCTGGTCAGTTGGAGATACGAGTCTCACAGACTTTCCTTCCATCTGTGCTGGCATCAAACCATGATCATCCTCACATCTCAGCCTGCTGAGTAGCTAGCATTTTAGGCATGAGCCAATGTACTTGGCCGATAGCATTTTTCTTTCTCTCTCTCCGTCTCTCTCACTTACTTTACTTTCTTTCTTTCCTCCCCTTCCTTCCCTCCCTTTCTCTCTTCCTTCCTCCATTTCCTTCTCTTTTTTTTGCCAGTCCTGGGCTTGAACTCAGGGCCTGGGCATTGTCCCTAAGCTTTTTTGCACCAGGCTACTCTACTCCTTTGCCGCATAGCACCACTTCCAGTTTTCTGGTGGTTAATTGGAGATAAATGTCTCACAGACTTTCCTGCCTGGTCTGGCTTTGAACTGTGATTCTCAGATCTCAGCCTCCTGAGTAGCTAAGATTATAGTCGTGAGCCACCGGTGCCCAGTAGCATTTCTTTTTAAGGACTCTATATAGGAAGAAGTTTTAATAAATCTTGAAGGAGACTCATGCAGCAATTCACATTTACTCCTAATAGCTGTGTTAAAATGAGCAACTTAATCTACTTAGTGACACTGAGATCTGAGGATCGTGGTTTGAAGCTAACTTGGGCAGAAAAGTCCATGAGACTCTTGTCTCCAGTTAACCAGCAAGAAGCCAGAAGTGGAGCTGTGGCTCAAGTGGTAGAGCACCAGCCTTGAGCAAAAAAAAGTTAATAAGAGAGCAAGGCCCTGAGTTCAAGTCCCAGAACCAGCACAAACATAAATAAATAAAAGAGTAACTTGCTTCTGTGAACGAAATCACTTAGAAAATAAACAAGAGATTTATACGACTCTTGCTTTGAGTGAATAACCAATCATCTAAAAATACAAGCTTGAACATAGAGCAAGTAGGATTACGACAGTGAAGGCCACATCCTGAGAGGAGAAGGGGTTTCTGGGAAGGGGGTGGCGGGCCTTGAGAGGTGTGGGGCTGACGACTGTCCTGCTGTAGCAGGTAATGGTATATAATGGAGCCTGGGCTGAAGAACTACAGCCTGGGTCAGAAGCTTAAAAGAAAATATCATCATGGGAAAGAAATGCACTAGAGTCTGGTGTAAGGGTGTCTGTTCTTTGGGGGAAGGTGAAGGAAGGAAGATAAAAATTCAAAGTGTAGAGCAGGGCGCTGGTGGCTCACACCTGTAACTCTAGCTACTCAAGAGTCTGAGATCTGAGGATGGGGGTTCAAAGCCAGCCAGGGCAGGACAGTATATAAGAGTTTCTTTTTTTTTAATTTTATTTTATTTGTGAACATACTGTACAGAGGGATTACAATTACATGGGCAGGATAATGCATACATTTCTTACCAAGCATTGCAGCCTCCTCCTTTATTTACCCTTCACCTCCCTTCCCAGCCTCCCCCCTCCCCCCACCCAATCCTTCCCCCCCCTCCGCTCCCCCCCACCGACATTGTAAAGCTCTTTTTTGACATGACAATTTGTACTTCTCATTGTTGCAACAGGTAGTATATAAGAGTTTCTTCCCGCCGCTAAACAACTAAAAACACCAGAGGTGGCGCTGTGGCTCAAAGTGGTAGAGAGCACTAGCCTTGAGCAAAAAGAAGCTAGGGACAGGGCTCAGGGCCTGAGTTCAAGCCCCAGAACCAGCACAAAATTAAAAGGAAAAAAAAGGAAAGTGTAAAAGATTTAGCTTGAATTAGCACCCTTTGGTGTTGTTTGTTACTTGAGGGCTCTGGCCTAATTTCAGATAATGTCTTTTTTTTTTTGGGTCCGGTTGTGGGGCCTGAACTCTGGGCCTGGACACTGTTCCTCAGCTCTTCAGCTCAAGGCTAGCGCTCTACCACTTGAGCTACAGCGCCACTTCCGGCTTTTTTCTTTTTGCTTATGTGGTGCTGAGGAATCGAACCCAGGGCCTTATGCATGCAAGGCAAGCACTCTACCACTGAGCCACCTTTCCAGCCCCCACAGATAATGGCTTAAGCGTCATGCACAGCTTCCTTATTGTTAGGTAAGCTTTGTTGTTATTTAGTTGTAGTCCTTCTACTCCCACAAAAGATTGGAACAACTTGCTATTAAAGGCACAGACATCTTAACTCCTCAGACTGTTAAAAGAATAAAAGGCTAGAAAGAACTAAGTATTAGAAGAGGGAGAGGGAAAGGAAGAGAATTGCATCAAGAAGAGGTTAAAGAACGTTATTACAGCTCTGATGTGTGTGTGTGTGCGCGCGCGTGCCAGTGCTTGGGCTTGAACTCAGGGCCTGGGCCCTGTCCCGTAGTTTTTTTTTCTCAAAGCTAGTGCTCTACCACTTGAGCCACACTCCACTTTCATGAGCTAGGGTTTTATATGTAGCCTAGGCTGCCCCCAAACGTGAGATATCCCCTGCCTCAGCCTCACAAGTATGGGAATTACAGGCATCAGCTACCAGGCTCCCTTTGTGCTAATTAGTTAAAACACATTTCTTTTCAGTTTAACCAAATTGTAATGTCAGGATGGTTTCCTTGGCTCACATTTTCAAGAGGAAAGTGGGCTTTGAAGCTTCATTTAAATGTCGACTTTGATGCCTGGCGCTGTTGGCTTGTGCCTGTCATCCTAGCTGCTGAGAGGGCGAAGATCTGAGGATCAAGTTTATAGTCAGCTTGGGCAGGAAAATCTATGAGGTTCCTATCGCCAATTAACTAGCAGAATGCTAGAAGTGGAGTTGTGGCTCAAGTGGTAGAGCACCAGCCTTGAGTGAAAAAGCCTGGGGAGACAGAATCCTTGAGTTCAAGTCCCAGTACTGGCACAACAAGAACAAACAAAACAAACAAAGCTTACCACTTTGACTTTTATTTCCTGTATGTTTTAAAGTTGGGCAAGTTCCTTTTCTTCCAAGGTACTGTTAAATATTAGCATTTCTCATAGCCTTCTATTGTAAAATCTGATGTCATTCTTTAAACCAAGTGAGATCTCTTTGAGTATGTAGAAACTAATGTTTGACAATACAAACATCAAGCGAAATTTTCTTTCTACTTTGCTACACTAAAAGCTTCTGCCCCAAGATATGAGAATGCAAAGTTATACATGCACACACAGCACATTATATATATTACATACAGTTATATAATATATATAAATTATAATAAATGAATATAACATATATAAAGTATATATATATATATGCATATATAAATTACATGATATAATGTATATGATATGTTATATATTTTCTAAATTATATATTATATAGTACATATATAGTTTTTTAGAACTCAGGTCTGCAGATTTTCCAAGTAATGCACAATGGATCCAACACTTGTTGAATTAGGTTTTTAAGATGAAACCCCACACATTGCAGGAGAGCAACGAAATCATAAAGACTGCAATAATGTTTACAGAGTTACTCATGTCCCAGACACTCAGTGCATCCTGTCCCTTGTCTGCTAACTACTGACCTTGCTTTAGAGAAAGGTAAATAGTTCTCAGAACAACCCGATTACCATCTGCACCTAAAATACAGAGGCCAAAGGAGGCTATGCATAGGAGTGGTGGACAAGGCTCAACAGCGATGGACAGATGATCATATAAAATAATATTCTATGAAATGAACCCCAGGAAAGGAAACAGGAGACATTCTTTAGTTGCCATTGTTGCTGTTTTTTTTTGTTTTCTTTTCCTTTTGTTAGTTTGTTTATATTTGGAAGAGTAAGGGAGGGCACATAAAGGGTGAAACAAGGTGAAAGAATATACCAGTGATTAGACACTCTATGGAAAATGAGCTGGATATCTTGTGAGTAGGGAGGGGAAGGAAAGATTGGGAGAGAGAGAGACTGAAGAGGAGACATAGTTCAAAAGAATTGTACTGATTGTACCTGATTCCTGTAGCTGTAACCCCTTTATATACCAACTATACAAAAACAACAACAAAACTCTTGGGGAATCACGAGGACTAACTCACATGGTTTGAACATTTAAATACAATTTTGAATGGTGTTTTGAAATCAAATCTGTCATGTCTGTTTAAGATCTAAGTGCCAGAGGAAGACCGACCCAACGAACAATAGATGAATAGTATTTTGTTCCTTCCGCTGTCTGGCTTTAGTTATTTAACCTAGCCTCATCTTTTAGAGTCTTGAAATTGACAGCAGAAGTTCTCAAGTTGAAAGATCCTTATTTTATGCCATATGCTTACTACATGGTTAGCCATTTTTCTGCTTAGAACAAACTCACAAATTTTAGAGTCTAATCAAATTCTCCTTCAATATAAATACAAAACTTGTCTAAACCCTCCAGGCATTGTTGCCTGGCTCTATTTCTTTCTCTTTCTCTTTCTCTTTCTCTTCCTCTTCCCCTTCCCCTTCCCCTTCCCTTCCCTTCCCTTCCCTTCCCTTCCCTTTCCTTCCCTTTCCTTCCTCTCCTCTCCCCCCCCCCCACAATTAACCAGCAAAAAAGTCAGAAGAGCTATGTATGGCTCAAATGGCAGAACACCAAAACGCAAGTGAGAGTATGAGGCTTTTAGTTCAAGTCCCAGTACTGGCACACACAAAGGAAGTTTTCTTTAATTAAACTAATACAAATGAAGAAAGATTATCCGAACATTTTGTTTCAAAACTATCAGCTATTTGTCTTTCTGGTGATACATAAATACAATAAGAAGACTATAATATTTGTCTCTTCTGAGATGTCCCATGACACAAGGTGTTACAGAAGCCTCTTATTTTTAGACAGCAGTTTATTGTATATATCATGATGAATGCATATGATGAACAAACATTCTAGAGCCTTCCTTCATATTTACAAGTGTAATACACCTGTACTCAACCGTCTGCATACCATTAAGGTACTCAGAGTTTTATGCAAGATAAATGTATTCATTGTCTTTCTTAGTTTCTACATTTTCAGAATATTTCACAATGAGAATTTATGAAATATATACTTCACTGTTGGAGATTATATATTCCTTAATGTTGTTGTCCTACATATATCTTTATTGCTATGATCTTTTAAGCAGACTTCTCTAACTACTCAGGAGGCTGAGAGCTGAGTATCATGGTTTGAAGTCAGCCTAGGAAGAAAAGTCCATGCGAATATTATCTTCAAACCTAGCAAAAAGCTGGAAGTAGAGGTGTGGTTCAAGTGGTAGAGTACTAGTCTTGAGTAAAAATGCTTAGCAAGCAGGTGACGACCTGAGTTCAAGCCCCAGGACTGACACACACACACACACACACACACACACACACACACACACACCCCACAAAGAAATTTCTTCCTTTAGTAGAAAATAAAATTCAATTTCTCAGTATTTTTAGACATGTTTTGTATATAGATGTACAAAAGTAAAATGTAAATATATTTATGCACCGTACATTCTTCATTCCGATCAAACTGTTAAATGTCTTTCAAGAATGATTTGATATTTTAAGAATATCACCTTTGGTTGTTTGCAATGAGCATATAGACTTGTGAAAAACAGCCAGTATCAAGTTAAAAGAATATCAGATCAATGTTTGGAAAAACCAAAACAGATGATCATTAGATTTTTCTAAGTCAGAATTAACTCCATCTTTCAAGTTGTGTGGGAATCACATTTAACATCTGAAGAACAAAGCAGATACATTTAATTCACCACAGCCCCTGGTTTATGGTTCAAAATGGGCTTCTGAGGTCTATTATATTTGGGCTAAAAGGCAAAGGATGTGAGTTATAAAAACAGAGAAACTAGAAATATTAATTTTTCTCATCCAAGATAATCGTCCTCCTTGGGTTTCAGTGTGTGTCACTCAGGGAAGGTTCTGGAAGGAAAATGGAATTCTGTCCATTCTCCACTTACAAAGCTTGGATATGTTCCTGAAATGCATTTGGAACTCAGTAATTAGACACTCTCTAATATTTTCCCATAGTAATTAGGTTATTTATGATGACTATATTCCTAAGCCAGTACAAAAAACCCTATTAATGTCCTGTCACATAAAATACAATTTGATAAGTCTATCAAGTATCAATCAATCAATCTATCTATCTGATTTTTTGTATCTGTATCCAATGTTTGAAAATCGGACTAGAATACTATGTGTGTGTGTGTGTCTGTCTGTCTGTCTGTTTGTGTGTGTGTGCTGGTATTGAGACTTGAACTCAGGGCCTTACACTCTTTCTTGGCTTTGTGCTGAAGGCCTGAGTCATAGCCATACCTCTACTTCTGTCTTTTTGCTGGTTCATTGGAAATAAGAATCTCATGGACTTTCCTGCTCTGGCTGGATTTGAACCTCATTTTTGGGTCTCAGCCTCTTGCACAGGTAAGATTACAGGTGTGGGCCACTGGCACCCAACCTAATTTTTCTAAATCTGACTTTTCAATGCCAGGGTATAACATGTCCCATCTTCATGAGGATTCAATTTTACTCAGATTATTTAACTATATTTTATATTCAAATAAGTCATTTATATTATAAAAGAACCAATTGGCTAGGTGCTGGTGGCTCATGTCAATAATCCTGGCTAGTCAGGAGGCTGAGATCTGAGGATCACAGTTCGAAGCTAGCCCAGGCAGGAAAGTCCATGAGCCTCTTCTAATAAACTACTCAGAAAAAGCTGCAAGTGGATATGTGGCTCAGTGATAGAGCAGTACACCTTATTCAAAAGAAGCTCAAGGACAGTGCCTGGGCTCCAAGTTCAAGCCCCAGGACCAACACACACATCCACAAGCCAGAAGAAGCGTCCAGCCTTGAGCAAAAGAGGCAAGAGATTCCAAGACCTGAGTTCAAGCCCCAGTACCAGCCCAAATGAATGAATAAATAAATAGAAATAAAAGGGCCAGGGCTGGGAGGGTGGCTCAGTGGTAGAGCGCTTGCCTTGCATGCCTGAGGCCCTGGGTTTGATTCCTCAGCACCACATAAGCAAAAAGAAAAAAGCCAGAAGT
>NW_012267383.1:2459309-2470799 GCF_000151885.1 Dipodomys ordii | reverse complement strand
GAGTCTCATGGATTTTCCAGCTCAGACTGTCTTCAAATTGTGATCCTCAGATCCCAGCCTCCTGAGTAGCTAGGATTCCAGGCAAGAGCCACCAGCACCTGGCATCTTGGGTTTTAGCTTGCATTTCTAAGGTCTCAGAGTCAGATTGCCCATGAAGTCCCTGCCCAGTGTTGCCTGTTTGCAAAAATCTGTTAACATTTCTATTTCCCTGATGCTGTGTTGTTTTCCCAGGGTGATGGGCAAATTCCACCCTAGTTGCGACAGTCTTGTTATACTCCTTCTCAGACTATGACTCTGTAGACCATGTAGCACCTTACAACATCTTCTTCTTGGAACCGACTACCCCCAAATTTCCATAGTCCACGTAATGCGACCCATGTGACTGCCCATGTGACCCATGTGACTGCCCCCTAAGTTTTGTTTAAGTTCTGCCCATACTTGTCCATGGCTGCCACCTCTATTCCTGTTGGGAGCAGCCTGGAAGGTCTGTCCCCCAATAAAGCTTTGAGCTTGTATCAGTCTCTCTCGCCCGCCTCTCATTTTTTATAGCATCACGGCTAATAAGTCTAGACTATGGAAAAGAATGAAATGGCTTGTGCTGTGCCTTGGCAGTGGTATATTTGGAAATAAAATTAATCTAGGAAAATGAACTGCCTTCTCCACTGGGTATGCCTTCCCCCTCGGCAGACTAATTCCTAATGCTGGGGTCTGACCTTAGGGAGTGTGTGTGTGTGTGTGTGTGTGTGTGTGTGCGCATCCTGTTGTTGTTTTTCATGGAAGAAAGCACTACAGCCATGGCAGTGCTCCTGTATTGAATTAGGGCTGTGCTTTTGTTCTTTCTGAGTTGCCTTTGATCTGGCTGGCTTGACTTGCCCTGGGGGTATCATGGCTGAGCACCTGCAGCGCCCAGAGCGATGGTCTCTGGGTTGTTACCTGCACTGGAGATGCGCTGCCCACTCTTCCTGGGATATAAATGTGGGTTTAGCACAAAATCCATACTCTCACATTTGCTTCAAAGCACAGCCATCATGATGTGGCACACTCTAAGCCTCTTCTGAGCAGCATGGTAATTTGAACTACAGCTGCCAGAGTTAAATCTTACCAGATGACATGAGAGGGGAAATATGCATTCAAATAAATAGACCCAAGCTCATGGAGCCTTGCTGAGAAGAATGGATTACTTAAGGAGTGTTATTTATGGCCTCAAAATACTAACCATGTCACCAGTGTCATCTCTTTTGCAAATGTGGCATCCCCTTAGTTCATCCCTGCAGTGAATTCATACTCTGAAAACGTTTGCAACAGTGACAGGCCAGTGCTGTGTTTTTCTAACAGGAAAGCAGGAACTTTATTGGAAGCAAAAGTAGAGAATACAGACTCTCCACAGAGAGGGGTCCAAGAGCCGGGAGTCCAGTGGAATGGTTACCAGAGAGCGGAGCTCCTCACAGATCCCCTGCAGTTTGTGCTGATTGCTTGTGTAGGCCCCTCCCGCCCTTTTCATGGGTCAGTGAAAGCCTGGGAATTGTGGGAAGAAAAAGCCTTTGAGTGGGATCCCAGGGCATTATGGGAAGAAGTGCCTGAGTGGGCACCAACACATTGCTGGAAGAAGAAGTAGCATGATGGGCCAAATGTTATCTCTCATGTGTTAGGTCCGCCATTTTTTTGATCCCTATCCACCTAATCTAAGAGGTGGACTGTTCCTAAAACAGCAACATTGCCTGCCATATCAGGAAACTAAGGGATGAGGAGAATTTGTGTTTGGGAAATAACTTGGCAGATTGGGAAGCAAACATTGAGGCTTTCATTCAGAGGTCATTGGTTTAAATTCAGCATAGCCAGTGGAGGATAAATGCCAGTATCCATATGGCTTGAGCCCCCTCACATGTTGCTTCTTCCCATAATGCCTTGGGTTCCACTCAACCAATGAGAAGCATCAGTCACTTCTGGTCTTAGGAGGTGAGTGTGTGTGAGCTATGCTGTTCCATGTCTGGTTGGAGAGGTACAACAGAGTCAAGACTAGCTTTGGTCCTAGGAATTTTGCCTCTTTATTTTCAGATCTATTATCTGCCTGGAGAAACACGTTGACATGGTTTGATTTTATCATCCCTTCTTTATGGATGAAGAAAATGCACCCCAAAGAGATTAAGCAACATGCCCAAGTTCACGTAGCTACATGGCACAGACACAAAACAGGCCTGAGGTTTTTGGATGCCTACCCTGGTTCTGGCTCAACTCAAGAGAAGGAAAGTCTTTCTTCTCCAACTCTGAACTTTTCAACTGTGAGCTGATCCAAATCTCTGAAAACCACAGTGCTATTATTAGGAATTTAATAAATCCATAGGTGTACCAAACAAGCCTATGGCCAAAAACATCTTCTACATACATATATACATATGTAAAACAAATATTTCTATATACCATATATATATATATATATATATATAGGTAGGGTAGATAGTTCTACATATATGCAGAGTCAAATCGATATTGATGCTCTTATGATTGATAACTATATAGTTTATATTTTTGGAACACATGGTAGCATTTGATATTACATATTTTAGTAAATAGTACTCACTTGCAAAATGCAGTTGTGTCAAAGATATGTTTGTATGTGGTTATGTATTTATGACTTAAAAATTAAATAATATTCTTCATGTGCAAAAATATTGAAAATCAGCTGGTGGTTCATGCCTGTAATCCTAGCTACTCAGGAGGATGAGATCTGAGAATGCTAGTTCAAAGCCAGCTCAGACAGGAAAGTCTGGCAGACTCTTATTTGCAATTAACCAGCAAAAGGCCAGAAATGGAGCTATGACTTAAGTGATAGAGTGCTAACCTTGAGTGAAAAAGCTACGTGAGAGCTCAAGTCCCTGAGTTCAAGCCCCAGTAGCATCACACATGAATAAAAATATTAAAAACACTAATCAGGATGATTGACTGGACTTAGAAATTAGGTTGTTTGATTGTATTTTTTCAGTCTTTTTGTTGTTCAAATTAGTAGCTTACATAACCACAAGAATAGGAATTTGCATGTATGTATGTATGTATGTACTAGTACTAGGATTTGAACTCAGAGCCTTGCTCCCTTGCTTGGCTTTTCCACTCAACGTGGTGCTCTACCACTTGAACCAGAGTTCCACTTCTGGCTTTTGCTGGTTAATTGGAGATAGGAGTCTTGCACAATTTTCTGCCCTTGGCTGGCTTTGAGCCTTGATCCTCAGATCTCAGCCTCCTAAGTAGCTAGAATTCCAAGCATAAGCTGCCACACCTGGCATGGAATTACATCTATACTTCTATGCAACACCAAGTGCTCCTCTGTCATTGACAACTCAGTCATTCTAATATGTGAGAGGAACTGGGATATAGAAATAAATAAAAGCCAGGTGCTGGTGGCTTATATACCTGTAATCGTATCTACTCAAGAGACTGAGATCTGATGATCACAGTTTGAAGCTAGCCTGGGCAGAAAAGTCCATGAGACATAAATCTCCAATTAACCACCAAAAAGCCAGAAGTGTATTTGTGGCTCAAGTAGTAGAGTTCTAGCCTTGGAACAAAAAGCTCAGGGACAGTGCGCAGGCCCTGAGTTCAAGCCTCATAACTGAAGGAAATGAAGAAAAGAAGAAAGAGAAAGGAAAAAAGAAAGAAAGAAAGAAAGAGAAGGAAAGAAAGGAAGAAAGAGAAAGAAGGAAGGAAGAAAGGAAGAAAAGGAGAAGGAAAGAAAAAAGAAAAAATAGATTGCTATGCTCTTTCTTACTAACTGGAAACACATGCTAGAGAAAGCAGATACTACACAAAACCACAGTACTGACTATTCTGAGCAGGAGGTTCTCATGGCGTACATGGGGTCCCACCTTTAGCCTTAGCTGAACAACAGGAAACAGTCTGGGCCCAAGAGACGCTTCACCAATTTCTGAAATGAACAAATAAGTGGTATAATCAAGGTCAGGTGAGGAAATAATATATACCATATGATTTGGTAGGATTAAAGGTTTGTCTTTTACCAGTGTTGGACTGACATAAGGAAAGGAAGGAAGGAGGGAAAGAAGAAAGGAAGGAGGAAAAAACGAAGGAAAGGAAGGAAGAAAAGGAAGGAAGGGAAGGAGAAAAGGGAAGAAGGAAGGAAGGAAGGTTGTTAACTTCCAGAAACTGCCAGGCCTGAGTGATCTTTCTTTAGAAGCCATCTTGATGTTTGGAACTCTATATGGTAATTTGGATGTGTTTGCTTATCTAGGTTGGGAGAAACTTGTTATGCTTAGAAATCAGCTGAAAAGATGCCAAGGGATGCCGACACGATATAGAAGCATCCAGAAGGCTTCATGGAAAAGAAGCCTTGATTCTTCAGAGTGCCGGGTTACAGAAGTGCCAGCTTCCTTTCACTACGGTATCTTTAGATCTTGGTCCATCCATAGAGGGAAGAAAAACACTGATAGCGCCCCTCCCCCCCACCCCCCCAAATCCTTCTATCTTCATGCTTCAAATGAACTTCCCATCTTTCTGTACCAAGATAACGAATGAAAGCAGTCCACCATACTTGGGTGAAAAGCAATGGCCGAGGAAATACTACGGCAGAGACTCACATTATGCAGGTAAAAGCTTCAAATCAGACAGACAACTAAAGTCAAAAGAGGCTCCAGGCTGGAAGAACTCAAACTCAACTGGTGCCTTTAGCTAGGAAAACCAATCCCATGGCTACATGTGCTTGCATTATGTCTGTTGGGCCCAAATGCTGTTTTCCTGTTCTTCAGCTAAGTTCAAAGGTGGGGGTCTGTCTCCTCAGAATAGTGAGTACTGTGGTTTTGTGTTGTATTTGCTTTTTTTTTTTAATCACTGATTTGAATCAGTCTCTGTGTGTGTGTGCGCGCGTGTGTGTGTGTGTGTGTGTGTGTGTGTGTGTGTGTGCGCGCGCGCATGCGCGCTGATATTGGAACTTGAACTCTGGGCCTTGCACTATCACTTTGCTTTCTCCCTCAAGGCTAGTACCTACCACTTGAGCCACTCCTCCACTTCCTTTTCCTTGGTTCTGATCCTCTTTTCCCAAGGGCTTTTTGTTTTCTTCTCGTTCGTCTATTTATTGTGTCATCTAAATGACTTATAAATCTAATACTTTCCTTTCTTATATTGGTTAATTTAGAACGTATTTCTATTGCTTGCAGCTAAGACCAGACTAATATATATTGAAGTTTTAAGAGTTACTCTATTCTCTCTCTCTCTCTCTCTCTCTCTAGCTGTATGAGTGCTAATCCTATACCACTTGAGCCACAGCTCCACTTCTGGCTTTTGATGATTAATAGAGATAAGTTTCTTGGGTTTATTTGCCCAGGCTGGCTTTGAACTATGACCTTCAGATCTCAGCATTCTGAGTAGAAAGGCCTACAGGTATGAGCTATGGACAACTGGCTATACTCAATGTTTTTAGGGAAGATGAAAGTAAGCTTCATTTATGAGGAGCTATAGCTGGGAGCTATTGGTGCACACTACCCAAGAGACTGAGGTCTGATGATCATGATTCAAAACCAACCTGGGCAGATAAATCTGCAAGACTCTTACCTCCAATTAACTGGCAAAAGCCAGAAATAGAGGTGTAGCTCAAGTGGTAGAGCACCAGCTTTGAATGAAAAGCCAAACAAACAGGAGAGCAAGGCCCTGAGTGCAACAAGCCCCAGTATGAGCATAAAGAAAAAGGACAATAGTAAATAGGATGAGTGATACTGACCTCATTTTTTCCAGGTGAATCTTTTCATATAGTCACCACTAGATGGGATTAAACCTGGAAAAGAAAGGAGAAGGGGAGCTAGGCAGCCTCAGCTGCATCCATGCGAGAACTGACTTATTTAAATGGAACCAGCTGCCAGTCACCCCAGATTAAACATCTGTATTTGGACTGATGACATGCTATTTCCCACTTAAGCAGCAAAAAGCCAGAGTGAAGGTATGGCTCAAGTGGTAAAGTTCTAGCCTTGAGGAGAAAAGCCAAGTGAGAGTGCAAGGCTATGAGTCTAAGTCCCAGGAGTGTCACACATGTGCATGTGCAAGTGTGCATACACACACACACAAGCCCAAAAATATGAAGGGGAATAAAAACACATGGCAAATAAACACTACAGGTTATCAGAGACTAGATTCCGAATGACAAGGAAGAATATTGTAACGAATACTATTGGGCAAAATGAGGGTATGGAAGGTATAGTTTAATAGCAATGTTAGTTTTATCAACTGTGTTACAGTCATAAGTATTTTTGTCTTTACATATTGAAAGACTGAATTAACAATACTTGCAACTGGATTTCAAATAATTCAAGGGATATATGTGTGTGTGTACCTCTCTCATATCTATATCGGTGTATGTGTGTATATGTGTATATATACATATATGTACAGATTTCCATATAATATTTTCAAATATAAATCATATATAATATTTCCATCTAGTATCTCCACATGTGAGTATATATATATGGGAGAGGGATTGAGAACTAGAATAATAGAGCAAACAGGATAAACTATTCATCTATCAGTGAGTCCACATAAAGGGTATATGAGCCTTCTTTGTGCTAGTCTTGGACATTTTCTGTGATTTTGAGATTTTAACACAGCAGAAAGTATTGAAGAGTTAACAGAGTAGAGGAATGAACCAGCTGCTTAAGCAAATAGTCTGCTGTATGCTTAAACACTCCTGTCTGCCCTACATCAAAGTTTTCACCCACCATCATCGATACACACCGGAAGAGGAAAGCAGACTCCAGTGTGTGCATTGCCAAGTTCCTGTTGACTTTCCTGTCCCCACTGAAGTGATATCTTAATAAAAACATCTCAAGGTCTGAAGAGCAATCTTTTGTTCCCATTCTTAACTAGCTTGACTCAAATTACTGACAACCAGCACTGAAAAATGTCAGGAGGAAATCATCCTGATTGGCTAATATGCACCTCAACTCTTTAAAAATATTTATTGGTTATTGCTTGCTTTCTTTTCTTGAAAACTCAACTCTTGAAGATACCCAGAAAAGTCCAATTTGGAGATGAACTATAAATTAAAAAAAAAAAAGTTCTCAGTGGTGCTAGAAGCACTCAAAACTCCATATGATTCCTCAGGGTGGTTCTGGAAGATTCTCTGCAGCCCTTAGGAATCTGATATTCAATTTGAATTGAGAAAGCCAGTAATGGTGTTTTGTGGTCACGAGCAGATTACACACATCGGCGCAGATAGATGGCTTCTCACGAAAGTGAGGTTTCCGAGTCGGCGTGACTCACTGTATCTTCCGTCAGACTTGGTGCATTGTGCTTGGCAGAGCCACCAGGACAGATCGGTAACTAGCAGTGCCAGCACGAGGCCTTCCTCCATTGCCCAGAGGGGACCACCTGCCTGGCCCCACGGAATTTCCACTCCTTGTGAATGTCAAAAGCATAACTGGAAAAAAAAAAAGACATTGTTGGTCTCCAGGTGTTTCTTGCAGTGGGCCAACTTCTCCCCTCTCAATTGTGCTTCCCAGAAATGGGAGGTCTGAAATGCCATGCTGGGTAGTGGGGTTTTATATGTAAAATAGATCAGATATCATATATAAACACAAAGCCACACACAATATATAAAGAAATACATAAATACATATATAAATGAATAATATACAGTGTATATACTTATATATAATATATGTAATAGGTACTATATACAAATACATATGTATATATTTCCCCTGAACTATTTGAAATTCTGATGCAAACACTGATTCAAAGTGAAGAACATTTATAACTGTATTGTAGTTTAGGAAAATTAACATTGCTATTCAACTTTAATCTACTTGTACTCTAACTTTGTCCCAATATTTTTCCTTGTCATTCTGAGTCTAGTCTCTGTTAACCTATAGCTTTTACTTGCTCTGTGTGTGTGTGTGTGTGTGTGTGTGTGTGTGTGTTCTGGGCTTTGAACTCAGGGGCCTGGGTGCTGTTACTGAGCTTTTGTGCTCAAGGCTAGTGATTTACCACTGATCCACAGCTCCACTTCTGTTATTTTGGTGGTTTATTGATGAGTCTCATGGACTTTCCTAGCCAGGCTGGCTTTGGACCATGATCCTTAGATCTCAGCCTCCTGAGTAGCTAGGATTGCAGGCGTGAGCCACTGGTGCCCAACTCATGTTTTATTTTGAATATGTCAAGGCTCCAAGGAGCATTTTCTTCTTCAGTGATTTCTCTTCTTGAAATGCTTGAGAGAAAGAAGGTGTAGTGGTGTGTCACTGGTGTCCACATGGTGTGTGCTTGCCTTTCCTGCTTTACCCCATGGTGCTTTGAATCCAGTTGTAATTCTCGCAGTTGCCTCTTGACAGTTTAATTCACTGTTCCAAGGTCAGCAAGAAGGAGAATTATAGATGGAGTTAAACTGTTAATAATTGTCTTTGGGTTTATGAAATTCAAGGTCAGGATGTTGAGTCAAATTTAGAACTATACAGGATCATTACAGTCTATGTGAGTTTGGAATTCACATTTTGAGTGTGATTTCTACCCAAGGTATCCAGTTCCTGGGTAATTTACACAAGTCACTTTGTTTCTCTTAATTTCTTCTTTTCTTCTCTTTTGGCGCTTACACTGGGTCTTAAACTCAGGGACTCCTGCTTTCACTTGACTTTTTTTTATTCGTTCAAGGCTGGTGTGCTACCACTCAAGCCACTGGCTTTTTGCTACTTAATTGGAGGTAAGAATCTCAGATTTGTCTGCTCAGGCTGGCCTCAAACCTCCATCCTCAGATCTCAGCCTATTGAGTAGTTAGGATTACAAGCATGAGCCATGGGTGCCTTGCTTCTTTGCCAACCATTTGTGGGACTTGAACTTAGTGCCTGGGTGCAGTCCCTGAGCTCTTTTGCTCAAGGCTAACGCTCTAGTGCTTTGAGCCACAGCTCCATTTTGTTTCCTGGTGATTAATTGAAGATAAGAGTCTCATAGACTTTCCTGCCAGGCCTGGCTTTGAACCATGATTCTCAGATCTCAGCTTCCTGAGTAGCTAGGATTACAGGCATGAGCCACCAGTGCCCAGGTCTTTTCAGGCATTCTTGTTCACCTTTGTGGCTGATTGCCCAGTTATTTCATCTTCCTAGCTAATTATAAAAGTTATGTTCCAAATTGACAAAGAAGGAGGTTGCATTTTCTCTTCCTCTTGCCACAGGCTGCCATGGAGAGAGGAGATGGACTTTCTCCTGGCAACTGCATTATTGAGACCAGCCACATTGGGCCCATCAGTGAATATACTCAGAACAGAATTGGTTCCAGTTGCCAGTGGCTCAAGCCTATATTCCTAACTACTCAGGAGGCTGAGACCTGAGGATCACAGTTTGAAGCCAGCCCAGACAGGAAAATCTATGAGACTCTTAGGTCCAACCACCAAAAAGCTGGAAGTGGAGCAGTGGCTCAAGTGGTAGAGTGTCACCTTTGAGTGGAAATGCTAAGGGACAGCACTCAGGCCCTAAGACTTTCATCCCCAGAACACACTCGCGTGTGCGTGTGCACGCGCGCGCGCACACACACACACATACACACACACACGCACATGCATGCACGCACAAAATAGCACACATGCACACACACAAAATAAGTGGGATTGATTAGAGCTTTTAATTTGTAGTTTGCCTTTAAGGAACTTAGTCTGAGCTCTTTAGCCTGTGCTCTCTCAACTGCATCAGTTTTAATAACACATCAGTTACTGGATGGGGGCTTAATTTTCCAATCCAGATAAAGCGTACGGGATCCTTGTAATGTGAGCCTTCTGGATAAGAATTTACTGGAATCAGTCTCATGCCTTGGGGAGAAGTTTTGATGCCATCAGCTAATTAAGGTGAAGAGAAACAGGGCCACCGCCTTGGAAGGAATCTGAGATGCCACAGAATTCCATTTTCTTCCTGGGAAACCTTGCAGATAATGACATTGGTGATCCAGGTAAAACATGAATTTCAGGAGCTCCCTGGAGGGTGGAATGAACTTGCCCTGGGCCAGGAACCACTCTGTGGGTGCAGCAGATAACAGTGTACAATGGTTAGAAATTACCACCCCCGTCCCCCACCCTTCCGAGAATCTTGACTTCCAGCTGCTCTGTCTGCCCTCTTCCCTCTCCACACACCTGATCTGTTAGCTGCTACTGAGGAAAAGAAACATTATTATTTTTTCCTTCTAGAAACACATGAGCCTTAGGCTTGGGGTATCCTAACAGTTTTGTTTGAATATTGTTATTATTTTTAAGTGGTTGTACAAAGGAGTTGCCATCACCAAAGCAGTTTATAAATGCAGTGCGACTTGATCAATGTCTCCCTTTCTACATTCTCACCCACCCCTTCCACGCCACCATTCCCTAAATTTTCTTATTTTTTAGGGAACGTAATGGATTTTTTCCCATTTAACAAAGCAATATTCTCACCCCCTTGACTCACCCCTTCCCTTACTTTTTTGTGGTATATACAATGAATTCTTGCCTGCATTTCCCCCCATGCTCTCCCTTTTTGCAAGTATCCATTTCCTGCTACTTATTTTGTTGTATGTATTCTAACTTTGTATTTCATTTTTAATTGTTATGATAAAGATGATGTACAGAGGGCTTACAGTTACATAAGTCAGGTAAAGAGTATATTTCTTTTTGAACAACATTGCACCTTCCTTCACTTTCTCCCAGTTTTTCTCTCCTTGTATCCTAACTTTTGATGCAAGGTGAAGAACAAGGTTATTTTAAAGTTGGACAAAAGTTTACTGGCCTGGGACTTAGTAAGTGGTTTGTCTCCTATTTATATGCTGAGAATTATTTATAGAAAGGTAGAGATAATAGGAAGTTTCCTATAGCAAATGTACACTGTACTGTAATTTTGGTTTATTGGTTCATATTTGGAGGCTTTTAAAGGTTTGGGACCAATTTAGACAGATTACAGCAAGCCCGTGCTGATTCACTAAGCTGCTCCTAGCAATTCCATGAGCATTGAAAATCATGAATACAAGGTTCAAAATCAAAATTTAAAAAGCTGGCCACTGGTGGCTCAGACCTGTCATCTAGTGACTCAGGAGGCTGAGACAGTCCTGGCAGACAGAACTAAGAAACTTCTAGCTCCACTTAACCAGCAAAATGCTGTAAGTGGAGATGTGGATCAATGGGTAGAGAGCCAAACGAGCAGCAAACCAATGGAGTGTACTGGGACTTGAACTCAAGTGCCAGCATACACACAGTAATAATAATAAATCAAGAAAAAACTCCTCAGTCATGCAATCCACCCCTGACAACAATTGTGTGGCAGATTCTGTGACAGATTCTGTAGCAGACACTCTTGTTCCTGTTTTTGTTTTTGTGCTGTTCCTGCTGCTTGAACTCAGAGCCTGGGCACCGTCCCTGAGCTTTTTTACCCAAGGCTCTATCAAGTGCTCTAGCATTTGGCCCACAGCTCCATTTCTGAGTTTTGTTTTGTTTTTTTTTGGGGGGGTCCAGTCATGGGGCCAGAACTCTGGGCCTGGGTGCTGTCCCTCAGCTCT
>NW_012267383.1:2446295-2456919 GCF_000151885.1 Dipodomys ordii | reverse complement strand
ACTCATACATATACTAGTTATTGCAAATAAGGGAAACCATGGGGCCTATGTTTCTTTGGGCCTGGCTTACTTCGCTTAATATAATTTTTTCCAAGTCTTTCCATTTCCTAATAAATGGGGCAATGTCATTCTTTCTGATGGAGGCATAGAATTCTATTGTGTATATATACCACATTTTCTTGATTCATTCATCTACTGAGGGGCATCTGGGTTGGTTCCAGATCTTAGCTATTATAACCGTAGGGTTTTATCCCCATCAACACAATCCTATCTTCAGAATAACAGGAACATATTGCAAAAGCTAGCCACTTCCAAAGGCTTCCTGTGGGTTGGCACCACGCATTCATGTCACAAAGGGCTGAGGTGCATCATGGTTCCAAGTCAGCCTGGGCAGAAACACCATTATCTCCTGTTCCTACATACTCCGCCACTTCTGCATAGGTAACCGGTGGCTCATAGCAAGCAGCTATTATTGGTGCTTTGTGTGGAGCCTATCAGACCTTTTTGCTATAGAAAGGTGTTAAGCCAGTTATTAAGGGAGTAGAAATCAACAAGAAGCCAGAGAAAGAAAAAAAGTGGCAAAGCAAACCTATTTATAAATCCCCAGGCCTTTAATTATCTCAAAAGCAAGAATTTCCTCAGTATGAATAAGGGAAGAAAATCAAGTTGGAGGCTTATCATTTAATGAGAATTCTGGGTGTTGGCATGCTTCACAAAGATTTTATTGGATTAATATATTGAGGTGTTGATTTGAGGAGCTCTTCAAATCATAGGCTTTGCTGGAAAGAACACTAGCTTTTGTAACAGGTCTGGGCCTCCATTCAGACACGTGACACAACTGAACTAGCACAGGACCAAGAGATATTTGAAAATCCCAGAATTCTATCTCCTACGTATTTTATCTTTCCCTCACATAAGTTAAAATTTTTAGCCTTTATCTTTTTCCTTTACCTTTACTTACTCAGTGTGGAGTAAAAGTTTCTGTTAAAATATAAATCAACTGGGGCTGGGAAGGTGGCTTATTGGTAGAGTGCTTACCTCACATGCATGAAGCTCTGGGTTTGATTCCTCAGCACCACATAAGCAGAATAAAGCTGGAAGTGGTGCTGTGGCTCAAGTGATAGGGTGCTAGTCTTGAGCTGAAGAGCTGAGGAACCATGCCCAGGCCCAGAGTTCAGTCCCGCAACCAACCTCCCGACCCCACCCCCCCAAATCAACCTAAGCTGGGCACTGGCAGCTTACTCACACCTGTAACCCTAGCAATTCAGGAGACTGAGATCTGAAGATCACACATCAAAGCCATCATAGGCAGGAAAATCCATGAGATTGTTATCTCTCATTAACCAGCAAAAAGCTGGAAGTAGAGATGTGGTTTAAGTGGTAGAATGCCAGCCTTGAGCAAAAAAGCCAAACAAGTTCCAGAAGCCTTGAGTTAGAAATAGAAAAGAAAAATACCAACTTTACTTTGGTAAAGAATAAGGAAGACATATCTGGACTTTTCCAAATGTGTCTTGCCTCTACTGTTGAGTCTTCAAGGCAAAGCATTTACTAAATCAAACTTTTTAAAATTTTGTTTAAAAGTGTCTGGTTTTAAATCCTCCTTTGGGTTCCCCTCTGTATTCAAGGTATTATACATATCATTTCTGGCTTAAACACACATGCACACACACACACATACACAGATACAATCCAGGAAGAATACAAATTTGCTGACTAAAGATTTTAAGGAAATAAAAACTGGAGAAGCTGTATAGATATATCTAAATTTGGGGGCTGCGAGTTATCAAAATGTGTCACTCCCCAGAATCCTCATCTGATCCCAATGTTCACCTTGGTTGACCTTGGTGCTCTTCCCTCTGTCTGTCTAAGACCCCACATTCTTCTCAGGGTTGATTTCTTGGTTTTGGGTCAATTCCTGTCATGCAGTTGCTGTGTTTTTCATCTGCCCTGCTAATTCTTTGCTATTATAACAAAAAGACAATCCAGTGTATTAAATTAGTCAAAACAGATCATTGCCAGATATTGTCACACATGAACTGTCCCTAGTCTTTTGTTTTTATGGTCTATCTAGGTTACATGAAAAATAGGCTGGACTATTTCAATAATTTTTCACACATTATTTTTGGTATTCTAGAAACCAAACCCAAGAGAAGAATCTATATGTTTATGAGCTGATTACATTTCTATAGGCGCTGGAACATTATTTAACAAATTCTCACAAGAGCTTCCTTCTTGAAATCAAACTAACCTGGAGCCCATGCATTATAAACCAGATTCCAATAAGCTTTTATTTTTTACCCTTTATGATACTGACATTCAATAATATTTTGTATTCTTTTCTTTTTCCTATTTATCTGATTTGACTCTATTCCATTTTGTGGTGTTGGCTGGGATGTGGGTTGAGTCAAATTTTCCATACAACCCCAAACGCCTTTCTCAATCTCTCTCTCTTTCTCTCTCCTTTAAACTAAGGAGGAATTTATATTAACCTGCCTGAAAACAAACTTGTGTTGTCTTTCTTCTTCTGGCTCACTTTTAACAAAACAAATAACTGGATCTTTGAGCTGCAATAATAAGAATGTGAAAAACAGGTGAGAGTAGTCCTGAGTGGTTCCTTCACCATGTCTGTCTCTCGGGCTCCTGGGCTAGCGCACTGCAATGGATGGAACAGATGCCCTGGGTATCTGGAGATGAGCTGGTAGGTTTAATGAAACCACCTAGGTTTTGCTGTGCTCCAGAGGCTCCAGCCGAGCCTGTTCGTGAGGGAGAGGGTAGCCAAGGGGTCTCCTTCAGCTGTGGCACAGCCTGAGTTGTTGTTTCAGGTCAGCCAGGGAGAAAAGTCCATTTCTAAAGGGCAGTTCAGTCCGCAGCAGAACCACAATTTTTACTTCTCTGATTCGACAAATGCAGAACCAATGTAATTATCTGGGTTAAATCAAACCACAGATCGTTTCCTAGTCTGAGGTCATTTTGAAAGGTTATTGACAGCAAGCCCATGCATTTCCCTTTGTTGACACAAGTTTTCTGTCTTCCCCCCCCCAAAAAAAACCCTCTCATGTTTATCAGCTCCCCATTCTCCTAAAAGTGCATAATAAAGCTGGGCACTGGTGGCTCACGCTGTAAGTCCCAGCAACTCAGGAGGATGAGATCTGAAGATTGTAGTTTAAAGCTAGCCAGGGCAGAAAAGGCAGTAAGACTCTTGTCTCTGATTAGCCAGTAAATAAGCCAAGTGGGAATATGGCTCGGGAAAGCTAAGGGACAGTACCTGGGCTCTGAGTTCAAGTTCTAGTACTGTCACAAAAATTTTTAATGGAATTTTTTTAAAGGAAGCAACATGATAAAGGTCATATAGAAAAAAATCCCACAGCTAACATTAGAGTCAACGGAGGCAATACCAAAGGTTGTTCTTAAGATCAGGAATAAGGCAGGGATGCCCACTCCTGCCTATTCCATGTACTGCTCCAGCCACAGCAGGAGGACAAGAGGAAGAAATAAAGTGTCTAAGAGGAGGCTCAAGTGGAAGGAAGGAAGGCAGGCAGGCAGAAAAAGGAAGGAAGGGAGGGAGGGAGGGTGGGAGGGAAGAAAGGAAGGAAGAGAGAGAGAGAAAGAAAGGAAGGAAGGAAGGAAGGAAGGAAGGAAGGAAGGAAAGATATTTAAATAGAAAATAAAGAAACAAAATGTTTATTATCTATGTAGATGACAGAAACTTAACTGTAAGGGACTCAAAACACCCACAAACCCATACGCATATTGCTAGAACTATTAAACAAATGTAGAAAAGTTAAAAATTTAAAATCAGCATTCAGGCTGGGCACTGGTAGCTCACGCCTGTAATCCTAGCTATTCAGGAAGCTGAGATCTGAGGATCATGGTTCAAAGCCAGCCCGGGCAGGAAAGTCTGTGAAACTCTTATCTTCAGTAAATCACCAGAAAACCAGAAGTGGCGCTGTGGTTCAAGTGATAGAGTGCTTGCCTTGAGCTGAAGAGCTGAGGCATAGTGCTCAGGCCCAGAATTCAAGCCCCATTACCGAGAAAAAAATAATAAAATTAAAATTAAAAAATATATACACACATATATGTATATATACATATATACACATATATGTATGTGTGTACATATATGTGTGTATATATACATTTAAAGAGATAGTTATTAAAACAGTAAGAGTTTAACATCAGACATTTCGGCCAATGGAACAGAATATGGACTTCAATCATAAATCCATTTATATATAAACAAAGTGAACTGATTTTTAATAAGTTTTTTATTGTGAAAATACTGTACAGAGAGGTTACAGTTATATGAGCAAGGTAATGTGTATATTTCTAGGTGCCAATAATATCCTTAGCAGTGGTGCTGGGAAAACTGGATATCCATGTGAAAGAGAATGAGATTGGGCCTCTATCTTATACCATGCTGACCATTACATCAAAATTAGGTTAAATATGACTTGCAGCTCTATAACACCCAGAAGAGAATGGAAGAAACACTTCATATCAATAGGATTGGTAATGATTTCTTGGATATCATTCCAAAAGCACCAGCAACAAAATTTAAGAAATAGGCAAGTGGAATTTGATCCAGCTGAAAAATTCTGCTGGGTTCTGGTGCCTTTAATTTGAGCTGCTCAGGAGGCTGCGATGTGAGGATCTTGGTGCAAAGCCAGCCCAGGCAGAGTAGTCTAGGAGTCTCTTATCTCCAATGAACAAGCAAAAAGCTGGAAGTGGAGGTGTGCATCAAGTGACACTAGCCTTGAGTGGAAAAGCCATGTGAGAGCTTGAGACTATAAGTTCAAGCCCCAGTATTGGCACAAAAGCACTGGTAGTGAATGTGTTTTAGGAACATTTCATGTTGAAAGCATAAAGCTTCTGATGTCTTAACTAGCAGGTATCAAATAGTTATCTGATTAATAACTGCCTCTGGGGTACCGGGAGATGTGTTGATTTGTTCTAGCAAAGAAAATACATCTGTGACAACTAAAACTTGAGTTACCACCTTATTGAATTCAGCACCCTGAACTGTTGACCTGTTCTTGGGTGTGTGTGTGTCTGTGTGTGAATGTGTGCCAGAACTGGGGCTTGAACTCAGGGTCTCCTGTTCTTCCCTCCCCCCCCCCCCACTCAAGGCTGGTGCTCTACTATTTGAACTACCGCTACACTTCTGGCTTTTGGGTGGCTAATTGGAGATAAGAGTCTCCTGTGCTAAGTTTCTCTGCCTGGGCAGGCTTTGAACTGGGATCTTCAGATCTCAGAGTAGCTAGGATTACAGGTGTAAGCCACTGGCATCTGGCAAAATCCATTTTTCTGATGCACAGGATAAAGAGGGTATCAGAATGCAGAGGTACTGGACTTTGCCATTCTGCTACCATTCAAGTCCTTGATGATGTGCACTTTTTCTAGGAATGCAGTGTTGTTGTTTTGTGGGTTTTTTTTTTGTTGGTGGTGGTGGTTTTCTTTTTTCTTTTTTTTGTGCCAGTCCTAAGGCTTGAACTCAGGGTCACAAAAATGTCCCAAAGCTTTTTTGCTCAAGGCTGCCATTCTACCACTTGAGCCACCGCTCTGCTTCCCGCTTTTTGCTGGTTCATAAGCATCTCATGGTCTTTCCTACCTGGGCTGGATTTAAACCACAATCCCCAGATCTCAGCCTCCTGAGTAGCTAGATTACAGGTGTGGGCCACAGTGCCCAGCTGAGGTGTTCTTTTGAGCTAGGGAAGACAGCAGAGGCTAATGTTCAGTGATTATGCGTAATCAGCTGTTTTTATTATGCCTGTCTTGTAAGACTTTTTCTTTGGCTGTTGTCAGAAATATCAAATCAAAACCTATCCAGGAAAAATTATCAAAGGATGTGAAATTAATGTGTTGTTTCAGTTTTCTTCTAAGCCAGCTGAAGCTTGGCCCTCTCTGAGTAGCAGCTGATAATACAAGCATGAGGCTTTCCATATGCTGACTTAGGGCTCATGCCCATTTTGCTCTCTCCTTTCAATTTTTGTCTTTCTGATATAATTGACATGTTTGCCCTAGGTTCACCTCGGGTTGTTGTTTTTTTTAACCTTCTTGTTCTTTTTCTTTTGGTGCTGGTCCTGGAGCTTGAACTCAGAGCCTAGGGGCTTTCCCTAAACTCTTTTGCTCAAGACTTGCACTCTACCACTTGAATCATGGCTCTACTTTCAGATAAGAATCTCATAGACTTTCCTCCCCAGGCTGGCTTTGAATCATAATCCAGAAATCTCAGCCTCCTGAGTAGCTAGGATTAAAGGCGTGAGCACCAATACCTCAAGAGTCAGTGCTCTGGTCCTTGCATTAAGAAATTCTACAAAGGTAGGGGCTGGGAAGGTGGCTCAGTGGTAGAGCACTTGCCTTGCATGCCTCTGAGGCCCTGGGTTTGATTCCTCAGCACCACATAAGTAGAAAAAGTTGGAAGTGGCGTTGTGGCTCAAGTGGTAGAGCGCTAGCCTTGAGCTGAAGAGCTGAGGGACAGCGCCCAGGCCCAGAGTTCAGGCCCCATGACTGGACCCCCCTCAAAAAAAGAGAAATTCTACAAAGGTAAAGGTGCAGCATAAGAGGGCAGACAGTAGACAACTGCTTTGTGTTCACATCTGGGAAGAAAAGATTAACAAGAATAAAAGGTTGAAAATACGGCAAGCTCTCCATAACTTCATGAGGATGTCCTTAAAATTTAAAGATTTCTTTCAGGAGACTTTATAGACATGATTAAGATCTTGAGAATGGCAAGGAAAAACACATAGTGAGCTTTGGGGGGAAAAATAGAATCCAAACCTATTGAAGCTGCATATAATAGTTTCCACTGAATTTTCTTATCAATTCTCATTGCTGGCCATCTCCACTGTAGGCCTTGTGTTCAATGTGTCCTTGCTTGGATCTGTGAAGATCTACAATCTATTCTTCTGAGGTACCAGTAATAATCTCTTGTGCATCTCTTCTAGGTGTACATGTTCTGTTAATAGGCATCAGTAACAAGATAAATTTGTGGCCTTGTGCTGGTGCCTCACACGTGTAAGCCTAGCTACTCAGGATCTGAGAATCACAGTCTAGGTAGAAAAATCCATGAACATCTTATCTCCAATTAACCAGCAAAAAGCCAGAAGTGGAGTCATGGCTAAAGTGGTAGAGCAACAGCCTTGAGGGAAAAAGCCAAGTGAGAGCACAGGTCTTGAGTTAAGTCCCCAGTACTGGCACCAATACATACACACATGCATACATACATACATACATACACACATACTTACTAAAATAGACAAACATGTCATTCTTCAAGGGTGGTAGAAGTTAGGTTTGCACAATGATACATAACTTCAAGTTAGTGGAAAATACTTTTGGAAACAGATCTAAGTTTATATGTAAATAAAAATATTTCTCTCTAGTATTTTATCCTGACAGCTGAAACAAATATATGTGCATTCTACCTATAGCTTGCTTTTTCATCCACTTTGGTTCCTAATGCTGAATTTGTAACTTTCTGTAATGGCACATGACGACATATATTTAAAATTTCTCTATCAGTTTGATGCATGCTACATTTCCTGCATTTCTCAAGCTTCAGACATCATTTTCTTTGTTTTTTTTTCTGTCTCCCCCTGCCCCCGCCACCAGTACTAGAGCTACAGCTCCATTCCCAGGTTTTTGTTGATTAATTGGAGATAAGAGTCATTTGTACTTTCTGCTCAGTCAGGCTAGCTTGGCACTGTAATCCTCAGATCTCAGCCTCCTGAGTAGCTAGGATTACAGGTGTGAACCATGGGTGCCCAGCTTCAAATGGCTTTTATATTGTTGGCAGGGTAAGTTTACTGTACTGTATTAGATGCCTCATTTCAAGGCTGCTCTAACTTGGTTCTTGTTAATAATTTTTCCATGTGGGAATATTTCCCTTCTTCACCAGACTCACCTACCTTAGGGGTGGGTGAAGGAAAGTAGTAAAAAGAAATAGTGAAGTCTGGCAGGAGACAGATGCCAGCATGTTGGTCATGATCTCCTATCATTCCAAATGGGACAACTAGGGGTCGAGGGAGAAATAAAAACCAAATTTTGGCTAACCCAAGCTTAGAAGAAAACCAATCTGTTCACTGAATTAGTCTCTGCTCTCTGTCATAGAAAATTAGAATATGTCCAAGAGAATTGCGTTCAATTTGGGTCAAGTATTATTCTTGGAATATGCATTAGTCAAAATTGGCCTCATTAGGAGGAGACTGTTTGCACACCAGGGCTGTGGTTCACAACGACCGCATCCTCCTGAGAGGGGTGTATCGGGGTTCAACAAGCTGATCTCATGTTCCCTGAACTTCCATTCCAATCAGTCCAAAGCAGGGTTTAGACTGAATCATGAAATGACATGAGATAAAGCAACATGGATTCACATACAAAAATAATGAGATCAGAAATGAACACAGCCTTTTTTAAAATTTAATTTTATTGTCAAGGTGATGTGCAGAAGGGTTACACTTTTACACATAAGGTAATGAGTATATATATTTCTTGTTGAACATAGCCTTTTTCTTTTCCTTTTTTTCTTTTTTGGTGCTGGTACTAGGGCTTGAACTCAGGATCTCAAGCTCTTGCTTGGCTTTTTCCAAACTGGTAGGTTGATGCTCTACCACCTGAGCCACATTTCCAGATCTGCTTTTTTGCTGATTCATTGGAGATAGGAGTCTCAAGAACCTTCCTGCCCAGGGTGGTTTCAAAGCATGATCTACAGATGTCAGCTCCTGAGTAGCTAGGATGACAGATGTGAGTTGCCAGCACCGTGCACCCAACTTTTGTTGTTGTTGTTTGTTTTCATGACTGCTTACAGGAAAAATATTGACCTAATTGAATATACTCAAACTTCAAGCTCCTTCTATTCAGATTCAAGGTATATATATATAAACTGATTTGGACTTTGGGGGCTTTTACTAACACTTTAATGTAAGTAAAATTTTCTCACAGAGTTCTAACATTTTGGTTTCTAGCTTTAAGCCAGGACAGGTCCAGATGTGTATGCAATACAGCATTAAAATGAAAACCTATGAACTTATTTTTAGACTTCACATGTGCAGGTTTGTTTTTAGTTTGGTAAATAGGTTTTAAAACGGTTCTGATTTCTTTTGAACCAGGTCATCTAACTGTTGGTGTTTATCAAAGAATTTCCATTAACTTTGATTTGTCATTCTCAGACACCCTACTGACTAAACTACTTATCTTGCCTTGATGCCCTGCTATTTTATTTCATTATTTTGTTTCATTTCCTTTTAGTTCTTATTTCATTTTATTTTATATTCCTATTCCTTATAAGACCTGGAAATGTTCGTGCCTTATTGAGTATGAATCCCTTTGAAATGGAAAATTGCCAAGCATGTTACAAAAATTAGCTAAAATTTCTATGCTGGCTGGTGGCCGGTGATTCACGCCGGTAATTGTAGCTACGCAGGAGGCTGCGAGCTGAGATTGGCAGTTCAAAGTCAGCCCATCAGGAAAGTCCTTCAGACTTCGATCTCCAGTTAACCACCCAAAAGCCAGAAGTGGAGGTGTGGTTCACGTGGCCGAGCGTTAACCTTGAGCACACAAGCTCGGGGCAGCGCCAGGGCTCTGCGCCCAGGGCTGGCCCCAAGTAAATAAATAAAGAGTAGGCAAATGAGTAAACGCCAAGCAGCTGCTTTGCTGCAGGGGCCTCACTCAGGTTAGCAGAGATCAGGCATCGACCCATGGGCACGGATCAGGCCCTGCTCCCCGCAGACCTGGCGGCCGGTGTTTTAGGTCGTCCTTGGCCCGCTGGGGGACGGGGCGCTGTAGTCAGGCTGAAGAAGCCGCCACCAACCTGCACTTCACTGGGCACCTAGAACTCGGCAGACAAGAGGTCCGTCTCCGCGTGGCGGGCCTGTGGTTCGCAGACCCGGCAGACCGGAAGCCCGTCTCCGCGTGGCGGGCCTGTGGTTGCAGGCAGACCGGAAGCCCGTCTCCGCGTGGCGGGCCTGTGGTTGCAGGCAGACCGGAAGCCCGTCTCCGCGTGGCGGGCCTGTGGTTCGCAGACTCGCAGCACGCTCGGCCGGGCCACGTCCCGGGCAGCCCGCGGCCGTGGAGAGCCCGCGCTCCCACGTTAGCGGGCCTTTGCTCTGGTGCGGGTCCTGGGGTTTGAACTCCTGGGGCCGTGACGCTGTGCCTGGGCCCTTCGGGGTGGAGCCCGGCGCTCGGGGACGGCGCGCCTGCGCACTTCGACCAGCGGTCAAGCCCCGCCTCGGGGCGTGGAAGCGCGGGGAACAGAAATGTTGTTATCTGCGCACTGAAGAAGACCTACATGGGGCGGGGGGGGGGGGGGGGGGGGGGGGCAGCGAGTGGACAGACAGCAGCCGCCGCCTCCGGGAGGCCCCGGGCCTGTGCGCAGGCGCGGCGTCAGGCAGCCTAGCGCGGGCCTGGGGACGGGCCGGGGACGGAGCGCCCAGCCGCTCAGGAATGGATGGATACCTGTCTGGCCGCCGCCCTAGCACCTCTTCCCCTGTGCTTATTTATCCCCTCCCCATACCTGAGGAATCACAATAAAACCTCCAAGAATTCCCATTCTGATGTTGCCTCCCCCTCCTCCCCTCACCCCCTTCCTCTCCATCTCCTTCCTCCCCTTCCTCCTCCTCCTCCCCTC
>NW_012267383.1:2444222-2446245 GCF_000151885.1 Dipodomys ordii | reverse complement strand
AGGGCCTTGAGCATGCACGGCAAGCGCTCTACCACTGAGCCACCTTCCCAGCCCCATTTCTGAGTTTTTATTGGAGAATTTCACAGACTTTTCTGCCCAGGCTGGCTTTGAACCCACGATCCTCAGATCTCAGCCTCCTGAGCAGCTGGGATTACAGGTATGAGTCACTAGGGCACCACAAGGGCTTGTTTACTTCCTTTTTGTGGGGGAAGAAGGAGACCAAGATTTGAATTCACTGATGCTTTACACTCACTGGCAGGTGCCCTACTACCTGAGCCACGCCTCCACACCTCAGACATTCTTGTTACTTTTGTGTGTGTGTGTGTGTGTGTGTGTGTGTGAAACAAGACTATCACTTATTTTCAAAAAGTCACATGAGGTTAGACCTAATGTATACATGAAGTATCACATACTCCATCAACTAGAAGGAAGTTCAAAGAATGAAACTATGTGTTTTCATCATAAACAGAACTAAATTTCTAGTTGGGCAATAAGATAGTATATGTGAAACTATTGAATTTATGGTATTATTATTAAAGTGATATTTATAGATTGTTCTTTCAAATGACTTTTACTTGCCTACAGGTAACAGTAGTAGTTCCTAGGTTCCTATTACCCTCTCATAATGTTGGTTAAGCCTTGATTCAGTTCTAGGAAACAAGGATTACTTTTTGTATTTTTTCCCAGATCTGTCTACTATAAAGGAATTTCAGAGCCTGAAGATAAAATAACACACACACACACACACACACACACACACTTCTCTTTGTTTATCAAAAGATATTGCAGAATAAATCATTTTGTTTTCTAACACCGGGAAGACACTGGTTGGAAATTGTTTCTTTAGATCAGCAATTTTTTCCCTTTAGTTTTTCTTAGGACCAGGGCCTAACATTATTTGCTAGTGAATAGGCTAGGACAAGATACACAGAGAAAGGTTGTAAAACATGGAGTATTTCCTGCTCAAGTTTACTGGCTTACCCAGAAATTGCATCTTGGAATTCAAATTAAGTGGAGGGTTAAATCTTCCCACAACTTGGAGTGTGGAACCATTTATCTACAAAAACACTTGATATCCATGAAAACCAGGAAGAGAGAGATAGACTAGGAAAAAAGAGAAAGACAAACACTCAAGTGTTTAGCTTTTACATGCCCTGAATCTGAAAAATCTACAGGATTAGACCGATTTTCAAGTCCAAAGAAAATCTCCACACTACTATTCTATTTATAAACATAAATACAACCATATGAAATTGCTTAGTTTGTAGGTCAAAAATGGTCAAATCTATTGGCATTTTTTCTGTAGTTCAACCTAATGTTACATAATAAAAATCTTGGAAAACTGGAACGGGCATAGTCATTTTAAATGTGTATGGTTCATGGTTGGTATGGAACTCCTTAGCAATTTAATGGACCATTCTGACACTCAGTGGATCATATACGTAGCCCTAGCTACTGAGAGATCTGGAGGGTGGATGTTCAAAGTCAGCCAGGGCAGAAAAGCCCTGGAGATTCCATAATCCAAAGTAACTAGCAAAAAGCCAGGCTGGAGGCATGGCTTAAGAGGTAGAGCACCAGCAAGCCCTGCAAGTGTGATGGCTGAACTGATAATTGATTTTTTTAATGCTAGTCTTGGGTCTTGAACTCAGGGCCTCAGCACCATCCCTGAGCTTTCTTGCTGAAGGCTAGTGCTCTACCACTTAAGCCACAGCTCCATGTCTTGGGTTTTTGGTGATTAATTGGAGAAGAGTCTTATGGACTTTCCTGCCTGGGCTGACTTTGAATCATGATCCTCAGATCTCAGCCTCCTGAGTAGCTAGGATGACAGATGTGAGCCATGGGCATCTGCCCTGATACTAATTTTTCAAGCAGAAGTGCATGAATAATATATAGTAATTTGTTGTTTTTTGCATAATTTGCACCCGACTTTATAACCATATGGTTTTTTAAAAAATTAATTTATTTTATTTTATTTGTGAATGTACTGTACAGAGGGGTTACAATTACATGGGCAGGATAATGC
>NW_012267383.1:2404960-2442417 GCF_000151885.1 Dipodomys ordii | reverse complement strand
CCTCCTCCTCCCCTCCCCCCTCCTCCTCCTCCCCTTCCCCCTCCTCTCCCTCCTCCTCCTCTTCTTTTTCCTTCTCTTCCTCCTTCCTCTTCTCTACTCCTCTTCCAGAAAGTTGAGGGGAAAAAGTTGTGTGTTGATTTTGTATTGAGCACTCTGCCACTTGAACCTCACACCTCTGCTACCTACCAATGCTTTCGCAGGTCCACTGGGGATAAGAGCCTTGCGCACTTCCCTGGCCAGGCAGTCCTCAGACTGCATCCTCCTGGGTAGCTCAGATTCAGGCATGGCCCTTGGTGCTGGGCTCCACTGTGTTTGTAGCCACTGAAAAAAACAAAAATGAAGCCAGGCGCCCATGACTCACACCTGTAATCCCAGCTACTCTGGAGGCTGAGATCTGAGGATCTCAGTTCAAAGCCAGCCTGGGCAAGAAAGTCTATGAATCTTTTCTCTCCAATTAAGCACCAAAAAGGGTGAACGTGGACCTGGCTCAAGGGTTAGGATATTACTCAGACCCTGAGTTCTAGCCCCAGGACCAACACACATACACACACAGAGTCTATAGCAGAGGAAAAGAAAATCAGTGGTCAGTTGCTAGGGTGAAAGAATAAGAATTAGAGACATGCTGGAAAAGGATGGAGGGAAACATTTCAGGATATACTTGCAGGAATATCTAGGACCAACCCCCCCCCCCCAAAAAAAAAGGACAGAAGCTCCATCCTGGGCTTTAGTCTGGACTCTAACATGGGGTGCCTGTGCTTTGAGGCCTTTCTGTCTGCTGCTCTCAGCAGACAGAAATTTGGAAAAATTAAATAAGCCCTAATTTCTTTTGGAGGGCATGTAAGAAACTGCCATTTGCTTTTAGCAAGCCAATGTCATAAAGCTAAGAGTGAGTCTAATTCCACTTCAGAATGAAAGCATTTATGTAATTGCTTTGCTTTTTAATTCAGATTAAGCTGTAGGTAACCCTGTCTGGCCTGAATTCTTCCAACACTGTAGCTGCTAAACATCTGTCCAGGGGCAGGAGACTCAAACTAGAGTGCTGCACTGCTCTGGTCCACTTGCACGCCTGGTAGGACGGGCTCAGGCAAAGCTGCTCTTTTTGGCACATTGCCACCAGGAGAGCAAATTGAGTCTTTCTCCAGTGGTGTACCCAATCCAGATGCGCCGTTAGGAACTCAACTGATGAGAATCAGGGGGTTTCAGCTCACTCTCAGCTTCTCTAACTTTCTTGGGTTCATTGGCACAATGTTCAAAGGACTGAACCTAGTGGGAAACCAACTTTTGCTGGATGCATTTTGCTTTGGAAACCAATTTTCATTCTTTGCCTCTCTATAGAGGGGGGGATGATATGTGGTTCTGAGGATCTCTGCCGGCTGATGTGAGGACCTGAGGGTGGAATAGGGTGCATGTGCTCCAATTTCTTCAGACTGATTAGTCCCCATTTTCCTGGCACTGGCTCAGTACCACCTATAGCATGTAATAAAGGAAAAAACATAATGATAATTATTGTTATCACTTGTTATCAAGTTCTTATGATGAATCTAAGCTTTATCTTATCTTCCAAATCACTGTTATTTTTGTGTGTGCATACACACACATGAGCTCCTGTTCGGGCTTGAACTCAGGACCCTTTGATCTCATTTGGCTTTTTTGTTCAAGATTGGTCCTCTACCACGTCAGATATACATCCACTTCTGGCTTTTGGCTCAGTAGTTGGAAATTTGAATCTCATGGATTTGTCTGCCCCAGCTGGCTTTGAATTGTGATCCTCAGATCTCAGCCTCTGAGTTGCTAGGATTACAGGCAAGCTACTTTTGTTATTTACCTCTGTTTCTTTTTTAGCTTGAAAGCTAGTGAGTGAAAACAGATTTTGCTAAAGAATTGAACTGGAAGCAGATACCAGTGTCTCATGCATGTAATCCTACCTACTAGGCCAGCCCAGGCAGAAAAGTCATTGAGATTCTTATCTCCAATTAACCAGCAAGCAATAAGCCAGAAGTGCAATTGCAGCTCAAGTGGTGGTTAGCCCAAAGAAAGAAAGAAAGAAAGAAGCCAAAGAACAGTGTCTAGGCCCAGAATTCAACTCTCAGTAATTCCAAGCATGCACGAGCATGTACACACACACACAATTGAAGTAGAAGAATTGTAAAGCCAAATTCGGAAATCCTTACCCAAAAGACCACCAGAGACTGTCACCAATGTAAAAGCAAAGGAGTCTTTAGTGCAAGCTCGAGCTTGGTCCTCACACATACACCCCAGCAGCCCATGACACTGAGAGGCCCCGAGCCCAGGGTTACAGCACTTTTTATACACTTTTTAGGGAAGGCAGGGGCTTTGCATACACCATAGCATCTTGTAACAAATCATTACACACCGTGGGGAAATCATAGAACAATTCTATAGTATGATTGGCGCACTACAAAGCGGGAAAGGACCAGAACCAAGTTGTTGGTTAGATCAAGGGGCTGACTGACGTACTTTAAACTGGTTGGCTTGCACCACAGGGGAGTCTCAAGAGGTTATGTGCTAAACTACAGGGTGTCTGGTTTAGATAATGGTCACCAGACCCCAGGAGGGGCTTTTCTGGAATTTCAGATATTGTAATTCCAGGCATTGGGGCTGAAGTGGGTCAAGGGTTAAGTTGCAGAACTGAGATGAGGGTCTTAAGTGAAATGGAGTTGCTTAGGTTCCTCAGAATGATCCCCTCCACCCCCCCACTCCCCCCACCCCACTGCCATTCTTGGGACTTGAACTCTGGGCCTGGGTGTTGTCCCTGAGCTTCTTTTTGTTCAAGACTAGTGCTCTACCACTTGTGCCACAGTTCAACTTGTGGCTTTTTCTATAGTTAACAGACTTCCCTGCCTGGCGCTGGCTTGAAACCATAGTCCTCAGAGCTCAGCTTCCTGAGTAGCTAGGATGACAGGCGTGAGCCCCGGGTGCTCCGGCTGAAGAGTGCTGAAGAGTGATTCTTTCCCTGGGCTGACACAAGCCTTTGGCCTGGGGACGGCTGGGCTGGTGACTGCAGAAGCCCAAAGCTGGGTGTCATGGTCTAGGACAGAGTCTGTCATCCACAAGATCATTCAACAGAAGCGTGGGCTGAGGTTTTAACTCTCTTGTCAACAAGGAACAGAACAGTGGGGGGATTTTTCCTTTGGGAATTGAGGGACACTTAAGTCCTTATAAAGACCAGAACGCATCGTTTCAAAATCTGTATCAAGACCAGAGTCTTGGCTGTGATTTATTACCCACACATGGAACTGAGTAGGAACAAATGGCCTGGCAGACATTCTTAAGAGTTAGGAAGCGGCAGCAGTCTGCCGGCAAAGGCAGCGAGTTGGGCTGTTCAGCCCATCTCCTGAGCCATAAATTGAAATCAGAAAGAAGCACACAGGGCAAGTGATGGCTGCTTCCCCGAGAAGGAATTCTCTCCACTGTCTGCTTTATTTTGATTTTTTTTTTTTTAGTTTTAGTTTTTGGTGTCAGTCCTGGGGCTTGAACTCAGGACCTGGGCGCTGTCCCTGAGTTCTTTGTGCTCAAAGCTAAGGCTCTACCACTTGAGCCGCGGCTCGACTTCCAGCTTTTTAGGTGGTTCCTTGGAGGTAGGAATCTCATGAGCTTTCCTTCTCAGACTAGTTTCAAACCACGATCCTCAGATCTCAGTCCCCTGAATAGCTAGGATTACAGGCGTGAGCCACTGGCACTTGGCCAGGATCTGTTTCAGATGTGGTCATGGAAGAGAATGGACAAAAGCAGTTCTCCCGGAAAGCTGGGTGATGGCTCCAAAGGCGTATTCCTCCCAGGGGAGGGCTTTTCCATAACCTCTTTCCAATAGGACTTGATGGTTTTTTTTTTTTAAATGAACTGAAAATCTGTATGCTCCTCATTTTCTGTGTGTGTGTGTGTGTGTGTGTGTGTGTGTTTGTGTGTGTGTGGTACTGGGGCTTGAACTCAGGGCTTCATGTTCTGTCTTAGCTTTTTCACTCACCATAGGAGCCACAGCTTCATTTCGAGCTTTTAGGTGGTTCATTGGAGACAAGATTCTCAGAGATTTTTCTCTCCCTGCTGGCTTCAAATTGTGATCCTCAGGTCTTAGCCTCCTGAGTAGGCGATGATTACAGGTGTGAGCCACAGTGCCTGGCCTCCTTTTTTTCCTGTTCAACAGGAGTTTTCACTTCGGTCCCTCTGCTCATATGCATTAGTTTATTCTGGGTGTTCAGGGGCAGTTAGCTTGGCTTTGAGTTTATCAGCCATTCTAGTACACAGAGTCACATAAGAGCAAGATGGACAGGCTGGGCCGCACCCAGATTGTCTTTAGCCTGGGTCATTGATCAGCATGCAGGAACTGCTCCAGGCTTTCCTTAGAAAGCAATTTATCCTCTGTGGAGGATGACATATAAATTTTATAAATCACACAAAATTTACAAAGTAGTAAAATAAATATAGCCATGACTGGTTGTTGTATTGTTGTTAGTTTTTGTGCTTCTTGTTGATTTGAGGTCGACACAAAACCATTTCTGTTGGTGGCTCACACCTGCAATCCAAGCTACTCAGGAGATCTGAAAAATCACAGTTCAAAGCCAGTCCAGGCAGAAAAGTTGATGAAATTCTTATTCCAATGAACCTACAAAAACCAGAAGTGGAGCTGTGGCTCAATTGATAGAGTGCCAGCCTTGAGTAAAAATGTTCACGAACAGTGCCCAGCGTCTGAGTTCAAGACCCAGTATTGGTACAGAAAGAAAGGGGGAAAAAAACAGACTCGCTATCTGGGACTATCTCTTCTACTTAACATAGCACTCCTCCTCTGCTTTTCCAAAGAATGCTTGATGCTATTATTCCCATTAAACAGCTATTTTAACTAATAGTTAATTTAATTAACTTAATCTCTCCAATGCATGCTTAGAAAAAGTGAATGTTCAAGTCTGAAAATAATGAAGCCTGTTTTAGGTAGAAAATGTTATGAATTTAGCTGAAACATAAATATTTTGTTGGCCAGTAAGAGAGCTTCCAAGAAAATTAATTTTAATGCAATGGGATTAAACTTCTGGTACACAAAGTAATTTTCCAACTTGCTGTGTGACAATTTAATTTCCTGTTCATCAATAGAAGCCATTTTAGAGTAATCAGTAATTATTTAATAATACTCCTGACACTTTAATCCCTATTGTGCATATAAAGTAAAAAGAATAATTGTCTTATTTGAAAAGGTTCTATAAAATAAAAAGGCATAAAATAGTTTTCCTTTAATAAATTAAAAATGATTAAAAATTCAGAGTACAAATCTCACACAAAAGACTTAGCAGATAAGTTGGAAACAGCTTGTAAAGTAATTGGAGCTGCGTATGGTGGCATAGGCCTGTAATCCTAGTATTAAGAAGGCTGAAGCCGGGTGCTTGTGGCTCACACCTGTAATCCTAGCTACTCAGCTGAGATCTGAGGATCAAGGTTCAAAGCCAGCCTGGGAAGAAAAGTCCATGAAACTACTAAACAGGAGAAAGCCAGAAGTGGCTGTGTGGCTTGAATGGTAGAGTGCTAGCTTTGAGCAAAAATTCCCAGGCCCTGAGTTCAAGCTCCATGACCAGCACAAAAAAGAAAGAGAGAGAAAGAGGGGGGGGAAGGAAGGAAGGAAGAAAGAAAGGAAGGAAGGAAGAATGGAAGGAAGGAAGGAAGGGAGTTTGAAACCAGCCCAGCCTACAGAACTAGTCCCAAACCAAACCAAACCCACTGAACAATCAGACAAATAAAAATGGTAAATGAGAGTCAGCAGCTGGTGGTTCACCCCTTCTAATCCTAGCTGTTCAGGAGGTTGAGATCTGACAATAAGTTCAAAGCTACCCAGGGAAGGACGGTCCATAAGACTCTTAAGTGGAGCTGTGGCCCAAGTGGTAGAACACTAGCCTTGAGAAAAAAAAGGCCAGAGACAGTGCCCAGACCCTGAGTTCAAGTCCTAGTACTGGCGCAATAAAAAGGGAAAAAAAGTCATAGTGTGTTATAACTGTTCCTATCGCTTTCCTCAGATTTCTTTTTCCTGAGGTCTTACAAATTTTCCTTCTGACTTTCTAGAAAAGAATAACAAGAGACAAGAATGCTCCCATCACGTCTCCCTGATCAAAGGAGAACCCAGAGGCCTGTTCCTAGCAGCTCAGTCTCCTGTTCCGTCTGGGCTGTGGATGCGGGAGGCAGCTGTCCCCGGCTGTGGTGATTCTGCAAGGAGGGGCTTGTGAGTACTGATTGGGTAAAATATTTTCTATTTTCAACACAGTATATCTCAAGGTTTTGGTGTCTTCCAAGTAAATTGATCTAATCTGATGACAGGGAAGACATCTGATCTAATGTAGATAGCTCATATTGAAATCATATGAGGAATAAGTTCATTGGTGTAAATGGAAAGTGAAAAAAAGAGAAAGACAGTTTTCTGGTGTTAAATGATATTATTACTCCTGGCTTAGAAAAGATGCACTGTTAGTTTGCATCATTTTAATGTTTACTTGTGTAATTATTTATAGAATGGTAAAATGCATTATGCTCATTTAGAATAATTTCACATGAAATAGGGAACTGAATTTTAATTTAAACAAACCTAGATTTAAAATAAGTCTATGTTTTGCTAGATGTGAGAATATGGACAGAAAAGTCCTTCCTCTTTCTTGCTCTCTGTCCCTCTCCCTCTTCCTCTCCTTCTCCTGTATTTCTATTTCTCTCCCTTTCTCCTTTCTTTACTTTTTCTTTCTTTTTTTACGTGTGTGTGTGTGTGTGTGTGTGTGTGTGTGTGTGTGCATGTGCACGTGCATGTGCACCAGTCCTGGGGCCTGAACTCAGGGCCTCATGCTCCTAGTTGGCTTATATTACTCATGGCTGATGCTCTACCACTTATGCTGTGCCTTCTGCCTAGCTTTTTGCTGATTAGTTGAATATCATCAAATCTTGTAGATTTTTTTCTGTCTAGGCTGGCTTTGAACCCTAATCCTTGGATCTCAGCCTTTTGAGTAGTTAGGATTTTAAGAGTGTGTCACCAGGCCTAGTGTTCAGGGGACAGTTTTGTAATGTATTAACTATGATATCATTTACTTCCTTCTAAAGACATGAGTTTTATCATTCCAATACAATTTTGGATTCGTACTATGAATTGTGTATGATTTACACTTTTGTATAGAGGCCATTAAGGAGAATACCTGACTAAATTAAATTTTTTCATATTACTGAATTTTGAAGTTTGGACAAGATTGAGAGGCAGCTAGTCTCATACTTGGAAGCCAGGCATATTTTTCTCACGTATGAAGCAGCAGTGAGTCAGTAAGTGTGGTTAAGTACCAGCAAAGAGACTGAGGAATTCAGACCCCAAGTTTGTAAGCAGGTTGTGGAAATATGAAGGAAGGAGATATAGTGGTTCTTTAATGTTGCTAAGATTCATCAAATTTTTCTTACCTAAATATCTCAAAATGGCTGCCTATGCTCAGATAATGCTCTTTTCTCCCTATAAACTATCTTTAAGTAGTTGTACAAAGGGGTTGACATGTCAGTGGATGAGTACGAAACATCTCAAATCCATGGCACTGCTTGATGGTTTTCCCCACCTCTCCCACCTCACCCCCTCCAGTTACCTGCTTCCATTTTCCTCCTTCCTGCCTGGTCCTCGTGAGCCCCCATCACTCTGACAGACAGCGCATGTCTCGGCTTCCTGGTATTCATGTTGGTAAGCTAATCCCCGCCCTGTGTGCCATCCTAAGTCAGTTTGTGTGTTTATAGCTGTGTATGGCCCCGGATGGAAATGCTCACAAAGACTGACCTTTAGCTTTCTGAAGAGGCCAGCCGTGGCAAAGTTTATACTGTCCTACTACCTCACCCCAAGTGGTGACTTACGCTGGGTGAAGAAAAGACAGATTTTATTTGTTTAATGCCTAAGAATCTCCTGGGAGATGAGAGAACTGGTAACAACTTTAATGGGACAATAATCATGCTCAACTTTTGAATGACAGGGATGGCCAGTTTCCTACTGGCCTAGTTCTCTCCATGACTGTCTTTGAGTATAAGAGGGTTTTGCATATGCCACCAAAAAAGTTTTGTAAGTGCAATCCTGAGCTTGTAACAACTGAACTCAGGGCCTGGGTGCTGTCCCTGAGCGTGTGTGCTCAAGGCTAGTGCTCTACCATTTTGAGCCACCCCTCTACTTATGGCTTTTTGGTGTTGATTAGAGATAAGAGAATCAGGGACTTTCTTGCCTAGGCTGGCTTTAAACCATGATTCTCAGACCTTAACCTCTTGAGTAGCCAAGATTACAGGTGTAATCCTGGGTATTTCAAAAAAATTAATTTTTAAAATTGTTATTGTAAAGGTCATGCACAGAGGGTTACAGTTACATAATATTTTTAAAATGACAATTAGAAGAACTTGATCTCCTGCGTAAATTCATGTTTGAATTGCTCTTTAAAAAATTTCGATTCCTTACATTCCTAGAGGATAATTTCTGCCTCTCAGAGTGATCTTTTTGTATGTATCTTTGAAAGGGAAAATAACTTTCCAAAATGGAAGATGAGTTGTTCTCCCAAAATGACATGTGGAATTGAAACCCCTTTGTACAACTACTTAATGACAACAATAAAATCAAAATTATTCTTTTTTTTCGTTCTTTCCTGTTATATTTCACAGAGCTCCAAGTCTTCAAGCCAGGAGTTCATTATGTTTCTGGAATATGAATACTAAATACTGTAGGTGATCTCATTTCCAATTTTAAGGGATTATGGAAAAGAACAGAGCTAATAAAGGCAAACAAGTGGGCAAAGTATTATCAAGCCAAATGTTACCTTGTATCAGTGGCCACAGTACCTTTGCTCAGACTAACTGTTACCAAGTTTTTGTTTTTGTTTTTTGGTCGTGGGGCTTGAACTCTGGGCCTGGGTGCTGTCACTCAGCTCTTCAGCTCAAGGCAAGCACTCTACCACTTGAGCTACATCACCACTTCTGGTTTTCTGAGTGTTTATTGGAGATAAGAGTTTCATGGACTTTCCTGCCCAGGCTGGCTTTGAACCGTGATCCTCAGATCTCAGCCTCCTGAGTAGCTAGGATTACAGGTGTGAGCCACTGGCACCCGGCTTCAAGTTTCATCTTGTACCTAAAATAAGCCACTGTGTCATTATTTATATCTTGAATTTTTATTTTTTTTAATAGGTAAAAGAAGCACTAATGGTTCTCATCTCTAATCCTAGTTACTCAGGAGGTTGCCATCTGAACTTTGAAGTCAGCTGGGCCAGGAAAGTCCATGAGATTCTTACTTCCAATTAACCACCCAAAAAGCCAGAAGTGGCGGGGTAGGTCAAATGGTAGATTGCTAGCCTTGAGTGCAGGGCCATGAGGCTAAGAGGTAGAGTTCACACCCTAGTACAGCACATACATACACACAAAACGAACACAGTATTTCTGATTATCTAGCAGCTTCTGCTACATCCTGCTTCTTCAAAATTGCCCACATTGGGTCAGCGTTTCTGTGCTGACTTTTGTTTTTGTTATTGTTCTAAAACAGTGATGTAGCCCTGTCAAATGACTCCGTGGTTCGTCTGGCAGAAATCACTGAAAGTCGGAATGCTTATCTGAACTTTATCTGAACTATCTTGAGTTTTCTTGGGTCTACAAAATTGGATCTGAAATCTCATGGAAACTGGCTTTCTCAGGAAATTTTTGGTGAGCCAGAAATACTATGAGAGAAGCCTTTCCCGTGGTGTTTTGGCAAATTTGACTTTGGCCTCAGATTGAACCAGGAAGTTCAGAGGTAAATGAGAATAAAAAAATAATAAGATGGTAACTCATCTTTTTTTTTTTTTTTTTTTACTTCTGAAAGGTTCTGTTCAAAAAAAGTTTAAGAGTATGTTGAGTGCACTTTAACAGCTAACTGTAGGCCCACTAATAGGCATTACAAGAGACTTGGGGTCCTATAAATCACCCAGCCCTTTTATGGTCAAGAAGAAGGAAATGAGCCAGATACCAGTGGCTCACATTTGTAATCCTGGCTACTCAGGAGGCTGAGATCTGAGAATCATGGTCAAAGTCAGCTCAGGAAGACAAATCTGAGAGACTCTTATCTCCAGTTAGCCAGCAAGAAGCCAGAAGTAGATCTGTGGCTTAAGTGGTAGAGAGCCAGCTTTGAGTGAAAAAACGAAGGGAGAACAAGAGGCTCTGAGTTCAAGTCCCAGGACAAGCACAAAAGCAGGAGATTGAAAGATACCATTTCCTCTTGCTTTTCAATACTATTACTCCTAAATGCCATTTCATATGCTATACATCTAAATGTCAGTGCAGATTTGTGTCTGCGCAGCACTGTCCCTTCGCATTTTTTTTTTTTTTTTTTGTCGGTCGTGGGGCTTGAACTCTGGGCCTGGGCGCTGTCCCTCAGCTCTTCAGCTCAAGGCGAGCGCTCTACCACTTGAGCTACAGCGCCACTTCCGGTTTTCTGGTGGTTTATTGGAGATAGGAGTCTCATGGTCTCTCCTGCCCGGGCTGGCTTTGAACCGCGATCCTCAGATCTCAGCCTCATGAGTAGCTAGGATTACAGGCGTGAGCCACCAGCGCCCGGCTTCCCTTAGCATTTTTGCTCCAGGCTGGTCCTCTACCATTTGAGCTACAGATCCCTGTATGGATTTTTGGTGGTTAGTTGGAGGTAAGAGTCTCACAGAGTTTTCTGCCTAAGCTGGCTTGGAATCTCAATCCTCCTCAAACCTCCTGAATAGCTAGGACTCAGACTCAACTTTTATGAATTTATATCAATCAAATTCCTACTACCAGGATTACAAGCATTCACCATGCCTGACCCATGTTCATTTTCTCACATAGACTTAGAGAACTATGACAAATAATTATGCAGTTAGGTAAATATATAAAAATACAATAAATATATGTTTACAATGTTTTTGGAAATTTCCACTAATTTTAATGAAATTAATTGCCCTCTACCCAAGATCCTTACTTTATTGTTTTTGCTGCCCTTTGTTTATCTATTTTTGTTTGTTTGTTTAGTACTGTATGGGGGCTTGAACTCAGGGCCTTGTACTCTTTTTTTTTTGTCAGTCATGGGGCTTGAACTCTGGGCCTGGGCGTTGTTCCTCAGTTCAAGGAGTGCTCTACCACTTGAGCCACAGAGCCACTTCAGGTTTTCTGAGTAGTTTATTGGAGATAAGAGTCTCATGGACTTTCCTGCCTAGGCTGACTTTGAACTGCAGTCCTCAGATCTCAGCCTCCTGAGTAGCTAGGATTATAGGAGTGAGCCACTGGTGCACGGCTTTGTACTCTTTTTTTTTTAATTGTTCCAAGGCTGGTGTGGTGCTCTACCACTTAAGCCATACCTCCACTTTTGGCTTTTGCTGGTTAACTAAAGATAAGAGATCTCTCAGATGTATCTCCTCAAATCTCAGCCTTCTGAGAAGCTAGGATTGCAGGGATGAGTTGCCAGTGCCAGGAGGCTTGCTGTATTTTAAAAGGCATTCCCCTTTAGTGAAGGAAATAACTGGGTTTTCAATAAATCATGGTGTTTAGATCAGTTGATTCTACTCTGTGATTTAGACAGCACAGCATCCATCATCCTGGCCATGCCTCAGACATTTATAAGACACAATCATATATAATAAGACAGGGCAAGGAGAGATGAATAGTTATAGCAGGATGACTTCCAGGCTAAACAACTACCAGCCCTCTGAAAACCCCATCCTCAAGCCAAGCACTGGTGGCTCACACTTGTAATCTCAGCCAATCAGGAGGCTGAGAGCTGAGGATCATGGCTCAAAGCCAGCCTAAGCAGACAAATTCAAGAGGCTCTTTTCTCCAAATAACCAGAAAAAAAATAGAAATGGATGTGTATCTCAAGTGGAAGGGTATCAGCCTTGGACAAGAAGCTGTGTGAAAGCAGGAGGCCCTGAGTTCAAGCCCCAGTTCTGGCATAAAGAAAGAAAGGGAAAGGGAAAGGAAAGGGGAAAGGGAAGGGGAAGGGGAAGGGGAAGGAAAAGGGGAAGGGGAAGGGAAGGGAAGGCAAGGCAAGGCAAGGCAAGGCAAGGCAAGGCAAGGCCTATTCTAAGAGGGAAAGACTAGCCTTGCAAGGTTTGGCTATGTCCAAAATTAAAGTGTCTCAGGTTACTTCTAAGGCCAATGTGCATACGAGTTTCAGCAGAATGGCCCACGGCTCATTTTGAGAGGGCAGTTGGCACCTCTACAAAAGATAAGAGAAGCTGACACTCACTCTGCCTGTCTGTTAAGGGTCACTATTTTCCCCTGTTGAACTGCTCTTGAACTGTTTCTGGGATTTATTTAGTGTAAACTGGCTTTTCCTTCAACATCAAATGTGCATGTCTGACAGCCACTCATTTGTTTATTGTGAAAACATATTGATTACAGCCAAAGCAAGCAGAGACCTCGTTTCCATTCCTCCAGAGTCTTCTCTCCCTGTGGATCCAGCCCTGATGATAAAGGATATTCAGGCTCCTTCCAAGCCACGCCCTAGGTTTTCTTTGGACTTGACCTTCAAAAATTGATTGCTAATGTCTTATGGCCTTTTGACTACAGTGGTGAGCACCCTTTGGACTTGAAATGATTTTCCTGTTCTTGATGGATGGAAATGTCAAGGGTCCATTTAGCCAGGCACTGGTGGCTTACAACTGTGATTCTAGAATTCAGTCTGAGATCTGAGGATTACAATTCAAGGCCAGCTCTATCAGGAAAGTCTATGAGACTCTTATCTCCAGTAGACTAGTTAAAGAAATTGGAAGTGGAGCTGTGGCTCAAGTGGTAGAGTGCTAGCTTTGAGCAAAAAGAAACTCAGGGTTAACAACTAGGCCCAGAGTTCAAGTCCTAGGATTGGCATTAAAAAAAAAAGAAAGTAGAAAGCCGGGCACTGGTGGCTGATGCCTGTAATCCTAGCTACTCAGGAGGCTGATATCTAAGGTTCTTGGTTCAAAGCCAGCCGGGGCAGGAAAGTCCGTGAGACTCTTATCTCCAATAAACCACTAGAAAACCGGGTGTTGTTGCTTAAGTGGTAGAGTGCTCACCTTGAGCTGAAGAAAGCAGGGACAGCGCCCAAGCCAAGTTCAAGCCCCATGGCGGACAAAAAAAAAAAAAAGAAAAAAAGAAAGTAAAGATTGAGTTAAATAGAAAGGAGGAGAGCTGACTGGATTTAATAAAATGGGTATGTTTTAGGGAAATCATGAGTATTGTTGAGATCAATCATTAGAATCTACAAAGTGCTGGAAAGTATTCTAAGTAGGTATTCACAATAATGCTTCCCCTGTATCATACAATCACTATGAAACCTTTGAGTTGGTTCCAAGCATGAGGTGGATCTTAGATGATTCTAAAGATGACATCTCTGGATGCTAATTCATTCCTGAAACTTGTTTCATGTGTGCAATGTTGGGGCTTGAACTCAGGGCCTGGGTGTTGTCCTTTACTTTTTTTTTAACTCAAGGCTGGCCTCTTGAGTGGCTAGGATTTATTCCTGAAACATTTCATTGAGTAGCTTCTATGTATTAAGCAGTGAAAGAAAATCTAGCAAAATCATTGTTTGTTTTGTCAAATTCAGAGGGTTTGTTGTTGTTGTTGTTGTTGTTATTGTTTCCCTGTTTGGAACTACTCAATTTCCATCTTCTTCTTTTTTTTTTTTTTTTTTGGTCCTGGGCTTGAATTCTGTGTGGTGTGCAAACTGATAAATAAACATTGTTATTTATTTTTATTTTATTTTTATTTTTGGGGGGATCCAGTCATGGGGCCTGAACTCTGTGCCTGGGTGCTGTCCCTCAGCTCTTCAGCTCAAGGCTAGCACGCTACCACTTGAGCCATAGCACCACTTCCGGCTTTATTTATTTTCTGCTTATGTGGTGCTGAGGAATCGAACCCAGGGCCTCATGCATGCAAGGCAAGTGCTCTATCACTGAGCCACCTTCCCAGCCCTTTATTTTATTTTTGTAGGTCATGGAGCTTGAACTCAGAACCTGGGTGCTATCCCCAAGCTTCCTCAAGACTAGTGCCCTACCACTTGAGTCGTAGCTCCATTTTCTGCTCTTTGCTGGTTAACTGACAATAAGTCTTATAGACTTGCCTGCCTGAGCTAGCTTTGAACCCTCAATCCTTAGATCTCAGCCACCTAAGTAGCTAGGATTACAGGCCTGAGCCACCAAGGCTCAGCCAGTATGACGATTGCAACTCATGCAGTGGGAAATAGCTCCCTAGCAAAGGCCAGTGGTACATTAAATACAGTTAATCCCAATTATTTGATTAGTTGTATAAAACAAAAGTAGGTATATGTATAATAGATATTAGGAAAATATCTCTCACTCAGATATCCTCTGAAGAAACATAAGGCCTGATTAAGGTAGGACTACTGGCATTCTTATTTCAATCAAAAGAGCTTTGCTTTTATGTGTCTCATAACTTGTAGTTACAAATAGCATTTCAATACAGGTAGACTCACAGCTCCCACAAATTTAAAAACCATTTGCTTTGAAATAAAATCCTTAGCCGGGCGCTGGTGGCTCATGCCTGTAATCCTAGCTACTCAGGAGGCTGAGATCTGAGGATCGCGGTTCAAAGCCAGCCTGGGAAGGAAAGACTGTGAGACTCCTATCTCCAATAAACCACCAGAAAACCGGAAGTGGCGCTATAGCTCAAGTGGTAGAATGCTCACCTTGAGCTGAAGAGCTGAAGGACAGTGCCCAGGCCCAGAGTTCAAGCCCCATGACCAACAACAACAACAAAAAAATCCTTAAGCAATGACTGAGTATCATCTCTGTTCCAACTTCTACCTCCATGCAAATGCTCATCTCTTAAGGGCAAGAATTGTACCATAAACGACTCTTTAGCTGCCCTAATATTTCTTGGATTAGTTTGCTTTTGTGACTCTGTTAGAGCTTGAACTCAGGGCCTTGTAGTCTCGTTTAGCTTTTTCAGCTTAAGCCTAGTGCTCTAGCACTTGAACCACACCTCCACTTCTGGCTTTTTGCTGGTCAATTTGGAGAGAAGAGTTTATAGGCTTTCCTTCTCAGGCTGGCTTCAAGCTGTGATTCTCAGAGCTCAGCCTCCTGAGTAGCTAGGATTACAGACTTGAGTGAGCATCAGTACCTGCCTTGTCTGCATTTCTCCATTGATATTTTTCCTTCAAGAATCTGCATATAAATTTAAATCTCTGTTTTACCTTCTGAGTTTAACTAGAATTAGTGAATTCAGGGTCTAGCTGTGATGTTATCCTGGGCCACGTAGCTTTTATTGTCTGAGGACCTGGCATTCAGCCTATTCCAGCACATAGATTATGTGTGGGCAGAGGATAGGAATATCTAACTATGTTTTTGGTGAGCATGAATTTTAACCTCATTGCCTCTCATGGGAGAGCTGCTAGAAGATCAAACCACTGTTTAGACTATTGACATTAATTCTGCCCTGCTCCCTTTCTAAGAGTGTACTGTACTTTTAAGATCAAGTTGTTAGACAAGCAAAAACATTTTCAGATTTCCGATCATTTTATTTTTCATTTCATGCCAAAGATATAAATTTACATCCTGAATTCGCTGTAATCACATGACCCTGCACAGCGGACAGCCAGTAGAGACAGGAAGTTTAATAATGAAAAAAAAAAGCCCTACACTTCCATAAAATGGAGTCTGAAATGTGTGTGGTGTGAGTGTGAGCCTCTTTTTGCAAACTGGGAAATAGATATTTTATTTTATTTTTTTTCTGTCCTGAGGCTTGAACTTGGGGCTTGGGCACTGTCCCTGAGCTTTTTCGCTCAAGGCTAGTACTCTACCACTTTGAACCACAGCACCACCTCTGGTTTTCTAGTGGTTAATTGGAGACAGGAGTCTCATGGATTTTCCTGCTTTGGCTGGCTTTGAACCTCAGTCCTCAGATCTCAGCCTCCTGAGTAGCTAGGATGCCAGGCATGAACTACCCCAAGAGACTGACTACCATTTGAGCCAAAACCCCATTTCCAGCTTTCTGATTGGAGATGAGAGTCTCACAGACTTTTTGCCCAGGCTGGCTTTGAACCTCAGTCCAAATCTCAGCTTCCTAAATCACTAGGACTACAGGTGTGTGCCCTTGGTGCCTGGCCTGTGCAGGCCTCTGTATCTCAGGCTGACTACTTTGTTTTCTACACATGATGCTCAGAACTTGGACGGGTTCACAGAGGTGGGACTTGATCTAACTTGTATTATAAATAACTTTTCTAGTCCGGGGTCTGAATAATCCACAACAAAAGGAGTCACAGTGGGAAAGATCAATTAAGAGGCCCGGAAGCTTCCAAAGAGATGAAGAGACAGCTTGCAAGCTCATCCTGCTTGGCTACAGGGTGATGGAAACTGAGCTGAGTCACAGATAAAACACACATGAAATTAAAATTGAAAACACACATTTGAAATTGAACTGGGATTCTCCATATACAAAGTTTATTAGCTGAGTGCAGGTGGCTCATACTTATAATCCTAGCTACGTAGGAGGCTGAGATCTGAAGATTGTGGTTTGAAGCCAATCTGGGCAGAAAAGTCTGTGAGACCCTTATCTTCCAAAACCAGCAAAATTCCAGAAGTAGAGCTCTGGCTCAAGTGGTAGAGCACCAGCCTTGAGTGAAAAAAGTCATGTAGGAGTGTGAAGTCCTGGGTTGTCCCAATACTGGCACAGATAAACACATACAACACACACACACAACATATACACATATGTGCACACACACCAACACATACAACACATAAACACACAACACACTCCTGCATTCACATGTGCACACACATACCCAACACATATAACACACAAACACATACAACACACCTGCATACACATGTGCACACATACAACACATATACATAACACAGACACACATATACACATGTGTGCACACACATACACACAGCAGGTTTTTTTAAATTTTTTATTCTGAAAATACCATACAGAGGAGTTACAATTACATGGGCAAGATAATGAGTACATTTCTTATCAAGCATTGTTGCTTCCTCTTTTGTTTCCCCTTCCTATCCCTTCCCATATCCCACCCCCCATATCTTCCCCCTTCTTCTCCCTCCCCCCCGCCCTGCCAAAGTTGTAAAGTTCGTTTTCCGACATAACGACTTGTACATCTCATTGTTGCAATGGGTCCACCTGTATTCCTATTTAAACAATTCACACAGTAGTTTATTAAAACTAATAAGCTTGCAAGACACCGGTGTCTCTTGCCTGCAATCCTAGCTACTCAGTAGGTTGAGACTGTGAGAGACTCTCATCTCCTCAGTCTCAGGATCGAGGTTTGAAGCCAGCCCTTGCAGGAAAGTCCTCAAATTAACTCCCCAAAAGCCAGAAGTAGAGCTGTGGCTCAACTGGTAGAGTGCTAGCCTTGAGCAAAAAAAGCTCAAGAACAGTGCCCAAGCCCTGAGTTCAAGTCCCAGGGCACAAAACAGAATCAACAACAACAGTAACAACAGCAAAATCATAATAAGCCCTGTGATTATGGAGGTGGTCAGGTGTCAAGATGAGCAACTGGCAGCCAGACCCACAGAACTGATGGGGTAGTTTTAGTCTAAAACCCACCAGCTCAAGGCCTAGGAGCTAGGAACCTAGGAAGAACTGTTACTTAATTTGAATCTCCTTTATGACTAAATTTTTTATTGTCTTATCAAGGTGATATACAGAGGGGTGACAGTTACACGAGTCAGGTAAAGAGTATATTTCTTTTTGGACAATGCCACCCCTTCCCTCTCTGTCTCCCAGTGCTCCCTCCCATTCCCACCTACAAGTTGTATAGTTCATTTTCCTTACACTGTCTAGTGAGTACCACTCCTGCATTTTTCACCTTTTGCCCTACCATTTTTGTGTTCCCCTTACTCTCCTCAAATGAATAAATGAACAAACAAGACAAAAAGAAAAGAGAACAAAAACAGCAACAAAGAAAAAAAAACCCTCTTGTTTCTATTGCCTGGAATTCATCTCGATAAATATTAGTTAATATGATCAGAGGCACAGAGGTATGGTGCCTTTGTGTTCCTCCCCTGAGTTAGTTTGAATCTTGAAGCAGGAAAAAAAAATGAGCTCCTAGCTTAAAGGCAGTCCAAGGGGCAGAGTTCCTTCTTGTTTGGAGAAGGTCACCCTATTTGTTCTCTTCAAGCCTTCAGCTGACTGATGGGCTGGGAGGGGCAGCCAATGTCATTCAGTCTATGTAGTCAGGCCCCTAGCTACCTTCATGGGCACAACCAGAGTAATATTTCTATAAACAGGATCTCAGAAAGGGCCTCTGTAAGCTGAACACATATGGCTCATGCCTCTAATCCTGGCTACTCAGGAGATGGAGAGTTGAAGATCGCAGTTCGGAGCCAGCCCAGGGAAGGTAAGTTCATGAAACTCTCATCTCCAATTAACCATCAAAAAGCCAAAAGTGGAGGTGTGGCTCAAGTGGTAAAGTGCTAGCCTTGGTGGAAAATACCAAGTGAGAGCTTAAGGTCCTGAATTTAAGCCCCAGAAATGACATGAGAATGAATGGATGAATAATGAATGAATGAATAAATAAAAGGGATCTATGAAAAATAAAACAAATCACACAAAAGTAAATTTTATTTAAAAGAGTTTTCAATAGCAAGACAAGGATATCACCACAAGCATGAATCTTTGATGAAGGCCTCATCCAACATACTACACGAAGAAAGGGATTAAATGGTATAAGATTGAAAAGAGAGGGGCTGGGAAGGTGGCTCAGTGGTAGAGTGCTTGCCTTGCATGCCTGAGGCCCTGGGTTCGATTCCTTAGCCAGAAGTGGTGCTATGGCTCAAGTGGTAGTGTGCTAACTTAGAGCTGAAGAGTTCAGGAACAGCGCCCAGGCCAGAGTTCAAGCCCCATGACTGACAAAAAAAAGATTGAAAAGAGAAACAATATAACAGTTACTATTTGTAAAGAATGCAAGTTTTGATTATCTTTAGTTTTACAATGGGATTGTGATTTAATATGTCCATTTAGATGCACAATGCATCTTAAACAATGCAAGTTTAAACAAAGAACATTTTTTTTTTGTACCAATAGGATGTCTTGACTACGGGTTTCATGTTCTTGCTTGGCTTGTTTACTCAAAGCTGGGCCTCTGCTACTTGAGCTACACTTCCACTTTTGACTTTCTGCTGGTTAATTGGACATAAGAGTCTCACAAGTCTTTCTGTCCAGACTGGTTTGGAACGCTGATCCTCAGCTGAGTGTCCATCCCATGTAATGAGAATTACAGGCGTGCGCTATAGCACATGATTATACAAGTGCTTGGCATCTGTGAATGTTAATGTTTCCCTGCAAGCTTACTGGAATCTAATCAACATGTGGGAAACGTAAGCATTTCAATAAAATGACAATATTAGCCTTCATAAAATATAAATAAGAACCCTATAAAATAAAAAAACTAATAATAAATAGTAAAAGCCTAATAAACTATGGTTAAGACCTACATAGGGAAAGTAAAATATTTTTAAACAAAAAATTGAGTATAGAGAATAGGTAGTCTATAAAGAAATATTCTATGAAGGTATCTAAACACACATTCTCTGCTCAAGGATTGTAAAGATGTCAACATCCCTCTAAAATACTTCATAAGCATAATCACATCCTAACCAAAGTCCACAGGAGTCTTCCTAGCACTTGACGAACTCTAAAATTGATGTGGAAACACAAAGAATCAAGAGGAGCCAAGATAAATTTAAAGAAGGATACGTTGGGGGAGGGGGGAAATATGCCTGACTAAATATATCGTGAATTTAGAGAGATAAAAAGGAGACAGTTTAGGGTTGGCACAGGAAGAGGCAAACAGACCAAAAGAATGTGAAGGAGAATCCAGAAAGAGATCCTTACATATGTGGAAACTTGAAACAGGACCAACATGACCTGCAAATCGATGAGGAAAAGCAGGACTGTTCAATACATAGTACTGGGGTAACTGAACTCTGTGGAAAAAAGATTACAATTAAATCCCAGTAGTACACCGTATACAAAAATAATTTCCAGATAGGTCAAAGATCTAAGTGTTAAGAGCACCTTTGGTTTGAAAATATGGAATATCTTCATAAAACTGGAGGTTTTTTACTCAAGAAAAAGTGGCCCAAAACATCAGTGAATTTGATGTCCTCAAGCTTTAAAAAAACAAACAAAAGCCAGACACTGGTGGTTCACATCTGTAACCCTAGAGACTGGGATCTGAAGATCTCAGTTCAAAGCCAGCCAGGGCAGGAAAGTCTGTCGTGAGACTCTATCTCCAATTAACCACCAGAAAACTGGAGGTGGCGCTGTAGATCAAAGTGGTAGAGGGCTAGCCTTGAGCAAAAAAGCTCAGGGACAGTGCTCAGGCCCTAAGTTCAAGCCCCAGGAGCAGCACAAAAAAGACAAAACAAAAATGACCAAGAAAATGAACAACAACAGCAAATGCTGGTTGAGTAGTTGGGCAGGGAAAAGTGTACCCTAGTACACAATATACTGTGGGTGGGAATGTAAATTAGTTGACCCACTATGGAAGTCAGTATGGACACTTCTTAAAAGCATAAACATAAAACTGTCTTATGATCTGTCAACACCAATCTTTGGCATTTATCCAAAAAGATTTCAAGTCAGGCAATAACATAGATGCACGGCTGTGTTCACTGAAGCAGGATTCACAATTGCCAGATTATGGAAACTGCCTGGATAACTTAAAACAGACAAGTGGATCAAGAAAATGAGTGAGATACACACACACACACACACACACACACACACACACACACACACACATGGATATATAAACACACACAGTGGAATTTTTTTTCACCACCAGGAAGGATGAAAATGTGTCATTGCAGGGGAATAGATAGATCTGGAAAATATATTGGGCGAAGCAAGGCAAGTCCGTGCCCATGTTTTCTTTTTTCTCATATGTGGATCTTAGCCTCAAAATACAACCTCCATGTAAACAAACACAGCAATCTATATCTCCATCAATATAGAATTATCTCCCATATATACTCCCGTCTGACTAAAGTATAGTACCTCAAAGAATGAAGCTTCTGCTGGACACACTGTGAACAATTAACAATTTACCAAAATGAATATCAGAACATTAAACAAGGTAATGAATGAAAAAAGGAAATGGTGGACAAATACAGTCATAATACTCAATGTGTGTGAAAAAAAGAATAGAAAACTGGATGTAAGTGGAGGGGAGGGGAGAATGAAGGCGGAGGGTGACTCTGACCAAGATGAACTGGACATGGAAATAGACATGTTAAATGATAACTCCTTTGTATAACCATTGCAAACAAATTTAAAAAGTAGCACAAACTATTGAAAACATAATGGTTTAAATAACAATTGATAGGACCACCAATGTAACTGAGTGGATAAAAGTGCTTGCCTAGAATTTTTAAGGCCCTGCGTTTGATCCTTAGCACCTAGGACAACTTAAAATTAAAAATAAATTGGAAAAGATTTCAACAAGATCTGGCATTGGTGACTCACACCTGTAATCCTAACTCCTCAGGAAGCTGTGATCTGAGATTTGTGGTTCAAAGCAGGCAGAAAAGTCCAAGAGATTCTTCTCTCCAATTAACAGGCAAAATACAGGATGTAAAGATGTGGCTCAAGTGGCAGAGCACCAACCTGAGTGAAAAAGCCCAAGGGAGAATGTGAAGCCCTGGCATAAGAACAAAAGTAAAAACACAAAAGAAACTTTATTTAGACAGTGTGTCAGAAGTCTTGATGAGTTAATGCCCAGCTGAGTTTTAGTCTTAATTCTTCATTCAAATAGTAATTAAACTCCCAAGCTAGCTGAATGAAGACCTTTTTTTTCCTCTGGTCAAACAGGTACTGAGCTGTAGGAGTTCCTGAACTTTCTAGCTAATCCCCGATTAAGACATTCTCAAACATAATCTCCTGATATTTTGCAATTGCTTTCTCAAAAAGAAAAGAATAAAGTTTTTCATTTTCAAAGATGGTTTCAAAGGAATTGCCACATGTATGTATTGCTTAGAACAATTTATTGTGAACACAAACTATCCATCATTTTATATCTTTGAAGTTTACACTTTGATACCCTCAAAGCAATGAGAAGAATCCTAGGTAGGCTCCAGGGCACAAACTATAATTGGGAAAATTCAGGTTGATTTCGTAATGGTGAGTGGGTTTACTCTGTGTGTGTGTGTGTGTGTGTGTGTGTGTGTGTGTGTGTGTGTGTGTGAGACTACTGAGCTTTTTTTTTTTCTCAAGGCTAGTGCTCAACCACTTGAGCCACAGCATCACTTCTGACTTTTTGCTGGTTAAGTAGAAAAGGAGTCTCATGGATTTTTCCTGCTAGCACTGGTTTTGGACTGTAATCATCAAATCTCAGTCTCCTGAGCAGCTGGGGTTACAAGCATGAACCACTAATGCCTTTCTGGGTTTCACTCTTTTTGTTGTTGTGGTTGGTTGTGGGGCCTGAACTCTGGGCCTGGGTGCTGTCCCTAAGCTCTTTAGCTCAAGGGTAGTGTTCTACCACTTGAGCCACAGTGCCACTTCCAGCTTTTTCTGCTTATGTGGTGCTGAGGAATTGAACCCAGGGCCTCATGCATGCAAGGCAAGCACTCTACCACTGAGCCACCTTCCCAGCCCTGTGTTTCACTCTTTATTGAGTGAAGTGGATCTTTATTTTGATATAGTCTCTCTTCTTTAGGAAATTGCATGAAAACAGCCAATTCACAGCAGATGAGAGAATTTCTTACTGTAAGGAACAAATGTAATGCTTAATCAAATTTCTCAGAGCATGAGCAATGCCACAGAATCCTAAAGAGAAAAGCAAATGCCAACTGGATTGAGCTCAAAGCTCAGCACGGCTGGGTGCATCCACATTGTTTGAAAATATAACATTTCTTTAAATATCTTGCTTTCTCTTTGGGTCTGTTGTAAACATTTTGGTGATGGGTCACCCTCCCTTCCATCCCTCACTCTACCTAATTTTCTAATAACATTACAAGGATTAGAATTCTAAATTCTTTGGCTTGTTGCAACTGGCATAACATGTTTATTCTTCTTCCAAGAAATTTTGATGTCTAACTTTTTTTCCTTTATATGCTGATGAAGGCTACTAACAAAAGGATCTTGAATACTTTCTGTGTTTCTGATTAGAAAAGAAAAGAGCTGCTGGTGGCTCATGCCTCTATAAACCCAGCCTTTCAGAAAGCTGAGATCTGAGGATTGTAGTTCTAAGCCAGAGAAGGCAGGAAAAGCTCACAAGGTTCTTTTGTCCAGTTAACCAGCAAAAAGCTGGAAGTGGAGCTGTGGCTCAAGTAGTAGAGCACTAGCCTTGAGCAAAAAAGCTCAGGGTCTATGCTTAGACCTGAATTCAATCCCCAGGACTTGCAAGCATGCATTACACACACACACACACACACACACACACACACACACACGGAAAAAATTGTTTTTTTGGGAAATGTAAAGACAGTCTCATTTGTAGTAAAATTATCCAATAGAAACTTTCCTGTTGGTTTCCCAGAATAAAAAGATTGTTTTATCCAACCCAAACTACCTCCTTTGTCTGCCTTCCACACAAATTTTTCTCCAAACTATTTGTTTATTAGTTAAGAGAGATAATTATATGTCTTATTAGGTCCAAGACGAGACTTGGCACCTGACATTTTTGTTCATTGGCTACTGCTCTACAAACTGAGCAATGTGTTCAGCCCCTAGAGAGACAATTATCCTGGTAGGGATGATTATCTGATTACCAATGATCTAAGTACTGGGACTTGAACTCAGGACCTTGCACTCTTACTTGGCTGGCATTCTCAAGACTGGTGCTCTATCACTTGAATCACAGTTTCGTTTCTTTTTTTTTTTTTGCTGGTTAGTTGGAGATAAGAGTCTCGCAGACTTTCCTGCCTGATCTGGCTTTGAACCATGATGCTCAGATCTCAGCCTCCTGAGTAACGAGGATTACAGGTGTAAGTGTTGATACCCAGTTTAGGATCTTTTCTTTTCCTATATGTTGGTAGCTCTGTAAAAATTCAAACAAAGTACCCTTCAATGAAAGCAAGATGACATGTTATTCCTGTTGTTTTTCCTGTCTTTAAAAAATTGTAACACCCTTCATTCAATACTAGAATTCTTGAGTCTAAAATTCACATTTTAGCATTGAAGCTCTGTGGGTATGGAAGAGAACCCTAGCGCCTGCCATTGATTTCACTCTAAGGAACAGTTTCTGTATTAATCAGTCACTGAATGATTCCTGAAGATGTCCAAACCTGATTTTTCTTGCTTTTACACCAAGGACAGTTTTATTTATTTGTTTGTTTATCATGTGAATCTTGAGGCTTGAACTCAGGGCCTAGGCATTATCCCTGAGCTTTTGAGCTCAAGGTTGGTGCTCTACCACTTGAACCATGGCTCCACTTTCAGATTTTTGGTGGTTAATTGGGTCTCAGCCTCCTGATTAGCTGGGGTGACAGGCTTGAGCCACTAGTACCTGGCCAAGGCAGTTATGATTTTTAAATTTATTATTTTTATTTTATTGTTATTAAGTAGTTTCCATAAGTCTGGTTATGGGTACATGCTTCTTGGCCAATGTTACCCCTTCCAAGGACAGTTATTGTTAAAGAATCTAAGAAGAAATTCCGGGGGCAGTGGTAGCCCAGGAAAAAGCGGATAACTACACCCTGCCAGCTGACAAGCTGCTCTGATACAGGCCAACAGAATATGGCGGGATGTCCCTGCTCACACCTGTAATCCTACTACTGGAGAGAATGATATCTAAGGATCACCGTTCAGAGACTGCCCAGGTAGAAAAGTCGGCAAGACTTTTATCTCCAATGAAGCAGCAAAAAGCCAGAAATGGAGATGTGGCTCAAGTGATGGAGCTCTAGCCTTGAGTGAAGAAGCTTAGCAAGAGCTCATGGCCCTGAGTTCAAGTTCTAGTACCAGCACACACACACACACACACACACACACAGGAGACAGTCTGAGGCCGGCAGAAGGAACTGTCCTTGTGTTCCCTTTCCTCCACATTACCTGGCTCACTGCCAGCTGGGGAAAGTTGTTCACTACAGTGAAATCAAGAGAATCAGATGAAACTGCTAAGCAAGGCGTTTGCTGACACCTGCCTCACAGAACACGGCGACGCTCAGCTACTAAGCTACTGAGAAGCAGTCTAAACCCAGAAAGCATGGAGAAGTACCGACGGTGCTGACTTTCAAGATAAAGGAGCACAGTGCCTGCTGAACTGCAGAAGTAACTTCTTCAGCCTTTGGGGGGGGGGCAGGAAAGAAGCAAGGAAGGGAGCGACGGAGGAAGGAAGGAAAGCAGGCAGAGGAAGGTGGGATAGGAAAGAGGGTAGAGAAGGAAGGTAGGAAACAAAGGAGAAGGAGGGAGGGAAGAAAGGAGGGAGGCACGAGGGGAGGAAGGAACCTTCCAGAATGCCTAACTGTGGCTCAATAGAATTTTTTTTTAATTGTCTGTTTTATTAAAGAGCACTTCAGTGTTTGAAGCAAAATGGGATGGAACATGGAGGTCTAACACACACACACACACACACACACACACACACACACGTGCAGAGTCACTTGCATAGGTGTTATTCACTTTTCTCACTGGTGTGGTTTTTGGTGACCATTGCTGGTGCTCGGGCTGTGCAGGCTCAGAATGCCCTGGCTTTGGAGAGAACCTCTGCTTACCTTTCTCCCTCACAGCAACTCTGGAGCCCCTCACAAGAAGGGTCCTCTTAGTGGCCAGGGAGAAAACAGCATCTCTACCTCTGCAGACAGAGAAATACTTGAAGAAGCCAGTCCTCAGTGACCCTGTTATTACCGCTGGACCCATCCCCTATCCAGTCACACAACACCGAGCAGAAATAAACCCAAGTCCAGCTCTCACCTATAATCCTAGCTAGTTAGGAAGCTGAGACCTGGAGAATCATGGTTCAAGGCCAACCCATCAGGAAAGTGCAAAAGAGTTCATCTCCAGTTGATCAGCAAAAAGCTGGGCTGGAGGGGTGGTTTCATGTGGTAGAGCACCGATCAGGAGCAACAAAGCCAAGCATGAGGCTCCGAATTAAAGCCCTGGTATAAAACAACAACAACCTACCAAACCCTGAGTCTTTGGATCTTCACATCTGGAGGCTCCCACATCAGGTAAGAAATAAAATGGCAAGTGCTTTTCCTTGTGAATCTGTCATTTGTTGTATATAGTGACTTGGTCATAAAAAATTGAGAAAACTTGACCTTGCAGGAAAGAAACAAATAATAGTGGCAGAAATTTATGATACAAGACTACTCTACTGGGAATTGCATGGATTAATACAAATGTTTGTTTAAGCAAATGAGAGATAAAAAGTTCTTAGCTGGGAGCTGGTACTCATGTCTATAATCCTAGCTCCTCAGGATGTTGAGATCTGAGGATCCCAACTCAAAGACATCCTGGACAGACAAATACAAGAGATTCTATTGCCAATTAACCAGTGAAGAGCTGGAAGTGGATGTGTGGCTTAAGTTGTAGAGTACTAGCTTTGAGTGAAAAAGCCAATGGAGAATGTGGGACCCTGAGTTAAAGAAAATAAGGAAGGAAGGAAGAAAGCAAGCAAAGAAGGAAGGAAAGAAGAGAACAAGAGAGGAAGAAAGGAAAAAGGAAGGAAGGAATAAAGAAAGAAAGAAAGGAAAGAAAGAAAGAAAGAAAAAGAGAGAGAAGAAATGTCCTTACAAACTCTTGCCTTCAGGGGAAAAATAAAACCCAAAACTTACATGGATTGAAAATATTTCAGGGTCAGAGAAAGAGAAATGGAGTGTATGGGAGGGGAATTTGGAGAGCAATTGATATCTTTCAAACCTAAGAGTACAAAAATGTGTCAACTGTGACTCTGTGAGGTCAAATGAAATCTTTGCGTGAAGAACCATTCACACATTAGTCTGACTTTCTCATTTGATTCCCATTTTTTTCCTCATCCCTGGAAAAACCCTCTACATATTTTCCCCATGAAGTGTCAGATTGTGATTGATCATAATTAACAGTGAAGTATAGTGCTTCGTGAATGAAGAGGCATTTTCTGAGAGTTTTGCTTCTTCCATAGGCACAGGCTCATGGCTCTTATTTGCTTTTAAATAAAATCAAACTTGAAGCCTCTACTAAGGAGCTCATACAATAGAAAACAAATACACAATACTGGGCTTCACCGAGTTTTCTTTCCTCTCTTTCCCCCTGTCCCCCCACCAACAGTCCTGGGGCTTGAATTCAGGACCTGGGCCCTGACTCTGAGCTTTTTCACTCAAGGCTAGTACTCTACCACTTGAGCCACAGCTCCACTTGAGCTTTTTGGTGGTTAACTGGAGATGAGTCTTATGGGCTTTTCTGTCCAGGTTAGCTTCAAACTTTGATCTTCAGCTCTCAGCCTCCTGAGTAGATAGGATTACAGGCATGAGCCATCCGAGCCTTACTAGATTTCCTCACCTGAGTAATGCAATGAAGTCTATGTCATTGCTTATGTATCACTAAAGAGAAAACATTCCTAATTACAATTTAGAGGCTATTAAAAGATGGAAAATTGTGCCTTAAACTTGATGAAATATATCTTACCAAATAAGTTAGAGGAACAAATACTAATTCTTTCATGCTATTTAAAATTGGATAAAATAGGTAACCTATTAAATAACCTATTAAACGAATTCTAAAATATTTTCATACTTAATCTCCATTACAGTTTTTTTTACCATTGTGCTTTGTTCTGGCAAGTAGAAGCTACTGGCCAAAGAGTTATCAAATTGTCTCAATGTTAACCACATCATCTGGAGATATTCCTTATGGCAAAAAAAGTTATATTTTAATCAGGTAGCTGGTAGCTCACACCTATAATCCTAGCTACTCAAAAGGCTGAGATTTGAGAATTGAGGTTTGAAGCCAACCTAGGGAGAAAAGCCTATAGACTTTTTTTTTTTTTTTGCCAATCCTGGAGCTTGCACTCAGAGCCTGGGCACTGTCCTTTTGTTTAAGGTTAGCACTCTTGAGCCACAGCACTACTTCTGGCTTTTTGTGTGTGTGTATGTGGTACTGAGGAATCATGCATGCTAAGCAAATACTCTACCACTAAGCCACCTTCCCAGCCCTTGTGCTGTTTTGTTGTTGTTAATTTCTTTTGTGTCAGTACTAGGACTTCGACTTAAGGCATTGCTCTCTTACTTGGCTTTTTTATTTATTTATTTTTCATAAGGCTGGCAATCTACCACTGAGCCACAGCTCTGTCTTTTTGCTGGTTAGTTGAAAAAAAAATTCTCTCAGGTGTTTCTGGCTGGGCTGAAATTGAACTTGGATGGTCAGCTCTGGGCCTGAGGAGTAGCTTGGATGACAGGGGTGAGCCCCCAGCGCTCAGCTGTTTCTTCTCTTGCTTTAACTTTCCTCTTCAGAATTATGCAAGGCTGCTCTGTGGGATGGACACACCGCGATCTGAGGTCTGACAGCTGCTGCAGGTGTGCTCTCCGTGGGGACCCAGGCAGGCCGCAGACAAGCTGGGAAACAGGAGCACAGCTCACAGCTACCATCCTTGGCAGACAGCTAAAGTTGAGTCATGGAGAATTTCCTACACAACCACCTAAGCTGCGACCTAACGGGGAAAGTATGTAACAATCTGTATGAACATGTAACCCATGGAATAATGAGCCATCTGTCACTGTGCTTAACACAAAGAGAAAGAGTTCTAAGCAAATGGGAACATTCTGGAAGACAACCATGGTGAAAGATGAAAGGAATGTTAATACTGGTCCTTAGAAATATTTCACAGACAAGTCAAATGAAGTTCAGAAGGGTGAAGCAGACACACTAAAATTGCATAGGGAAATGGGGAGATATAATTTTGGGGGACTCTAAAACTGAGAAGAGAGTTGGGTAAGGATATAGGAAGTGAGCTTGGCATTGTAGCTCACACCTGTAATCCTAGCTACTCAAGAGCCTGAGATATGAGGATCATAGATAGCTCTAAGCCTGCCTACACAGGAAAGTCTGTGAACGCTTATCTCCAAATTAACCCCCCCCCAAAAGCTGGAAGTGGCACTGTGGCGATACCAGCATAAAAGAAAAAAAGGAAAGAATGAAAGAGGAAGTAAGGAAAGAAGGGGAGGAAAGGATGAAAGAATAGATTATTTTAAAATAACAAGTCTAGAGTCTCAGATTTTCTCTGCCTCCCTGGCCAAATAAACGCAAACCATTTACTTTATTTCTTAGTTTCTTAGTTTATTTCCTCCTCTAGGAAGTATAAATAAGAAATCTAACAGGGCACATGTTTGTAATCCTAGTTACTTAAAAGGCTGAGATCTGGAGGATCAGAGTTTGAAGCCTGAGAAGAAGGAGCCACCAAACTCCATCTCCAACTAATGAACAAAAAGCCATGCTGTAGGTGTTGGCTTAATGATAAAGCACCAGTCAAACAAGCAATCAGAACAAATGTGAGACCCTGGGCTCACACCACAGTACAATGTACTGCCTGCCTAAACAAACCAAAACAAAGGCCAGAATTAGTTTACAACTCATATAAAACTGCATGTTTAACTGGCACTATTTCATTATAGGAGAACCAAATTATATTTAGTGTGTGCTAGTACTACAGTAGTAAGGGCTTTACATTTGCACTTGGTTCATTCACTCACTCAAGGCTGTCTGTATACCACTTGAGCCCTACCTCCACTTCTGGCTTTTTGCCAGTTCATTAGAAATGAGTCACATGAACTTTTCTGTCTAGGCTGGATTCAGACTGGGACCCTCAGATCTCAGCTCCCTGAGTAGCTAGGATTACAAGCATGATTGAGGATCTCAGCTGCACAGTTATGTCGATGGAGAGACAGTATTTCAGAGACAGGATGGATCTCTTACCAAGGCACAGATTATGCATGGAAGGGTGATTTCTGGGGCACGTGGTCCAGTGGCCTCTCAGTGTTCCCCATACAATTCTGGAAAGTCAAACAGAAAAAGAACAAAGAAGTAAATAAAAGAAATAAAATCACTGCTTTTCTAGACATGGTGCTATTTGTCTTAAAATTGCAAAATGTAAACGGGAAGGAGAAAATAACAGGTCTGCATTTCATGATACTAAACACTAAGAAAAGGTGGGTTTTCTTTGTGGCTATAAATCTAACCCAAAAAAGCATCTAAACCCAGTGTTTAAATGTTAATTTTCTACAGCATATTAAAAATGTTTATAGGAAGAATTTCGTGGAAGCATCAGATTAAAAAAAGACAACAAGCAACAAATTCTTTCCTACTGCAACGTGTTTATAAAGGAGACACCTAACTTTTCCAGCAGTGGACATTTACATTTCTCCAGAAAAGACTCTGTTTACTGGAGAGACTCAGAAACAAGGCCTCCATATCAGAAAAAAAGCAAAACCTTGGGGTTTCTTAAATCAAAGACTTAGCCAGGCACCAGTAGCTCACCCCTGTCATCTTTGTTACTCAGGAGGCTGAGATTTGAGGATCCTGATTCAAAGCCAGCCCAGGCAGAAAAGTCCCTGAGACGCTTATCTCCAATTTGCCAGCAGAACACAAAAACAAAAACACCCCTCAAAGTTTCAAAGTGAGGGTATGGCTCAGGTGGCAGAGTTCTAGTGTTTAGTGAAAAAGCCAAATCAGAGCTGGAGGTCCTAAAGTCAAGCCCCAGTACACACACACACACACACACACACACACACACACACACACACACACACTAATCTGCAATAAAGAAAGAGATTAAAGAAAAATTAAGAAGAAAGGGCTGGGGCTGTGGTGGAGTATATACATGGAGCGTATTGAGTCCCTGAATTCAATCATCAGAAAAAAGAAATGAAAAACTCTCCCTAATTCTCAGAGGGTTCAAGGGTTCACTAGGTGCTTGAAAAGTCTCAGCTTTAACCTTTCCTCAAATCTGTTCATCTTAGAGACATGATGAGAGCAGTTTTGTTGGGACTTTTCTAGAGCAGGGGCTGATTTACAGTTTTTTGGAGAAATCTTCACTAGAAAAATATGGTAAGGAAATATGGAAAAAATATGGTAAAGGCTAGCCAGGTGCTGTGGCTCATGTCTATAATCCTAGCATCTCAAGAGGCTCAAATCTGAGGCTTAGGCTGGGCAGACAAATCTTAGAGGCTCTTTTCTCTAATTAACCAGCCAAGAAGCAAGAGCAGATGTGTGGTTCAAATGGTAAAGCATCAACCTTGAGCAGAAAAAGCTAAGGAAGAACTCGAGATGATGAGTTACAGTCCCAATACTAGTGCACACAGAAATTAAATAATATGTTAAAAGCTCATTTTTTGTTTATCTCTTTGCACATTTAGGTTTACCACCCACTAGGCCCCTCCCTGCCCTCTCAGCCTCCAGTGTCTCTACTCCAGGTGCACTCATCAACATGCAAAGAAAACAGCCATCAAGGTGGAAGTATTTGCATACAAAGATGGATAATGGAATCTATGAATGGTTAATGACAGGAGCAAGTCATTGTGTCCGCTAGTAAACAAGTTCCCTGGGAAGGCCTCAGAATGAGGAGCATGCTGGTCCTTCAGCAGTTGATTGTGACTTCTTTGAATTTGAAGTTAAGTTTTTTGGTTTTGTTTTGAGGACATTTCCTGAATATTTTGAATGGTAGAAATGGGGTCTCTGGTAAAAAAGAAGTTGTTTGAGTTTGGATGATTGTGCTAAGATTTCTTTAGGCACAATCTCTCCAATTTTTTTTCTTTTCGACCAAAGCAGGCTTAACCCCAGCCAAGAGAAATACCAAGAATTAAGGGGGGGGGGGGCGGAAACCTGACAAGGTTAGCCCAAAGCAGAACTGTTTGGCATAGAATCAAGAATAAAGGGGCTAGCTGGGCTGGTGGCTCACGCCTGTAATCCTAATTATTCAGGAGGCTGAGATCTGAGCATTGTGGTTCAAAGCCAGCCTCGGCAGGAAAGTCCTTGAGACTCTTATCTCCAATAAACCACTAGAAAACCGGAAGTGGTGCTGCGGCTCAAGCGGTAGAAAGCTAGCCTTGAGCTGAAGAGCTAAGGAACAGCGCCCAGGCCGAGAGTTCAAGCCCCATGACCAACAAAAGAAAGAAAGAAAGAAAGAAAGAAAGAAAGAAAGAAAGAAAGAAAGAAAGAAAGAAAGAAAGAAAGAAAAAGAAAGAAAGAAAGAAAGAAAGAAAGAAAGAAAGAAAGAAAGAAAGAAAGAAAGAAAGAAAGAAAGAAAGAAAGAAAGAAAGAAAAGGACTTAGCCAGGCCCTGGTGGTTCACACCTGTTTTCTCAGTTACCCAGGAAGCCAAGATCAGAGGATCCTAGTTCTAAGCCTGTAAGTGCACAAGACCCTGAATTCAAGTCCCAGTACCACATACAGAAAGAAAGAAAGAAAAAAAGAATATCTCAGAATGTTGAAATGAGAGCATAAGGGAAGAAGGTATTGAGAGGAGATGGATGAATGAAACAGGGAACAGGGAAGGAAAACAGCCAGAATTTTCAACGTATATGTATGATAAAGGAAGTGGGAAAGGTAGAATGTGTCTGGGGGAAGGAGAAACAAGATGGGGGGAGCAATGGAAGGAGCAACTCTGAAGAGGACATGTGGACACTCAGATGGATTGTAATCCCCCTTGTAACACCTTTTGAGGCCCAGGAAAAAAAATAACATTTAATAACATTTTAAAAATAGTAGGGGCTGGGAAGGTGGCTCAGTGATAGAGCGCTTGCCTTGCATGCATGAGGCCCTGGGTTCGATTCCTCAGCACCACATATATTAGGAAAATGGAGAACAGAAAAGGATTAGGCCAGACTCAATCATCAACAGGAGAGGAACAGGAGGGGTTTGGAGGTTGTGGCCCCAAGTTGGGACTAAAGCTGGGTTTTTATAGGAGGTCCAAGCAAGGAGGCAGAGGTTAATGAAAAGCCCCTAGGTCAAGGAAGGTGGGGGCTTTTCAGTTGGGCCCACAATGGGATGTTTACAGCTGGGCTCAGGTGGCTTGCCCTGCCTGCATTTCAAATGAGTTCACACATACCTGGGATTTTGCCTGGAGTCTGTATGGGCCTGGGATAATAGGGTGGTGGTCAGTCCTTCAAGCAAAAGCTGGAAATGGAGCTGTGGATCAAGTGGTAGAGTGCTAGCCTTGAGCTGAAGAGCTGAGGGACAGAGCCCAGGCCCAGAATTCAAACCCCACGGCAAAAAAAAAGTAAAAATAGGGAGCCATTAAACATAAAAATAGACAATAAAAATTAAAAATAGAAAAGTTTTTAAATAAGTAATAAATAAATAATAAAGGCTTCCTACCTACCACCAAAATCATCACACCTTTTGTCCATTTATTCAGGGAGAATGAATATATATTAAATTATATATGTGTAGACATATTATGGTTGTGGTAAGCATTGGGAGATATGAAGATAAATAAAACAGCTTTCAGGAAACCTAAGATCTTTCATAAAGTATAGAGAATGGTTCCAATAATAAAATACCTAATGAGTAAATAATGTGTCCTAGGTCCATATAGATTAGCTGCAATCCAGTTGATTTTTTTTTCCAGCTTGATTTTTTTTTTTTTTGGCAGTCATGGGGCTTGAACTCTGGACCTGGGCACTGTCCCTCAGCTCTTTGGCTCAAAGCAAGCACTCTACCACTTGAGCCATGGCACCATTTCCCCAGCTTGATTTTTTTGCCACCATTTTAAAGCTGTAGAAGCAGTCTTTCAGGGTGGTGAGATAACATGGCCAAGTCAGTTGGTTAGTCGTTTGGTTTGAGGAAGGATTCAAACCCACATCTGTCAGAGTTCATAGCTCTTGTCTTTTCTCTTGCACGTTTGATTCCAGTTTCTAAATTTGTGTTCTTGGTTTTGAAATCCGTAGATTCTGACTTACCCCAGGAGGAAATAAGCAAAGAAGCTAGTCTGGGCAGGAAAGTCTTTGAGGCTCTTATCTCCAAGTCAGAAGTGGAGCTGTGGCTCATTTGGTAGAACATCAGCCCTGAGTGGGAAAAGCCATGCAAGAACATGAGGTCCTGAGTTCAAGCCCCAGTGCTGGCACCAAAGAAAAATAAATGGTGTAGGGAGGTTTGAAAAATAAGAGGAAGAAAACAAAAGATTTCCAGGAAAACCCAAATAGTTAATACAGAATAGAGGGATGAAGTCTTGGCTGGGCCTGGAAATGAGTTCGCCCTCTGAGCTTGCTCTGTCTGGTTGGTGTTCTGTCTGTCAGATGGTACTCTGTCTCTTGGTGGAACTCTGACTGTCTGGTGGTACTCTTGTCTATCTGGTGGTGCTCTGTCTGTCTGTTGGGTGTTCTGTCTGTCTGGTGGGTGCTCTGTCTGTTGGTGGAGCTCTGTCTGTCTGGTGGGTGTTCTCTCTGGTGGATACTCTCTGTCTAGTGGATACTCTGTCCATCTGGTGGGAGCTCTGTCTGTCTGGTTGGAGATCTGTCTGCCTGGTGGTGCTCTGTCTGTCTGGTAGGTGCTCTGGTTGTCTGGTGGTGCTCTGTCTGTCCGATGGGAGCTCTGTCCATCTGGTGGGAGCTCTGTCTGTCTAGTGGTGCTCTGTCTGTCCAGTGGGTGCTCTGTTTGTCTGGTGGGATCTCTGATGGTGCTCTATCTGGTGGGTGCTCTGTCTGGTAGAGCTCTGTCTGTCCAGTAGGTGCTCTGTCTGGTAGGTGTTCTGTCTGTCCAGTGGGTGCACTGTCTGTCCAGTGGGTGCTCTGTCCATTTGGTGGGAGCTCTGTCTGTCTAATGGGTGTCCTGTCTGGTGGGTGCTCTGTTTGTCCAGTGGGAGCTCTGTCTGTCTGGTGGGTGCTCTGTCTGTCTGGTGGGTACTCTGTCTGCCCGGTGGGAGCTCTGTCTGTCTGGTGGGTGCTCTGTCTGTTCAGTGCATGCTCTGTCTGCTCGGTGGAAGCTCTGTCTGTCTGGTGGTGCTCTGTCTGTCTGGTGGGAGCTCTGTCTGTCTGGTAGGTGTTGTTTGTCTGTTGACGCTCATCTGTCTTATGGGGGCTCTGTCTCTCTAGTGGGTGCTCTGTCTGGTGATGCTCTGTCTGTCCAGTGGGTTCTCTGTCCAGTGGGTTCTCTGTCCATAATGGGTGCCATGTCTGTCCGGAGGGTGCTCTGTCTGTCTGGTGATGCTGTCTGGTGGGGTCTCTGTCTATTTGGTGGGTGTTCAGCCTGTCTGGTAGGTGCTCTGGTGCTCTGTCTGTCCAGTGCATGCTCTGTCTAGCCAATGGGAGCTCTGTCTGTCCAGTGGGAGCTCTGTCTGGTGGGAACTCTCTCTGTCTGGTGGTGCTCTGTCCATCCGGTGGGTGCTCTGTCCATCTGGTGGGAGCTCTGTCTGTCTGGTGGTTACTCTGTCTCTCTGGTGGGTGCTTTGTCTGTCTGATGGGTTCTCTGTCTGTTTGGTGGGTGCTCTGTCCATCTGGTTGGTGCTCTGTCTATCTGGTGGTGCTCTGTCTGTCCAGTGGGTGTGGGGTGCAGCCCGGTCTCCGGGGGTAGGAGGCAGCAGTGGCTGAACATCAGCCGCATGTTCCAGCCTAAGGTAAACAGAGAGCTAGTAAAGCAAGCAAAGCAGAAGCAGATGCGGATAATTAGAAGGGGTGTAGCAGGGTGGGAGGGGCCGTGGGGCAGCGCGAAGCTATTTTCTGCCCTTCTCCTGATGTCTGGAAAAGCAGGCGTTCCAGTCCAGACCACGGCCCAGACCACGGTACCACCCCAGAAGACACTGTTCTCAGCACAGCCAGCTCCTGCCCCGTCGGAGGCCAGGGCATCTTTGGGGTTCTGCTCAAATTCCCCTGAGCAGGACAGAGGCCCAGGACAGACCTCCATTGGATGTTCTTCAAGGCACCCCAGGCTCTGCATCACATATTGAACTTGTTTAGCCTTGGGCTGGTGGCTCACACCTGTAATTCCAACTACTAAAGAGGCTGAGATCTGAGCATCATGGTTCAAAGCCAGCCTGGCCAGGAAAGTCTGAGAGACTCCTATCTTCCAAGTAACCAACAAAAAGCCATAAGTAGAGATGTGGCTCAAGTGATAAAGCAGCCATTTGGAGTAGAAAAAGCTAAGTAAGAGCATGTGTTCAAGTCCTAGCACAGGCATACAAAAACATTTTACTTATCATTTTTCATTAAAAAAAACAACCATACTTCTTTCCCTGTAGCAGGCATTAATTACAGTTTAACAAGCACCGAATCCTTTTTGGTATCTAAATAAAACAATCAGTTCTCCTCTGTTTTCAATAATAAAATACTTTATTTAAACTTTCTGTGTTTTTTTTGTATGCCCTCTCCATTCAAATTGTCAAATTTGAGTCCATTCTATCAATGAAGGCATGTGACTACAAGTGTGAAGAAAGGATACTATTAACACTGCATTGTGGCTCACATCTGTAATCCTAGCTACTCAGGAGGCTGAGATCTGAGGATTGTGGTTTGAAGCCAGCCTGAGCAGGAAAGTCCATGAGACTCTAATCTCCAATTAACCACCAGGAAACTAGAAGTGGAGTTGTGGCTCAAATGGCAGTGTTAGCTTTGAGCAAAAAGATTCAGGGACAATGCTCAGGCTATGAGTTCAAGCCCCAGAACTGGCACATAAAAAAAAGGAGGAAGAGGAAGGAATGGCAAGAGAAGAAGAGGAGGAAAAGAAGAGGAGGAAGAAGAGGAGGAGGAAGAGGAGGAGGAGAAAGATCATAGACTTTTCTGCTGGGGCTGGCTTTGAACCAGGATCTTCATATCTCAGAATAGCCTAGATTATAGGTGTGAGCCACAGCACCCAGCTCAACTGTATTTTCTGCTTAGAGAAAGAAATGGGCCAATAGCTTTTGAGTCCTGTCTGGAACAAAGGTGAAAAAATGCAAAAGCCAATTGGATAGTCTGCTTTTTTTTTTCTTTATCTTTTTATCTCCATTGCTCCTTTGACCTTTCAATGTGTCTTTATTAGACAAGACTGAGAGGTGATGATGATATCATTTGACTTTTCATTAAAGCCTTTATGAAATGGAAGTTTATAGATAGAGCCCTAAAGTCTTGGGGCAATATTTGTATTATAAAAGCACTGATGTCATTTTATGTAATTTTATATTCTTGGCATAAGTAACTGTGAAGACACCCAAAGCAGGGGTGCAGCGGTCAGGCTGAGGTTCATGGGCAGGTTGTGTGTGGGAAACATCTTGGGTGTCTGATCAGACTTAGATTATAGGTGCTACTAATTTCTAAATTGAATTTGCTAAAGCCTGTTACAATTGTTAATGGATAAATCAACCTCACAGGTCAAATATGGCACCTCTGTGACATAAGTAGATAAACAAATTGCCCTTTTGACCTCTGTTTGCTTATAGAGGTTTTTTTTTTTTGGTCTGGTCGTGGGGCTGAACTCTGGGCCTGGGTGCTGTCCCTCAGCTCTTCAGCTCAAGGCTAGCGCTCTACCACTTGAGCCACAGCGCCACTTCCGCCTTTTTTCTTTTTACTTATGTGGTGCTGAGGAATCGAACCCAGGGCCTCAGGCATGCAAGGCAAGCGCTCTACCACTGAGCCATCTTCCCAGCCC
>NW_012267383.1:2380758-2403610 GCF_000151885.1 Dipodomys ordii | reverse complement strand
AAAAAAAAAAAAAAGAAATAGGTTATAGCTGGGTGCTGGTGGCTCACACCTATAATCCTAGCAACTCAGAAGGCTGAGATCTGAGGATCGCTGTTCGAAGCCAGCCCAGGCAGCAAAGTCTACGAGACTCTTCTCTCAAATAAACCATCAGAAAGCTAGAAGTGGCACTGTGCTCAAGTGGTAGAGCATTAGCCTTGAGCTGAAGAACTGAGGGACAGTACCCAGGCCCAGAGTTCAAGCCCCACGGCCGACAAAAAGAAAGAAATAGGTTATTAATGGGTGCTAATGGCTCATGCCTGTAATCCTAGCTACAAAGGAGGCTAATATCTGATGATCATAGTTCAACCAGTGCAGGAAGATTTTTATCTTCAATTAAAAGCAAAAGGATGGAAGTGGAGCCCATGGTTCAAGTGGCAGAGTGCCAACCTTGAGCAAAAGAGCTAAGGGGGACCATGAGGCCCTGAGTTCAAGTCCCAGTACTACCACCAAAAAATGAATAAATAAAATTAAACAAACACATATACACACATATACATATACATGTGTGTATGTATATGTATACGCATATATGTATAAGCATATATATGTGTATACACACATTTATGTATATATTATAAATATCCAAATCTTTAAATGGAATTAGAAGTAAGAAACCATTGAAGAATCATAAATTGTGCCCCATTTTGAGTCACATGGTGAAGCAGTATACATTCCCACTCCATTCAACCCAGGATGTGAGTCACCCTTTTGTCTACCATAATGCTGCATATATTCTATGTACGTGTTACCTTCTGGTTCTTCACCCATTGCTCCCTAGGTTGTCAGGCTAGCAGTTGGGATATAGTAAGGCTGTGTTCCAACAACCCTTCTGTTACTTAGTAATAGCCTTGAAAGGGCAAGAGTAGAAGTACTGCCAAAGAAGTTGTTAAGGGCATCCTTTAAGAGTAGAGGAGAATGTTCTTGATCAAACCTAATAATCAGAGGACTACACCAAGGAGCTCTGATTTTAGGCAGGCACTGGGGACTGGCCAGTGCTGTCCTTATATAAGGTGACTTGTGCAAGAACTCTGATAAAAACTAAGCCAAGCTTAGGCCTTGCTGCCAGAAGATGATGAGCAGTCATCTTGAGGTGCTATGTCAAGGGGTTGTAGCTAAATTGTAGAGAATGAGCCAGGAGAAAGCACCATGGTCTCTTTTAAAGACCTTCCTAGAGAAGGCTAACTGTGATTGTTAGTTCAAGCCAGGCATGTGTTCCCATCCCTGACTGTGGTTGCCATCTTGGATTGTGAGGCCATTGGACCATCTGGGGTGCTAGATCAAAGACCAGAACGAGACCCAGTCCTTGGGGAGCAATACTTCCAGGCACTCTGGTGTGCACAGCTTTATACCACTCAACAAGTAACTTAGGACAGGTTGAGCTGAGACTTGAGGGTGGCCAGGAAAGTCTGTCAGACTCTTGTTTCCAATTACCACCAAAATATGGAAGTGATGGTGAGGCATAAGTAAGTGGTAGAGTGCCAGCCTTGAGCAGAAAAGCTAAGGAATACCCTCCCCAGGCCATGAGTTCACACTTCAGTACCAACACAAAAGAAAAAGAAAACCCCAAGCTTTACCAAAGAGAGAAGTCAAGAATTCTAAAGCGTCTGCTCCACAGTTGCATTGGCTTACAAATAACAAAGGTTTGTTCCTTAAATTCTTCAGGCTTGGAATTCTAAGATATCAGCAAGTTGATCAAATGAGGGTCCACATCCAAGTGGTGATACTGGGGTTTGAACTCAAAGCTTCCTGCTTGTAAGACCAGGCATTCTACCATGTGAGCCATGCCTCCACTTTGGGCTTCTAGCTACTTCACTGGGGATAAGAGTCTCACCAGCTTTCCTCTCTGGCTGGCTTTGAACTATGATCCTCAGTTCTCAGCGTTGTGAGGAGCTTGGATTACAGGCATGAGCCACCAATGCCTTTGTTGCCCAATTGTATATGTAGACTCCTAATAACCCTCCTGCAAGATTCACAAGCATCTTCCCCTTCGCATATCCAGAATTATTCCTTTTAATTCCCTTTTATTCTCCTTCCTATACTTCCCTTTATTGAATCATATATTTTTGTCCAAGGCAGAAACTTGGAAATCCCCTCCCATCTGTTGCTCATCGCGCCAGTGCGTCGCTGTGCATGATGACCTCATGGCTACGTGCACTCTCTGGGCTCCTCTTCTTTCTTCAGTCTCATCATTTCTCACCTATGATGCATAGTCGTGTCTCCCCAGGCTTTTGGCTCAGCAAGCTTTCCCAATTCTTTCCCCTTCCTCCTGACTCTGCAGTCTGTGTCATTACCTCAGGTAGCCAAAGAAAAAAACTAGTCACTGTGCATCTCTGCTTAACACTGACAGGGCCTTTCACCATCCCTAAGAAAAACTATCAGCTCCCTTGGTGGGTGCTGGTGGCTTATGCCTGAAACCTAGCTACTCAAGAGGCTGAGCTCTGAGGATCATGGTTTAAAGCCAGCCTGGGCAGAAAAGTGGGTGAGACTTTTATCTCCAATGAACCAGCAAAAAGCTTTAAGTGGAGCTTAAGTGGTAGAGTGCCAGCCTTGAGCAGATAAGCTAAGCACATGCACAAGGCCCTGAGTTCAAGCCTCACTACTTGTGTAAAAAATAAAAATAGAAAGAAAAATAACCTTGAAGAACTTGAACAGAAATGACCCATGAAGAGCTCTTTGCTCCTCTATTCAGTTTATTTCCCTAATTTTCCTATGTACTTTGTCTAGCTGTAAGTGTCTCCTTTTCCACACACACTGTGCTAGTATTTCAGATCTGTAATTAGGGACCGGCTATGTTTTTTTTGGTGCCAGTACATGGATTTGAATTCAGAGCCTGGATGCTGTCTTTTAGCGTTTTTTGCTCAAGGCAGGTGCTCTACCACTTGTGCCACAGCCATAACTGGAAATAAGAGGTCAGGGACTTTCCTGCTCTGGCTGGCTTTGAACCATGAGCGTTAGATCTCAGCTTCCTAAGAAACCAGGATTATAGCTGTGAGGCACCTGAAGTATAGACTGTATAGGAGTGACTCCCACAGAGCAAACCTGTCACATAATTAAAAGACAATTTAGCCAGGCGCCGGTGGCTCACGCCTGTAATCCTAGCTACTCAGGAGGCTGAGATCTGAGGATCGCAGCTCAAAGCCAGCCCTGGCAGGAAAGTCCGTGAGACTCTCATCTCCAATTAACCACCAGAAAACTGGAAGTGGCACTGTGGCTCAAGTGGTAGAGTGCTCACCTTGAGTTGAAGAGCTGAGGGGCAGCGCCCAGGCCGAGTTCAAGCCTCAGGACCAGGAAAAAAAAAAAAAGACAATTTAATAAAATGAAGATAGAGAAGTGAAACAAGATTGTAAGGCAAGGCTAATGGGAGGAGGTAGATTAATGAAAAAGGAAACAGGATAGATAAGTTGGAACACTCAACACATATGTGAAGTGGGAGCTAGGTGCCGGTGGCTCACACCTGTCATCCTAGCTAATCAGGAGGCTGACATCTGAGGATCACAGTTCAAAGCCAGCAGAAAAGTCCATGAGACTCCAATTAACCACCAAAAAGCCAGAAGTGGAGCTGTGGCTACAGTAGTAAAGTGCTAGCCTTGAGCAAAAAAAGCTCAGGGACAGTGCTCAGGCCCTGAGTTCAAGTCCCAGGATGGGCACCAAAGAAAAAAATAAATAAATAAAAAGGAAATGTGGAGTCTGGGGAAGGGAACAGGCAGGAAAGGAGAGAATAATGAAATGGATGACTGAGCAATAAGCACTGGACACTTAGACATGTTAAATTGTAACTCCTTTTTGATGTTCAGAAACATTTAAATTAAATAGAAATTTGAAAGGTAATAAAAATAAGCAAGTGTGAAAAGTAAAACTAATATAATATTTATATCAAAATATAAGTACATTTACATATTTAAATAAATTTATACTCATTTATAAACATATTTACACAAATATATAAACACAACTTTATATTTATTTTTATATGCTTATGTAAGCAAATTTACATATTTATAGATTCATTTATAAATTTATTGAATATTTATGTTTATGTAAACAACTAGAAACTGATGTTTATTTCTTTTTATTTAAAAATAAACTTGTATTTATATTTCTTTATAATTTTATATTTATAAATTTATATTTATTAGGAAATATAAGGATAGAAGAAAAAGAAAAGGAAAGGAAAGAGGAAGGAAGGAAAGAAGAAAGCAAGCAAGGATGAAAGGAAGGAAGAACAGAGGAAGAAAAGAAGGAAGGAAGAAAGGAAGGAAGGTAGGAAGGGAAGGAGGGAAGGAAGGACGGGAGGAGGGAGGGAGAGGGAACTCTGAGATTAAAAATAAAAAATCTAAGTATCAGGAAAGCTACATTTAGAAAACCAAACACCTTCAGAATTCAAGAAAGAGTTACTCAGCGCAGCCCAAGGATGTAAGTTAATTGAAAGAAGAGAGTTTGCTCTATTGTTCTTAGTGAAAGATAGGCCGATGAGGTCTGGCTTTCTCATTGCTAATTCTCTGGAAAGGCGTCTGCAGTCCTCCGCCTGTGTGGTCAGTTCTGTGCAGTGAACAAACACAGACATGTGTGAGCACCTGCTCTGCAAAGCTGTCTGAGGCCAACTGTGCATGCAGGTGCCCGCACTGCCTTTACAAGACGCTAGTACGTGACTGTGAGCACCTCGACTGTAAGTCTAGACCACGGGGTCATGTTCAGAAGCTGTGACTTAAGCAGGGAGGAGGCTGTGGGAGAACATACACCTGGATCAGGTGAACATCTAAACAGAAAAGGTATTTGTGTACCCATGCCAAAAAAAAAAAAAACCAGAACCAGGAAAGACGCAGATTAACAAAAGAATGATTTGTCATAATTCTCGGAGCTATGGATCCAAGAACTATGAACTTGAACAATCCAATAATGAGTCATTGTCATGACAGATATAGATTTGCAGGAAAAAGATTTCTGCTAAGTCTTGGATAAGAATAGTGTGAAGACTCACCATCCAAAATGCAGATAAGATCAGCTTGCAAAAAAAAAATAATTCATCCAAATCAAGTATATGCTTTCTTTGGATAATAGGTGATGTCACGTAGAAAAACCAGAAGACTATTTCTCTGAATAGAAAGTAAAAATACGGAAATAGCCACAAGGAAGAAGCTTTCTCTCAAATGTATTTTTAAGCCATTCTCTTTTTCTTCATTTACCTTGTCCAATTGTTAGTCCAATGCTATTCCCCTCCATATATATTCCAATATCTTCTCTAAGAGACTTTTCTGGTGTGTGTGTGTGTGTGTGTGTGTGTGTGTGCGCGCGCGCACGTACCCATTGGTCATGAGGCTTGAACTGAATGCTTGGGTGTTGTCCCTGAGTTTTCAGCTCCACTTCTGATGCTCAGTAAAAAAAAAAATAGATTCTGAGTCCTGGTGTCTCATGTCTGTCATCCTAGCTATCAGTGAGATATGAGGCTCTCCATTTGAAGCCAGACCAAGCAGGGAAGTCTGTGAGACTCTGATCACCAATAAATTAAAAAACCAGAAGTGGAGCTGTGGTTCAAGTGGTAAAGCACTAGCCTTGAGTAAAAAAAGATCAGGGACAGTGCCCAGGCCCTGAGTTCAAGCCCAAAACTAGTGCATGCACGTCACATAAACTCACACACACACACACACACACACACACACACACAATTAGAAAACCAGGAATTAGTGGCTTATGCATGTAATCCTAGCTACTCAGGGGGCTGTGATCTGAGGATCATGGTTTGAAGCCAGCTAGAGTAGGGAAGTCAGTGAAACTCATTTCCAATTCACAAGCCAAATGCTGAAGGAGCTATAGCTCAAGTGGTAGAATGCCAGCCTTGAGTGAAAAAGCTAAAAAAAAAGCCCTGAGTTCAAGCCCCACTACTGGAACCAACAAAGGAAAAATAATAAGTAACAAATAAATAAAATAAAAATTAGAAGTGTGATATTATCAACTCTAGAAACCAGCAGTCCTAGCACAAATATAACCATATTCTGTCAACCACAAGTCTAACTGCAACACTAAATACATAGGAAATAAAATTCAGAGTAACACTGCTTTTTTGTGTTATTTTTGAATCATAGTGAACCTACTAAAAAAAACTACTGCACTAATATTTCCGCTCAAATTCTTAAATTACTAAATAATAAATGCTAAGCTATCATTACATCGTATTCCATCAATTTGGAATTTATAATGGAAAAAAAAAGCCTGTCCATTTTGAACAGAGTCAGATTTACTCAATTCAAGTCTTTGTTATTCGGGTAGGAATAAGGCTAGCTCTTTGAAGGGGTAATGTGAAATCACACTGTTAAACTAAGATGTTTAGAATCATAATCTTAAATTCTTTATTTTCTTTTAGTAGTCTAATATTCATATTTTTTGTGCTAGTAAGGGGCTTGAACTCAGGGCCTCTTGTGCTGACTTGGCTTTTTGCTCAACGCTAGAGCTCTACCACTTGAACCACATCTTCACTTCTGACTTTTTGCTGGCTAACTTGAGATAAGAGTTTCTTGAATTTATCTGCTTAGGCTCCCTTCAAATCATAATCCTCAGATCTCAGCCTCCTGAGTAGCCAAGAATACAGGCACGAGCCACTGGTGCCAAGCTTATATTAGTTTTATTGTGAGGGAATTCTTTCCTCCACTCATTTATAGATAAAATCTCCTTTATCTTTTGGGAGAAATGAATTCTGTTTTTATTCATTGTATAAATATACAATATATAGTTTTTCTGAATTCCTGTTTCATAAATGTCATAGAAATGCTTCCATTTTAAATAAGAATGTCAATACCCTTTGGAATTTTAGAAACTTGGACTTTTGTTTTTAATCCTAAATCACTATTTTCCAGCTGTAGATCCTAAGCCTTTTCAGCCCTTCTTGATTGTTCACTCCATGCCCTTTACTGTCTTCCTGAGTCAAAGCATATAACTGATTTTTAGTATATGGGATATTAATTGTTATGGACTCCTTTAATGTGTTCTGATTGTGGTTACATAATGGGCTTCTGTCAACTGATTTTTGCAACTACAGTTTTAAAGGGTTTTAGATTGCTTCTTTATCTGATTTCTTTGAATGTGTTCACACTGGTCCTGGGGCTTGAATTCAGGGCCTTGGTGCTTTTTTGCTCAGCCTAGTGCTCTACCACTTGATTAATTGGAAATTAGAGTCTCAAGGAATTTCCTGCCTGGGTTGGCTTTGAACCATGATCCTCAAATCTCAGATCCTCAGATTACAGGGGTGAGCCACACCTGCCTGGATGTTCATCTGATTTTTGAATTAAAATTAAAATAATATTATTAAGAAAAATCTGGGGCTGGGAAGGTAGCTCAGTGGTAGAGCGCTTGCCTTGCATGCATGAGGCCCTGGGTTTGATTCCTCAGAACCACATAAGCAGAAAAAGCTGGAAGTGGCGCTGTGGTTCAAGTGGTAGAGTGCTAGCCTTGAGCTGAAGAGCTGAGGGACAGCGCTCAGGCCCAGAGTTCAAGACCCACAGCTGACAAAAAAAAAAAGAAAAATCTAATAACTATACAAATTAAAATCTAAAAATGAAAATGAAAGTCACTTTCCTTTAATGCAAAAATAATTATAGTTCATTGTTTTTCTGGATATTTTTCTCTTTACTCAAAATTATACATACTTCTAAATGGAAATGAGACAGCCATGTCTCTTAGCCTGGAAAGAGTCCAGGAGGAAGTGGATGGGATGAAAAAATGCAGTCAAGAATTCAACGTATAGCATACAAAATTAAGAAAAGTGAGGGAAGGGGTATTGGGAGAGATGGGTGAGAATGGTGAACAGGGTGATATCGATCAAGGCACACTATTTATAAACTGATTTGTTAAGTGGCAACTCCTTTGTGCACTATTTAAAGATAATAAAAGTAAAAACAAATACATAAAAAGAAAATGGACGGGAATCATGATTAGAACCATCAGGAGGTTATTCTCAGAGTGATGTTCTTTCTGTATCTTACTCTAAATTGACTTCTAGAAAAGTAAATCAAATTTCTGAGAGGGAAAGGGAAGACAAATGAATAATGGATATCCTCTTATACTTTTCCTTCCTTTCCATTCAAGGATGGCTGGTAGCCTTGTGCTGTTGCTCACATTTGCAATCCTGGCTATTCAGGAGGCTGAGATCTAAGGATCATAGTTTGAAGCAAGTCAGGATAGACAAATCTGAGAGACTTTTATCTCAAATTAGCTAGCAAAAATCTGGAAGTGGAGGTGTTTCTCAAGTGGTAGAGCACCAGCCTTGAGCAAATAAAGCAAAGGGGCAGTGGCTAGGATCTGAGTTTAAGCCCCAGTACCATTGCATGTTCTCCCCCCCCTCTCTGATTATGTCTATTTGGTTCAGTGTGTAATGGTCCAGCTATGTCTATTTAGTTCAGTGTGTAATGGTCTAGTACTCATTACAATGGTTGGTATTACTCTTTCTTTTTGAGATTGATTTGAGAGACTAAGCTCTAATTTAAAAACTACTCAAGAAGCATTTATTCTGTAGCCTATTGAGAACATCTCCACAAATGAAGAGAGGAACAGTGGGAAAATATAGTCATTAATAATATTCAGGTAGCTCTAAAAAGGGTTTCAATTCAATGTCAGATGTGAGTACAATGTGTATTCATCAATGTTACTCCACCTACAGCTCTCCCCATCTCTCCCAATGCCACCCATCCCCCAAGTTACCTGCTTCCATGTGCAAGTGTGTACATTGCATATTATTTGCAACTGTAGTCGCCTTCTCCACTTGTCTTTCCCCTCCCCTTGAGTCCTCCCCACATCTTACAAAACATATTCTAGTTTCCCTTGGTATTCATTTTGTTAAATGGTGAGTTGGTTGTTCAAAGAAGTTACACCTTTGGAATCCTCCCCTGTGTACAACATCCTTCAATGAGTTGTTTGTGTACATATGTATACTACTGTATATTTTCATTTGTTCATAATTTAGTATTTGTTTATAGATTCACATATGCATATAGTATGTTTATTGTTTTGTATGTTTACATGCTTCATCTATGTTTATTACATGGGTGAGATAAAACATGTCTTTCTGAGCTTGGCTTACTTCACTTAACATAATTTTTCCAAGTCTTTTCATTTCCCTGCAAGTGTGGTAATATTATGATATTATTCTCCCTGATAAGTAAAATTGCCATCTATCTAAAATGTGATATATGTATATATAATATGACACATATGTATATACAAAGATATACATATATGTACCTATATATGTATATACACATGTACGTATAGGTGTGTGAATATATATTATGTGTGTGTGTGTGTGTGTATATATATATATATATATATAATTTTCTTGATCCACTCATCCATTGAGGGACATCTGGACTGTTTCCATAACTTGGCTAAGGTGAATAGAGCAGCAATGAACATGGATGTGAAGCATCTTTACTGTGTCCTGATTTGTAATCTATTTGCAGATAACCCAATAGAAACTCCACCTTCAAGCTCTCAGAGCTGATAAATAACTTTGACAAAATAATAGGATATAAAATCAACCCACAAAATCAGTAGATTTTCTATATACTAACAATGAGCAGATAAAGAAATTAGGAAAACAATTCCATTTGCAATAGCTTCAAAAAGTAAACAAAACCTAGGAATAAACCTAACCAATGAAGGGAAAGACCTCTACAACAAAAACAATAAAACTTGTAAGAAAGAAATCAAAGAAGACATCAGCAATGGAAAGACCTCCCATGTTTATGGATTGGCAGAATTAAAATGGTGAAAATGGCCATCCTGCCAAAGGTAATCTACAAATCCAGTGTCATACCCATCAGAATCCACTGCCATTCTTCCACAAGCTAGAGAACTACAGCTTTTACAAATAGTTTGGCTGGCTGCATGATGACTGTTGTTTCTTTTTGAATCCCATTTAACTGTTCTATTCTAATATCTGCTTTTCCACTCATGGCTTCTATTTTACTGATGAGAGACTTTAAATATGTACCTTCACAGAATTATAGGGCAGAGAGAAGACCTGAAGACTAAGATTGCCATATACCATCATTTAGTTTTTATTTTACTCTTTTAGTGCCATTATTAGGATTTTGTGTGTGTGTGCATGTGTGTGTGTGTGTGTGTGTGTGTGTGTGTGTGTGTGTCCTGCCTGGGCACTGTCCCTGAGCTGCTTTTTTTTGGGGGGTGGGGGTCCGATCGTGGGGCCTGAACTCTGAGCCTGGGCTCTGTCCCTCAGCTCTTCAGCTCAAGGCTAGCGCTCTACCACTTAAGCCACAGCGCCACTTCCGTCTTTTTTCTTTTTGCTTATGTGGTGCTGAGGAATCAAACCCAGGGCCTCAGGCATGCAAGGCAAGCGCTCTACCACTGAGCCACCTTCCCAGCCCTCCTGAGCTTCTTTTGCTCAAGGCTAGCACTCTACCACTTGAGCCACAGTGCCACTTCCAGCTTTTTCTGTTTGTGTGGTACTGAGGAATCAAACCCAGGGTTTCAAGCATACTAGGCAAGCACTCTACCACTAAGCCACATTCCAAGCCCAAGGGCCTTGTGTTCTTACTTGGCTTTTTCATGCAAGGCTGGTGCTCTACCACTCAAGTGACAATTTAGTCACAATAGTCTCACGGACTCTTTGCTACCCTGGTTGGCTTTAAACCTCAATCCTCAGATCTCAGCCTCCTGAGTAGCTAGGATTATAGATGTGAGCCACCAGAGCCTGGCTTTTACTGAAAAACTTTATTTGGGGAAGGAAGGAGTCAGATGTTTTCTTTGTCCTTCTATTCCAGTTAAAAGCATAAAACATAATGAATGAGCCTAAGTCAGAATGAACAAATTTACTACCAGGATGAGGTATTCTGTCTCTCTACCTTGAATCAGGCACTCTATCTAATTTCTCAGACAGAAATAAATTGAAAAGGGAGACAAGTGATCTACAAGGATACAGAGAGAAGCAGATTGTTGGCCAGGCACTGGTGACTCACACCTATAATCCCACCTATTCAGAAAGGAGGCTGAGATATTAGCATCGAAGTTGGAAGCCAAGCTGGGCAGAAAACCATCAAAACGCCAGAAGTGGAGTTGTGGCTCAGGTAGTAGCATGCCAGCCTTCGGTGAAAAAGCTCAAGGACAGCATCCAGGCCTTAGTTTAAGTTTCAATACTGATCCCCCCCACAAATAAATAAAAATAAAGAAGCATCTTGGTATTTTTGTTTGGCTTAATTTTAATATTCCTATTATCAAGAAAAAAATAAGCCACCAAGTGGAAATTCTCCACTTACAACTTAGCTAAATAATTTGATTTTTGGAAGACTTTTTTAACCTATAAAACACTGGGTTTTAGAAGGAGGGGAGAGGATCACTGTTCTGCTAGTTTTGTAATACGTACTTTAGCTTACAAGATGGCTGCACTGATGACTTCCTAAAAGCAAAGCTGTAGTTTCTGAGCACCACGTGAATACAAGGTGATGTCCGTTTCTGGACCACAAGAATTCATTCCATGCCAGCGCATCAGTGTCACCACCCCAGGGTTCGGAAACTGGTGGGAGAGAAGACACCCAGTGTGTGAGGTTGTCGGGCATAATTAATGTCCTTGCCTATAAACCCTTGCCATAATATGTTTTTTTGACCAGGATATGGAGGAAATAAGATTGGAGAAAGACTGGAGAATGAAGTGTGAATAATAGACAATATAATCTGCTTTATTTTATGACAGCTGTCCTATAGCTAGTCCCAGTCAATCTGTTTTTAGTTATTCACCATATAAGCAGAAAAAGTCAGAAGTGGTGCTGTGGCTTAAGGGGTAGAGTGCTAGCCCTGAGCTGAAGAACTGAGGGACAGCACCCAGGTCCACAGTTCAGGCCCACGACTGACAAAAAAGGAAGAAAAAACGGACAAAGAAAGGAAGGAAGGAAGGAAGGAAGGAAGGAAGAAGAAGGAAAGAAAGAAGGAAAAAGTAAAGAAAAGAAAGAAAGCCAGACTAGTGCTAGTAGCTCAAGCCTGTAATCCTTGCTATTCAGGAGTCAGAGATCTGAAAATTATGGTTTGAAACCAGCCCAGGCAGACAAATCTGTGAGATTCTTATCTCCAATTAAACAACAAAATGCTGAAATGGAGGTGTGGCTCAAATGAGGGACAGCACCCAGGCCCTGAGTTCAAGCCTCAGTACTGGCACACACATGAGAGATGAGGTGGGGAGGGAGGGAGAGAGAGAGAAGAGAGAGAGGAATGGGAAGGAAGGAAGGGAAAAAAGAAGAAAGAAGAGAAAGAAACAAGCAACTGTATGGGGTCCTCTGTATTTTATTCATTATAGTTTCTTTTATTTGTTGTTTTAATGTGTTTAATTTCCTAAATCATTTCAGATGTTTTATATTACCATGCTAATAAGAAAAATACAAAAAGATGCCCTACTGCTTTTAAGTGTGGTAGGAGTGGAAACATTTTTCCTTCAGCCTGTTGGTTTCAGTTGTTTTTTTTTTTGAAAATGCTGACTTAAATTGGATGGCCTATACTAATATGAAGCAAAGGGGTAGGAGAAGAAACTTAAGTGACATTTGAAGAACTCATTCTCTGCTCTTCTGGTGGTGATATGGAGAATTCAGAATCCTTATGAAGCCCAACACAAAAACATGCTGTTTCTTCCAGAACCTTCACTAGTATTGTGTGTGTGTGTGTGTGTATGTATGTGTATATATATATATATGTGTATATTCATATATATTATATATATATAGATTAGACTATTTGGGAAAATGCAACAAAGAAACTGGATCATTTATATGATTTAAATTTGTCACTTGATGATTTATATGATTTAAATCTGGGCTGCAATATTTATATGATCTGTATTTGTCACTGGGAAGTTAGAACCCAAAGAATTACTTAAGGTGGTATTCAACAGCCAGGTACTGGTAGCTCTCACTTGTAATCACAACTACTCAGGAGGCTGAGATCTAAGGATCCTGATTAGAAGCCAGCTTAGGGAGAAAAAGTTTGAGATCTTTAGTGCCAATGAACTAGTAAAAAGCTAGAACTGGATGTGTGGCTCAAATGTTAGAGTACCAGCCTTGCGTGAAAAAGCCAAGTTAGTGTGCCAAGCCCAAGTTCAAGCACCTGTACCAACACCAAAAATAAAGAAATAAAGATAAAGATGACATTCAAGCCCTGGACTTCAGAAAAGTGTGAGATAGGGACATAGATAATGATGCTAGATTTCTTTGCATTAAAAATTTATTGTTATTATAAAGGTGATGTACAGAGGAGTTACAGTTACATAAATCAAGTAATGAGTACATTTCTTTGTGGACAATGATACCCCATCCCTTGCTTTCTCCCAATTTTTCCCTCCCAGCCCCACCCAAAGTTGTATATACAAGTTCATTTTCAACATAGTATCCAGTGAGTACCACTGCTGCATTTGCTTCCTTCTTTGCCTTTCTCTCTCTCTTCAGAGCCCTGTCCCTGAAGAAGTGAGTTTAAATTTAATTAAGGGACAGGAAACTCTCAAGTCTAATTTTGTGCCAGAGCTTTTCTACGAGTCGTCTCCCAGGACTTTAGCAGCTGTTCAGTGAAGGTTGTGGTGTATACACTGAATGAAAGCATAACTTAATGAGTCTTTTTGTACCCACAACATACAGTCTTGTGGCTTTGCTGAGCACATCACACGAAGACTCATTGTACTAATTGCTAGACTCCTGCGTCCTCTGAGGCTGTGTGTGTGTGTGTTGGGGATTGAATTCAAGTCCTGCCACTGTCCCTTAGCTTTTCAATCAATGCTGGTGCTCTACTACTTGCGCCACACATCCACTTCTGGCCTTTTACTGGTTCACTGGCGATAAGAGTCTCATGGACTTTCCTATCTGAGCTGACTTTGAACAATGATCCTCAAATCTCAGCCTCCTAAATAGCCGGGATTACAAGTATGAGTAATGATGCCTGGCTTTGATGCTATTAAGGACTAAACTTGATGATGAAAGTAGTATTTAAACAAAGAACTCTTTCTTTTTCTTCTGCTCCCATTATAATTTTCCTAGAGTTTTGGTTGTATTTTTTTTAACTAAATAACCCCTCATTGATTGACACATTTAAATCTATAAATTGGAAAGCAATGAAATGAGAAAATACCCAGAAAAGTTTTTGCAGAGTTAGGACACTTTCAAACACCATCAAAATATCATGTCAATTAAAATAAGTTTCCCATAGGTACATTTATAAATTTCGGTGTGATTTTTCCCATGAGAAAATTTCTTCTTGTTCTTTCTTTTTCTTTCTTTTCTTTGTTGGTCGTGGGGCTTGAACTCTGGGCTTGAGCGCTGTCCCTGCACTCTTCAGCTCAAGGCCAGCACTCTACCACTTGAGCCACAGTGCCACTTCCAGTTTTCTAGTGGTTTATTGGAGATAAGAGTCTCTCAGACTTTCCTGCCCAGGCTGGCTTTGAACCGTGATCCTCAGATCTGAGCCTCCTGAGTAGCTAGGATTACAGGAGTGAGCCACTGGTGCCCGGCTCTTCTCATTCTTTTAGCTCTGGGGAGTGTTCCGGATAACAGCCAGGAGAGGGGAAATGCAAAACCAGCCAAAAATGTGATTAAACTCACAGGTAACTGCAGTCTTGTGGACCAGACCTGGGAGTCTCAAGAGGCATTCATACCCTGTAGGCAGTCTGCAGTTCTTACCACAGACACAGTCTACTTTTAGTCAATTAAAAGTGTATATGTAAAGCGGGGCGCTGGTGGCTCACACCTGTAATCCTAGCTACTCAGGAGGCTGAGACCTGAGGGTTGTGGTTTGAAGCCAGCTCTGGTAGGGAAACCCATGAGACTCCGATCCCTAAGTAACAAAAGGATGGAAGTGAAGGTGTGGCTCAAGTGGTCGAGCACCAGCCTTGCTAAGATACTAAGGTACTGTGGGCAAGCCCTGAGTTCAAGCTCCGGTGCTGTCAAAACAAACATAAAAAACGAACCATGCATTCATCTAACCGTAATATGACCAATTTAATTGCCACATGGATAACTTGCTCTAAGCACAGATATTCAATTTTCCCCCCAGTTCTATATTTTAATTTTTAAATTATCTTTAAGTAGTTGTACAGAGGTTTCTGATTCAACAGGTCAGTGTCTGAGGCCAGTGCATTGGGTGAAATGGGGCGAAGGATGGAAGGGGTGACATTAATAGACATTGCCTGTTCTAGATGTTGCTTGGAATAAAGATTATTTATCCATTCATTCATTTATTTGGGGGGCTTGAACTCGGGGCCTTGTGCTCTCACTTGGCTTTTTCACTCAAGGCTGCTGCTCTATGCTTTGAAGCACCCCTCCACTTTCTCTTTAAAAATCATGCTCACACCCTATAACCATGGTAGTGTGTGCTTTCACTATGTTAGCTGGGTTAAAAATCAAATTTTAACCACAACTGTGTATTTCCTTTGTTTTACATATGCCTCAGACACTTAACATGACTTCAATATATTTTATTTGTGGTTTAATATTCTTTGTATTATTTCTTTTATTTAATGGGAGTGTAAAAAAAATGTCCCAGGGATTGATGAAAGTCGCTGGAAGTTTTTTTTTGTTTTTTTTTTTTTGTTTTTTTTAAGTATCAGTATTGAGGCTTGAAGTCAGAACCTCCAGCTTTTTCTGCTTAAGGCTGGCTCTCTACCAGTTGAGCTACACCTATGCTTCCAGCTTTTTGCTAGTTAATTGAAGGTAAGAGTGCCACATATTTGTCTGTGGTGGCGGGATTTGAATCACAATCCTCAGATCTCGGCCTCCTGAGTTGCCTGGATTGCAGATGTGAGCCACAGGTGCCCAGCTCCCAGATTGTTTTTAATACAGACATTAAGTTGGACGCTGGTGGCTCACACCTGTAATCCTAGCTACTAAGGGGGCTGAGATCTAAGGATCGTGGTTTGAAGCCAGCCTGGGCAGGAAAGTCTGTGAGACTCTTCTCTCCAATTAACCCCCAGAAGACCAGAAGTAGAGCTGTGGTTCAAAGTGGCAGAGCTCTAGCCTTGAGCAAGAGAGCTCAGAGGCAGTGGCCAGGTCCTGAGTTCAAGTCCCCGGACCCTCTACCCACCCCCACCCCCCCGACACACACACCCGAAAATACTTCATCAGCTTGTCTTTATGTCAGGATAAAATATTCAGAATCATTTTGGCTTTAAAAAATGACATCAGTGAGACATTCGTATCAATAAGGTACAGGGACTCCCGCCTCCGGGCTGAGCCTTGGCTCCTGGCGGCTCTCAGTGTAGCTCAGCCTTGGCCGGGGGTGGCCCACACCGGCCCCAGCTCCCGAGGGCCCAGGAGGACCCAGGGCCATTCCTAAACCAGCGAAGGCTTCGCAGCCCAGCCCAGGACCACCCTGAACTTCACAGGGCAGCAAAGCGGGCGGTGTACCCATCTCCTTCATGTTAAAGCTGCAAAAAGCGTTTTCACTCCAGATTTACTATCGAGCTTATAATGGGCCCTTCATTCCGTGTATAGCAACCAGGCTGTTCAAGGCTGCATGAGTCTCATTTCAGAGTAAGGCTGTTGAAAGTGTTCAAGGATTCTCTGCCTGAAAAAGATGCCATTTCCTTTATTTCTTATTTCTATTTAGTATTTACTAGCCTTAGTTAGGTAAGTAGCAGACATACTTTCCTTATACTTGCACTTCGTGAACATAATGTACTCATCAAATCAGAAAGTGCATCCATAACACAGTATCTTTTGATTTTTTTAACCCAAGACGACATAATTTTAACACCTGGATACATTTAAAGTTCTTTTGAACTAAATGAAATCACGGGGGGATACAGTTACCATCCAGCTGTTAATAGTTTTAACAAGTGTTTACATTTGCCCAGGGGCAGAAAAAGGAGTCCATTACAGAACCTTACATAACACATAAGGCACACTACATTGGGAACAATCATTTAACTTTAATAAAGGTCTTTCTGTGTGTGTGTGTGTGTGTGTGTGTGTGGTGGGCTTATAAGATTAACATTTTAGTGAATTTACAAACTAAGCATTATTATTTGCCTTAAAATTAGTAATCCTGGGCTAGGAAGGTGGCTCAGTGGAAGAGTGCTTGCCTTGCATGCATGAGGCCCTGGGTTCAATTCCTCAGCACCATATAAGCAGAAAAAGCCAGAAGTGGTGCTATGGCTCAAGTGATAGAGTGCTAGCCTTGAGCTTAAGAGCTGAAGGACAATGCGCGCACGCGCACGCGCGCGCGCGCACACACACACACACACACACACAGAGTAATCCCTAAGAAAGAGGTCTACCAAAATTTAGCATTAGAGCTGGGTGCTTGTAGCTCACATCTGTAAGCCTACCACCAGGGAGGCTGAGATCTGAGGATTGAAGTTTGAATCCAGTTAGAGCAGGAAAGTCTGTGTGACTCTTACCTCCTACTAACCACCAAAAAGCTTGATGTGGAACTGTGGCCCAAGCCTTCAGTGAAAAAGCCAAGGGAAAGTGTCCAGACCCTGAGTTCAAGCCCCAGGACAGGCACACAAAACAATTAGTAATTTTCTTCTCATTCATGGTCCTGTTATAAATGGCTATTATATCTCAAGTTAATATGAACAATATTTTCAAAAATTATTTAGTTGGAGTCACAGAGAACAATGTACTATGTACAATGTACAGAGTACAATGTACTAAAATACCATGTTCAATTAATACTGAATATTAATAGTGATATAAACCTAAACAATTTAAATAGCTCTTCTCTTCACTTCATTTTTTTTGTGCCAATAGTAGGACTTGAACTCAAGGCCTGGCACTCTCACTTGACTTTTTCACTCAAGATTGGTACTCTACAAGTTGAGCCTCAGCTCCATTTCCAATTTTATGCTGGTAAATTGAAGATAAGAGCCTCTCAGATTCATCTATTTGAAGTCAGGCAGGCTTTGATTCTCAGATCTCAGCCTCCTGAGTAGCTAGAATTACATTCATGAGTCACCAGTGTGCAGCAAAATAGTCCCTTTCTTATTTAAAGAGGATAAGACAGTTAAGTAAGACATAATTATTAAATAGAAATCATTCTAATAATATACATAATTGTTAAAATCAAATGCTTAGTACTGAATTTAAAAAATTAGTATTAATAAAACTTTTGTTAAGTTCTTTTCTTTGCCAAGGTTCTAAATTGGAATAGCATTAAAATAATATAGTATTTTATTAATATATTATTCAATAATATTCAATAGTAACACTTCAGTAGTATTTAAATATTATGGGTTTTTGAAATAATTAATATTACTATTGAAATAATTAAAATAGTACTTTCAAGAGTATTTAAAAATACTAATTTAGATACTAAAATAGGATTTTTAGTATTTTTAAATATTAGCATTAGACCTTGAAGTGATATGAAAAGTATTTTCAAAAAATACTTGTTATTGAAACAGTAAAGAAGTATTTTTCAATATATCTGTTTATTTATTTTTGTCTGAGACTGGGTTTGAACTTGGTACTGATGCTTGCCTACCATGATTGGCTGGGGCCCTACACCCTGTGCACTCCTCCAACTCTGTTAAATTATGTTTAAATACTAAAGTCAAACAGTATTTGAATATTATAGCATTTAACAGACTATTAAATATAATATTGAGATGCTTTGAATATCTCACTATTCAGAAACAAACGTATTTATAAAAAATAAAAAAATACTTATACAATAAAAATGTGTTTTAAAAAGTCTTTTATAAAAAAGTGAAAGTAGTTTGTCTTAAAAAAGTATTTTACTATTATTCCAATTCCATAGTATATTTGTCAAGATGTCTTATAGTGCATAAGCAAGTAGTCACATACAAATATCATTATGCAAATTAAATTCCTAATGTTTAAGATTAACAATGTTGACTTTAATTTTTAAAAAATCCTAGTAAAACTTTATTAGCCTTAAAAAAATAAACAGCATGTGTTTCTCCTACTTCCATAGGTTTGGTAATTGCTCATGCAAGTGAAAAAGGAATTGTGCTTCCTAGATGCACAAGGTGTTGGGCAATCACCTGGGGACAGAACCTAGAACGCGGACGGCCACGGGCAGCCCGGGCAGCCCAGGGGGAGCATTGCTGCAACTGGCGCTGGCATGGGCGCAGGTCTGGGGGGCGGGGATGACATCACGTCCTGGGCTGCAGAATTCCATCAGTGCGGGATTGTTCCCGGGGGGGCTGGCTCCATCGGTGGCCACCGCGCAGTGCCAACGGAAACATCTGCTCCCTGAGAGAGCGGCCACACCTTGTAAATAACTTAATTGAAATTAATTGCCAGACGTTTGTCGTACTCTGGGTTGTTTTATGGGTACTGGTTCTTCTATTTCAGTGTTTAGGGGCTGAAGAAGCTTGTATTTGTAGAACTACTTGAAGGAGCTCGTGAACAAAGCAAAAAGATTTTAAAAAATTAAAGATTCAAACAGCTGGACCATAACAAAATTAAATGAAGAAAAAGAAAACAACACCTTACTCCAAATAAGAAAACAAGATTTTGCTCTTTTCATCTGACAAAATACTTTCTCTGTGGAAATTAATCTAAAATGTATATATAAAGCCAGTTTAAATTATTTGAATAATTAGATATAGATCTATATTTTCCCAGAAAGATTGAGTCTTTGGCCTATGTTGTTAATGTCCAAGCTTATTGTGTTGATAAAAAAAATGATGTGAAATTATGATGCACTGTAAAACCATATAGTTGAAAAGACCAAGGAGTTTTCTTATGGTAAAACTAGGAGATTGATTATGGCTTCTTTTTTTTATTGCACAGATTCTTAGTTAGAAATTGTTTACTCAATCCTTCATACTTTATAAATCCAGCCTGCACTGGTGGCTCACACCTGTAATCCTCGCTACTTAGGAAGCTGAGACCTGAGGATCTCAGTTCAAAGCCAGCCCAGGCAGGAAAGCCCGGGAGACTCTTACTCTATCAAAAAATTGGGAGTGGGGCTCAAGTGGTATAGCTTTGAATGAGAAAGCTAAAGATTGTCATCCCAACCTGAGTTCAAGCTACAATATTGGCACACACACACACATACACACACACACACACACATACACACACACACACACACACACACACAAATCACTTCTTTGATATGGTAGTCAACACAAAGAAATCAGCGTATGCCCCTTGTAATGCCAACGGGCTTTGGAAGTTGCACAAGAAGTTTTGCTTGTTTTTGTTTGTGGGGATCTGGGACTGGGACTGGAACTCAAGGCCTCAATGCTCTTTCTTGGTTTTTTCCACTCAGCGCTGGCTCTATACCACTTGAGCCACACCTCTACTTCAAGCTTTCTTGTGGTTAATTGGAGGTAAGAGTCACTTGGACTTTCCTGTGGGAGCTGGCTTCAAATCAAGATCCTCAGATCTCAGCCTTCTGAGTAGCTGGGATTACAGGTATGAGCCACTAGTGCTTAACAAAATAGCACTTTTTAATACCAATGCTTGGCTTCATGATAACAGAGAACCTATGTTCACAAATGAATTTTTTTATATAACATTATGTCCTAATTGTTGGGAAAAAGAGATTAATTTTTTTCCCTTTACAACAATACAAATTGCTTCTCTCCATTCATTGTAAAGAGTTATCATGGGGTGTTATCTTCAAAGGCATTTTGTTGATGGGTGGCTTCCTTTATCCATCCAAACCTGAGAGAGGATTCTGTTTAATCTCTGCTTTCATTGGGAACATGCAAGGAGACTCAGCGAAAGGCAGCTTTGACTTCTGGTTTTAATATTAGACATTTCAATTCTTATATGTTTCCTTGTTCTGGACAATTGTCCTGAATATCATTGAGAAATAATAAGCACAATGTATCACAAATGCTGGAGGGAGGTCAATGAAAGATGTCTTCCAGGAGAAATCAAACAGTGCTCTAGGATGCAGTCATCATCTTGTCAGCAGCCAAACAATGTTGGAGAAGGCAATATAGTTTTTTAAATAAAATTAATTGCAAAGGTTTTGAAAGGACTGGTGATGAAAATCTCATCTTTCATATTTCTAACTTGGAGTATGCTTCAGAGCTGAGCATGATGGTTCACCCCTGTAATTCTAGCTACCCAGATGACTGAGATATGAGGCATAAAAAAAAAAGTCTATTAAGGCTCTTATCTTCAGTTAACCAGAACAAGCCAGGAGTGGGGTATTATTGGTAGAACACTAGCCTTCAGCAAAGCTAAGGAAATGTGTGAGGCCCTGAGTTCAAGTCTCAGTACCAGCACAAAAGAATAAAAGGAAGAAAGAAAAAGAAGGATGGGCCCAAGTATTGATGGCTCACATCTGCAATCCTAGCTACTAAGGAGATTGAAATCTGAGGATTGAGGTTCAAAGCCAGACAGAGCAAATTCTGAGACCTCTTATTTCCAATTAACTAGCAAAAAGCTAGGAGTGGAGGTGTGCTCAAGTGGTAGAGCACCAACCTTGAGTGAGTAAGCTCAGGGTGAGCGCAAGGCCCTGAGATAAATCCCTGTATCAGTGTAGAGAAGCGCACGTGCACACACACACATACACAAAGGATGCCCATGGTCCACACTTGTAATAGTAGCTGATCTAAATAAACAAATAGAAAAAGGAAAGGAAAAGAAAACGATATGCTCATCGTGATAAGGAAGGCCTGGGCTTTCCAACTGTGCACTTGCCGTGCCTTCTGCCTCCTTCCATAGCCTCCTGACACTGCAGGGAGAAGCCCGGGCCAGCCCTGGTTGGAATGTGCTGGTGGGATGCCTTCCCATGAGCGGCTCTGGAGGAGCTGGTGCCTTGTACCTGCAGAGGTACAATGAGGTCTAAACAAGGCGAGGTTCCCTGGCGTTGAAGAAGTTCTTCATCTCAGCTACTGGGGCTTCTCCATCACCACCTCCCTGCCCTTTAGGTCTCTCTGGCTTCCCAAAGCGGGGTCAGCTTATAATTGTGCTTATAAATTAATAGGTTGATTACAACAGAGTATTTTCTGTTTTCCTACTTCATCCACGACTGATGTAATACAGAAATTATTTTTTTCTTCATTGTGCTGGCAGTGGGAGTTGAACTTGGAGACTTGTGCTCTTGTTTAGCTTTGTTGCTCAAGGCTTGTGTTTTATTACTTGAGCCACCCCTCCACATCCAGTTTTGTAGTACTTAATTGGAGATGGTATTGTTTCAGGCTTTCTTGCTCAGGCTGGCTTTGAACTGCAATCTTCAGCTCTTAGCCTCTTGGGTGTTTTGGATTACAAGCATGAGTCACTGGCACCCAACTCAGAAATTATATTCCATAAAATGCAATATTTAACAGAAGGTAAAGCCTATAACATACCAACACTATATACTTTTAAATATGATGATACTTCCCCTGGATTCCAGCATATTTGTTGGTGAAATGTTACAGACATTCCACCAAAAGTCAAAACTTGTACATAATGCCTATTAAACTTCTCTTACTCCTGTACTTTTATCATTTTCATTTGATCATGAACAATAAAGTGTAATTATAGGAACTGAGTATCACCAGGTGTGATTTCTTTTCCCCTACAAAACTCGAATTAAAACTAACAGTGCCACGCCGACCCCAGTGGAGTCTGCTTAGCATGGGAAACCATCTATCAGACCATGATAGGGGCTTCAGAGACCTATCTCTGAGTTTTGGGACTTCACCGAAGTCTACCTCAGAGAATGGGGCTTTACAGAAACCTATCTCCAAGTTTTGGGACTTCATCGAAGTCTACCTTGGAGAATAGGGATTCTAAGAGGCCTACTCCTGGGAAAAGGCTGGCAAGCCCCTGGGAAAGATGTGTTTCTGCCTATCTTTTCCTCATAAGAGTGCCTACTAATCTTTCACTGTTTCTACTGCTCTTTGTACTTGCTCATTGTCAAC
>NW_012267383.1:2367021-2380243 GCF_000151885.1 Dipodomys ordii | reverse complement strand
ATGTAACCTTTTGCCCTTTCTTATGGAGACTTTTTGCTATAAAAGTTTGTTATCCTCTGCATTAAATCGCACTCAGCGCTCAGCACTCAGCATCCACTCCTAATGTGTGTGAGTTGTCTGTTTGCCATCTCCCCATCCTATTCCAGGTTCCTCCCCTAGGTATCCTCCGTCGTCCCGACAGAACCCGGTCCGCGGCATAACAGAATCAATTTGTGAATTTTTTTCCATGCCAACAATAACAATATTGAGTTAGAAAATTAGAAAATGGGGTGAACATTTTTATAATACTGCCAGGTGCTGGTGGCTCACACCTGCAATCCTACCTATTCAGGAGGCTGAGATCTAAGAATCATGGTTTGAAGCCAGGTGGGGCAGGAAATTCTGTGAGACTCTTATCTCCAATAAACTAGCTCCCAGAAGTGGAGCTGTGGCTGAAGTGGTAGAGTGCTAGCCTTGAGTGAAAGAGCTCAGGGACAGTGCTCAGGCCCTAAGTTCAAGCCCCAGGACCCTCCCCATCCCACAATTTATTTTTACAATACTAGTATACACATATGTACACATGTCTGTCACATGACCATAACAAGAAATATGTAGGTGTGAAGAAGTCAGCAAAACTTAAACAAGTCTTTAAATAAACTTCACCTTCTTAGATGCTGAAGATCCAACATTACCCAGGTATTGAATCTCTTCCAACGAATTTGTATATTAAATAATACTTCATCTGATAATGTTAATAGTTATTGATGAAACCTAAGAAAATATTTGCAACACTATCTTCCAAAATCATGAGCAAAATTAAATTGCTATTAAGGAGGCTATGATCTGAAGATCCAGGTTCAAAGCCAGACTTTCATCTCCAGTCTAACCCCCCCAAAAACTGAAAGTACAGGTGCTGCTTGGCAAAAGACAGGTCAGGTATTTGTATGTGTGTGTGCATGTGTGTGCGTGTGCATCTGTGCATGTTATTCCTGGGGCTTGAACTCAGGACCGTGCACTCTAATTTGTCTTGTTTGCTCAATGCTGGCACTCAACTACTTTAGCTACATCTCCACTTCTGGCTTTCTGGTGGTTAATTAGAGATAAACGTCTCATAGACTTTCCTGCCCAGCTGGTTTCGAACCTCACTCCTCAGATCTCAGCCTCCGGAGTGGCTAGGATTACAAACGTGAGCCACTGGGGCCTGGGATTAAGTAGGATTTTCTTTATAAGATTTTTGGTGAACTTCTTGGTTTCTTTCCCAAACCTGCTTCTTTGGGGTGCTGAATTTCAGTGAATGATGTCAGCCTTCGCCCACTTCAGTTCAAAACCTCAGACTATGTTTTGACTTGTTTCTCTCTCTACTCCACCCACAACTTTTTAGTTTTACACAGACGAACTCTCCTTTTACAGAATCTCTTACTTGTTTCCTTGTTCAAACTCAAACTCTACAGGATTAATCAGAGAGCACTGCAACTGACCTTCTTACCTCTGGGTTCTTATTAATCCAATCTGTTCTGTTCTGTGCAAAACTGCCAGACCTCATCTGGATTTTCTCTTTTTTCCTTTGCATTTTCCTTTTTAGAAATGTATTATGTTTATTATTGGGGTGTGTGTGTGTGAAAGAGAGAGAGAGAGACAGACAGAACAGAGAAACAGAGAGAGAGAGAGAGAGAGAGAGAGAGGGAGAGGGAGAGGGAGAGAGGGAGAGAGAAAATGTGTCCTGAGGCTTGAACTCAGGGATACTGTCCTTGTACTTTTGTTTCCCCTCAAGGCTAGCTCTCTATCACTTGAGCTACACCTCCAATTCCTACTTTCTGCTAGTTAATTAGAGATAAGAGTCTCACAGACTTTCCTGCCTGGGCTGGCTTTAAGCCATAATCTTCAGATCTCAACCACCTGAGTAGCTAGGATGACAGGCGTGCAAGCCAAGCCCACCCAGAGTTCTTCAATTGTTTTATGTAGACAGCCCTAATGTAGATCCTGCATTCCTCCAGAAGGTCTCGTCAGCCAACATTTGGACTCTGCCTTGTATTCAGATACCTCAATGACCTAGTCTCAATCCAGATCTTGAATTTTGCTATCTTTCATATATGCTAAGTATCAAGAAGTTTTTTAAACATTTATTTAATAAAAGACCTTGAAAAACATCTGATGGATGCCTTCCTCATTGTCAGTGTGTCCATGTGACTCTGTCTACCTAGGAGATGTGCCTCAGATTTTTAATCTCTCTCTAAAGACTTCTCTCCATCCTCAAAATGCTCTTGGTATTTTATATAATTTTGATCAGGCATTTAACTTTCCATCTACATTTGAATCCCCTGAAAGATTTCTAGCTTTTGTGAAGGGAACTTCTAAGTGTTTTGTCTTGTTTCATCCTATGTTTTAGTTTTTTCAATCAATATCCACTGATAATTTGTGTCTATAATTGAAGTCTTGATTATTCAAGTGTGAATTATTCAAAAGAAGGCAGTTTACCCACACTTCAATCATAGGAGTTTTTAAGTCTAAAGAGGATGAGTTGGGTAATCTCAAAATGACTATAAACTGAAAACTCTAAAACAGAATTTACAAATAAACAAAAATAAAAACCACCAAGCCCCAAACCCTCAACATGTAGCCATGTGCTGGTGACTCACACTTATAATCCTAGCTACTCAATAGGCTAAGCTCTAAGGATCATTATTCAAATCTAGCCTGGGCAGAAAAGTCCATGAAATTCTTAGCTCAGATTAACCAGCAAAAATCTAGATGTAGAGCTATGGCTCAAGTGGTAGAGGGCCAGCTTTGAGCAGAAAAGCCAAGTGAAAGCATGAGAGATCAAGTCCCAGTACCAGCACACATATACAAAAAGGATCTCACTATTTAATACTTCATGTGGTGATTGGCTAGTTTCTTACTATTGAGAATTCCATGTAAGGAACATAAATATGATAAATCTAACAAAAAAAACTTCCATGAGCTGAGAGTTCATGGTTCATGGCAGTAATCCTAGCTATACAGGAGGGCGAGATCTAAGGATCATGTTTGAAGCTACCTGGGGCAAAAAAGTTTGTGAGACTCTTACCTCCAATTAAACCAAAAAGCCAGAAGTGGAGGTGTGGCTCATGTAGTGCAGTGCCAGCCTTGAGAGATAAAGCTGAGGGGAAGCGTCCATTACTGGCACTCATACATACAACATGACTTATTGTCTTGCCTGTCATCTGATATTAATTTTAATTGACTTATACCATGTGTATTTATTTCTGGAGTAGAGTGTTACAATTTTCTATGTGAATGCATTGTGTAGCAACCCAATCCAGTTGTGGGTAGTTGGTTTCTGCACAAGAGATAGCTAGTGCAGGCATCCATGGAGCTATGTCTGTACACTGCCCTCTGGTAAGACATGGTGGTAACCAGGAGGAGAAATGTCTGAGCTAAGAGGACAATTCACTCTCTACATCCAAGGTGCCAGCCAGTGCCACATTGTGTACTGCGTCCACTGCTTGCAGTTGTGGGCTCCCCTGAGCCTACCTATTCTTTTCATGTCAGCTCATCAAATGGCCATCACTTGGTCTTTGATAGCTAAAAATGGATCCAAAATACTTGTAATTAGTCTGAGTTAACACAAGCTATAGTCAGGAAGAATTACTTCCACCTTTTCTCCCTTCAAATCACCCCCCTCAAAGCACTGAATGAAAAGTGATTAAGAAGTATTCTTCTACACACCAGTGGTTCATGTCTATATTCCTGGCTACTTAGGATGCTGATAGAGGAATGTGGCTCAAGGCCAACCCAGGCAAGAGAGTCTCTAAGACTCTTATCTGCAATTAGCTATTAAAAAGCCAGAAGTGGAGCTGTGGGTCAAGTGGTAGAGTGCTAGCCTTGAGTAGAAAAAAACTAACAGAAAACTCCCAGGCTCTGAGTTCTACCCTAACACTGGTAAACAAGTGCACACATGCATGCGTGTATGTGCATGTGCATGCATGCGCGCATACACACACACACACACACACACAAATACCTATATCTATACCTCAATTTATTCTATCCTTTTTTTCAAGAAAACCAGCTTCTTAATCAACATGCTGAATTCTCATACACTTTTATAAAAAAATTAATTTTATACATAAAACATGGAGCTTTCTCTTTCTTAAGAGAAGGCCAAAAAACCGAATAACTAATCTAATAAGATTGTAAGTACTGTTTGATTTGGACAAAGCAACATACGTTTGGAGGTCAACCGTGTTGGAAGTGCCATGATACTAGATATTGCTTATTTAATCATTGCCACCTAACCGAATACAATCCATGGTTAAATCAATACAGGGAAGTTTCGCAATGATGCTATCTAATTAGCATTTCATGACCTTTTGTAACTAACATTATTTGCTGTTTGATTTGAATTTTACTTGCTTTTTTAAATGTTCTGCTAATGTGGTTAGAATGAAAGGCCCTTTTTCTTGCTTGGCCTTTTCACGTAAGACTGGGTCCTACCACTTGAGCCACACTTCCACTTCTGTTTTTTTGCTGGTTAATTGGAGATAAGACTTTTCATGAGCTTTCCTGCATGGGCTGTCCTTGAAGTGTGTTCTTCAGATCTCAGCCTCCAGAGTAGCTAGGATTACAGGTAAAAGCCACTTGTGTTCACTTCAGAAACCTTTTGAATAATAATGTTTAGCAGGTTTACTTGCTTAATGAGCTGCTAGCAGTCTTTTTGCCAGTAGGTTTTTTTTTCATTATTATAGGTTTTAAATCATTGGTTAAATGTCTACTAACTATAACCAGTTGGGTTATATCCAAATATATAAATATATTTTCCTTCTTCTTCTAATTTTTATAGATATCCAGAAAATGAAAGACTGTCATCAATTTACAGAATTTATCTTTTCAATTTAATTAAAAATGTTTTTTTTTCTTTAGGCAGTTATACAAAGTGGTTTCAATTTAACCTGTCAATTTCTGAGTGCAGTGCATCTGGATCAATGTCAGCCCCTCTCATCATTCTCCCCATCTGTCAGCCTCACACCACCCATCCCTTCAAGTTACCTGTTTCCATTTTCACATGTGTACGTTGAATCTGATGACTGTGTTCACTCACCCTCTTCTCTCCATTTGTCTGTCCCCCTTCCTCTTGACCTCAAACCCCTCATTTATGACAAAACAACATTTCAGTTTTCCTGGTATTCATTTTACTAAACTGTATGTTTGCTGTTCAGGAGTCTTATACTACTAGTATCCTCCTCTGACTATATCATATATCAGTTTCTTTATACATACACACACATACGATGTATATATGTTTATAATTTGATCTATTTCATATGAGAGAAAATATGTGGCCTTTTTCTCCCTGAGCCTGACTAACTTTCCTTATTTTTTATATGTTCTTATTGTAAAAATACTGTACAGAGGGGTTACAGTTACATGAGTAAGGTAGTGAGTACATTTCCTATCAAGCATTATTACCTTCTCCTTTGTTTTTTCCCCTACCATCCCTTCCCTCCCCACCTCTTCCCATACTGACTTCTTTAGTGATTATGTAGCATATTTTTGGCACTACAGGTGATCAATATATAATCTCTATATAATTTTTATAACTGGGGAAATATTGTCTGGGCAAAAGGTAATAAAGAATTCTTTGAATCTTTAACTGGCACACATGGCTCATGTCTATAATCCTTTTGAGAGGCTGATGTCTGAAGGAGATTAGTTCCAAGCCAGCCCAAGCATTAAAATTTACAATATTCCATCTTCATAATAACCAATAAAAATTAGGGCTGGTGGCATGATTCAAGTGGTAGAGCACTAGTTGAGCCAAGCATGCTTGAGGCTCTGAGTTAAAACCACAGTACTGTTCCTCTCCCAAAGGCATAGAATTCTTTTTTTTCTCTCTCTCTGTCGAGGGGCTTGATCTCTGGGCCTGGGCGCTGTCCCTCAGCTCTTCAGCTTAAGGCTATCACTCTACCACTGGACCCACAGTACCACTTTTGGTTTTCTAGTGGTTTATTGGAGATAAGAGTCTCACAGACTCTCCTGCCAGGGCCTGCTTTGAACAGTGATCCTCAGATCTCAGCCTCCTGAGTAGCTAGGATTATAGGCATGAGCCACCGGTACCTGGCCCAAAGGCATAGAATTCTTAACATCAGGAGTGGAAGTTTAACTCAGGGGTAGAATGATTGTTGGATTCAACTCTCACCATTGAGAAAAACACAAAAGGAATGCTTAGCACTTTCCTACAAAGTACAAAGCATATTTTTATTTATATTTTTCACAATAGGATTCATAAAAATCTATGTTTTACTACAGAACTTGCTGACCAAATATTTCCATAAGACTTTAAATTTGGAAATGTACGAATTATCCTGCCCATGTAATTGTAACCCCTCTATACAGTATGTTCACAAATAAAATAAAATTAAATTAAAAAAAGACTTTAAATTTGGGAGTATATTATAAACCTAAATTTACTAAAACAGTATTTTAATTTAAGCTCAAATTAATTTTATGGTCACTTGATCTCTGGGGAAGTCATTATTAGTATTTGTTAAATTGCAACTCTTAGACTTAAAATAAATAGCTTATGCAAAGAATTTGAAAAATAAATATAACACAAAAAGCTTGCATGAGTTAAGAATACAACGGAAAAGCTCACATGAGCCAGGAAAATTGATGCTTCTACTCTTACTGAATGGCTCTTCTTCCTAAGCAGGCAGATGCTGCTAATCACCATACATGGATTTTGATAGCTCAGCTTGATAGTGTCTTTGACTATATGTCCTTATGCTTTCAATCCTACAGAACTTTTACTAAGATGTGTGTGTGTGTGTGTGTGTGTGTGTCTTACTGTTTTGCATGGCTTCTTCACCACACCTTCACTTCCAGCATTTTGCTTGTTAATTAGACATCTGTCTCTTGAATTTATCCCCAAGATCCTCAAATTTCAGCCTTTTTTGAGTAACTAGAGTTACAAGCATGAGCCACCAGTGCCCAGTTTGGAGACAATTTTGATTAGACTCTTACTTGTATTAAAAAATGTAAATCCCAGGGCACCAGCGGCTCAAGCCTATAATCCTAGCTACTCAAGGGGCTGAGATCTAAGGATCACAGTTTAAAGCTAGCCCAGGCAGCAAAGTCCATGAGACTCTTATCTCCAATAAGCCACCAGAAAACTGGAAGTAGCTCTGTGGCTCAAGTGGTAGAGCGCTAGCCTTGAGCTGAAAGATGAGGGACAGCGCCCAGGTCCAGAGTGCAAGCCCCACAACTGACAAAAAACAAAAAAGTAAATCGAGTAGTTTTGAATATAATATAATATGTAGGCAGAATTGTTTCCAGGAGGAGCAATTCTTTTAAATGTTTAGATGCTTTCTTTCTTTTTTTTCCTATACTGTTAAATTATTTAATTAATTAATTAAATTATTTCTTAGCATACGGGAAAAAGAGGACACAATTATTTTTTTTAATTAAAATAATTTAAAATCCATAATCTAAAGAAAGAGAAACAAACACAGGGCTTTCCATTTTTCGCACATAATAATTTTGCATTTTCTAGTAAACTCTAGTGATCAGATTCTCAACAAAATGTTGCTAGAATTCAACCATGTTCTTTCTAGGCCCATTACTCAAACTTCAGAATTTTCTCATGACCAGACACTTTGAAAAACTTGAGCTCAAACTCAATTTATCTTAGTTGTAGCAGCTCTTGTAATGCTGTCTGCCTCTATTCCTTCTTATATCTACAAAAGTAGTTCAGTAACTTCTAAAGAAGCAATATGACAGCACACTTAGGATACAAAATCTAGCTTGAATTTTAATTATCCAGTGTTCATGATAAAGGTAGTATTCAGCAGCCAGAGACTAAAGGATTAATTAACTATTTAGAATTATGTGAATAATTTAGATTTTAAAGTTAGTCTATAATTTAAAAGATTCCACTACTGACTTTTATGAAGATTCTAGAAAGTTTAGTTCCATAGGTCCTAGCTGCTTTGTCTTTTGTGCCTGTACTGGGGCTTGAACTCAGGGCCCTGACTCTGGCTTGGCTTTTTCCACTCAAGGTTCTTCTACTTGAGCTATACCTCCACTTCCAGCTTTTTGGTAGTTCACTAGAGATAAGAATCTCACAGACTTTTCTACCCAAGCTGGCTTTGAACTGCAATCCTCAGATCTCAGCCTCTACAGGTGTGAGTCACAGGAGCCTGAAAGTGGGCAATCTATTTTAACTTTACAATTCCCTGAACATGACCAAAGAAAAGAATATAGAGAGGCTCTTTTAATATGTGGCTAGAAATACAGAATCCTACACTGTGACAACCATTAGGGTTGCATGTAACAGAAAACAGTTGTAGCTGGGCACCAGTGGTTCATGTCTGTAATCCTACTCAGGAGGCTGAGATGTCACTATTGTGGTTCAAAGCCAGCTCACCCAGGCAGGAAAGTCTGTGAGACTCTTGTCTCTAATTAACCACAAGAAAACCGGAAGTGGCACTGTGGCTCAAAGTGGTAGAGCACTAACCTTAATTGAAAAAGGTCCAGGGCAGTGCCTAGGCCCTGAGTTCAAATCCCACAACTGACCAACAAAACAAAAACAAAAAAACAAACAAAAACCTAAGTTGAAACAATAGAATATGATAGAAACTTTAGAACTGATTTGATCAATGATTCAGACTCAGTTCCCAAGAGATCATATGCTTCACTACTTAATTTTTGGAAGACAGGAAGTTCCTTCCAACAAATTGAACAACTGCCCTTGGTTTTGTACTTGTTGGATAATCCCTAAGGAATATGACTAGTGTTAGGGCAACTTCTGGCTGACATTAGTCATGATCTAGTCTTGGAAAAGGGCTGGCCTCAATCTCAAGGAACATTCCAGAATTTTAAACAATGGAACAAGTGTGAAATGCTCATTTGTATAACAATGACTGACTCTAAAGCCCTATACACCTTTAATTTTTTTTTAACTTTCATTAAAACATTTTAAGAAGCTGTATAAAAGGTTTCAATTCAACATGTCAATTTATGAGTATAATGCATTTTGACTGTCACCCCTTCTATCATTCTCCACCTTGCTCAAACCCAGCCAACCCCTCAAGTTACTTGGTTCAGTTTTCATGTGTACACTGAAATATGATGACTGTATTCAAACCCTTCCTTTCTCTATGTGTCTGCTCCCCTTGAACTCACCCCATGGTGACAATACATGTTTTAGCTTCCTGGTATTCAACTTGTTAAACTGTAAGTTAATTGTTCAAAGGAGTCACACCATTGGGATCCTTCCATGAGAAGTACACTCTTTTGCTGCCCAGTCATAATAACTAGCACATTCACTCCCTCCCTCCACCTTCTCATAGCCTTCCCTCCTTCCCCCGTCTTTCCTATTATCTCTGTATCTTCCTCTTCTACCTCCTCCTCTTCTTCTTTCGCCTTTATTTCCTCCCCAAAAATGTTAGGTCTATCTGGAGAGCCTATGATCTAACAACCAAATACTATCAATATAAATCTAAAAATAAAAGGCTAATAAAAAGTATGCAATGGAAAAGGTAAAAATAAATACAATAAAAACTCAATTAAAAAGAGGATATGTGGGAACATTTCACCATGGCTCCATCTCCGAGTCATATCCTGGCCCTGGGTATGGCTCATGCAGTTGTGGCATTCCCTATGGTCCATGTGAGATGCTCCCCTGGTAATGATGTTATTTTTTTTTGTCATGTTCAGTATCTGAGGAGATTCCTAAAATTAAATAGTAACAGGCTATTATCAGTTAAGCATGAGGTTTATCTAAGAATATGTTCTCCCTTAAATATTGTTTTAGAATTGTTTCTTGTTACTTTTGTTTAGTGACTAGTGACTAATCTATCTGTACTGGAGATATTTCAAAAATGATGTAGTGAGAAAGAAGTGGAGCCGTAGCTCATTCAAAACAATTACTCATAGCCAAGAAGGATACATTAGATTGACATTAGGTTATTCCGATTGGACTAAATTTGGACACAAAGATGAAGTTATTTCCATCCAAACTTCTCAGGTGTGTGCTACATGTGGAAAGAATGAACAAATATTGGGAAAGCAACCTCATGTCCACTGTGATCATTTTCAAGTAAGTAAATAGATGTGGACTCCAGCCACATGCCCATGGCTTATGTCTGTGAACAAGAAGGATAAGAGTCTCATAGACTTTCCTGCCTAAGCTGGTTTCCAACTGTTATCTTCAGATCTCAGCCTCCTGAGTAGCTAGGATTATAGGCAGGAGGTATCAGTGCCTGGCCCTTTTTCAATTCTGATTTTCTTTTTACTTTTTACATGCCTTCCAACCCTCACTGCCAAACTCATAGCTATCACTTTTCTTCAGGAGTTCATAATTTTTCATTCTTTCTGAGTTGATATTATCTTTCCCCATATTTGATCATTTGGAGACAGATCATCAAATTACTCATCTCACGAGATCACAATTTTATGAGGATGATATGCCTGCAGACAGAAACACAGCAAACGTAAATGACAGCCAGGTGCTGATGGCTCTCACCAGTAATCCTAGCTACTCAGGAGGTGGAGCTGTGGTTAGTTAGGTGGTAGAGTGCTAGCCTTGAGCAAAAAAGTTAAAAGACAGTGCTCAGATGCTGAGTTCAAGTCTCAGTATGGACAAATCACTAACAAGGAAGGACAGAAGGCAGAAAGTGTGTGTGTGTGTGAGAGAGAGAGAAAGAGAGAGAAAGAGAGAGGGAGAGAGGAGGGGACCGGTGGGTGTTTAGGGCTGAGGTTCAGTGATGGAAGGCGGGAGAAATGAGGGGTGATTGTGGTGATGGTTGGCTAACACTGATAATATATTACAAACCATTGCACTATATATAAGAAAAGAGACAGATTACTCTGGGGAAGGGTTGTAAGATTTAGATAAGCAAGTGGTATGGAAAGTAGTGCTGATGAGCTGAAGTGAGTAAACATTACATCTTTTGGTTGGGCAGATCTGGTTTCAGATCCTGCTCCGTCTCTTCAATCATTATCATGAAGTTTGTATCCTCATCCAAAAGTTATTATACCTTGGGCTGGGAAGGTGGCTCAGTGATAGAGTGCATTACATGCATGAGGCCCTGGGTTCAATTCCTCAGCACCACATAAGCAGAAAAAGCCGGAAGTAGCTCTATTAGTGATAGAGTGCATTACATGCATGAAGCCCTGGATTCAATTCCTCAGCACCACATAAGCAAAAAGCTGGAAGTGGCGCTGTAGCTCAAGTGGTAGAGCACTAGCCTTGAGCTGAGAGCTGAAGAACAGTGCCCAGGCCCAGAGTTCAGGCCCCACAACTGACAAAAAAAAAAAAAGTTATTGTAATATATCTAGTTTACAGGTTGGTTGTGACCACAAGTTAGGATACTTAGCCCAACAGATTTTCTCTCATATGTGAAAGTTCTAAGTTACAAAGATATACAAAAACATAGAGAAGGTCAGATGTGTAGATACACAAATTGACTGAAGTATGGTATATTCAGGGACGATTTCCAATGATGTAACCCCTCTGAATAACTAACTTGCAGTCTAACAAAATGAATAGGAGGAAGCTGAAACGTGTTGTTGGGAAACAGTAAGTTCAAGGGGCTGAAGGGAAGACAAATGGAGAGAAGTGTGTGTGAATACAGTCATAATAGTCAAAGGCCACATGTGAAAATGGAACCAGGGAACTTGAGGGAAGGGTGGAGTTGGGCGAGCTGGGAGAGAACAACGGAAGAGGTGACATGCTGAGTTGAAATCTCTTTGTACAACTACTTAAAATTTTGATAATTATATAAATAAGAATATATAAAATTATTTCGCCCAATGCCAGGTACATTGCAAATATCCAATAAAATATTTACTGTTATTAAAAATCTGTTTAATATTAAATTTTTTATTAAGTGGTTGAGATGTAAATACTTCCATGGAAACTCCTTAGACACTTATCTGAAGTTTTCAGAAAAAAGGCATATGGGACAAAACAAAACAAAGGTAATAGCCCTTAGTTTAAGAAGTATTTGTTGACTATTTTTTCCTACTTGCCAGAAGCTACTCTGGATATATAAAGATGACTGAGAAATAGATGGCTGGATATAGAGATGGCCCCCAACTTGGTAATCCAATACATGAATGAAGAAATATGTGTAATAAAGCATCATATTTCCCCAAATCAAAATACCCTTGTGAGAGGATATCTGTTCCACTTTGAAAATGTTCATTAATAACTTTGGCCTGAATTTACTGGAGGCTTGTTAGGACTTTGCTCATCAGTAGAGAACAGAAATGACTGGTTTGAGTTCATCTGGGTCAATGGAAAGCAAAGAAAATTGAGGCCAAAGATGTTCCAGAATGACTTTTACATAACGAACGTGGCGATCCCAGAGGTTTTTGCTCAAATGCCTAGGTAATTAGACTGTAAGCTCCTTGTAGGTCGAGGTCTTGGGTGTGCACTGTTGTCCTGAATTGTTACACTTGACACGATCCTGGATGAATGGTACACACTGAATAAAGAGGCCCTCCCAGGTCAACCATGGAGGGTCATCTTCATCTGTAGGCGCCTTGCTGGCCGTTTCTACCTACTAGGTTATCTTCCGTCTGAAATGGAAACACACATTCATATACCCATTCTTCCTGGGAAATACAGGATCTTCCAGTAGTGTCCTTTTCCTTCTCCTTTTAAGATCCTGAAAAGGGGTGGCTTCACAGTTGAAAACAAGTTGTCACCGGCGATGGCACGTGCGAGCCGCTGTGCTCTGCGGCCCAAGACTCTGACCGCACACGCTGGTTACAGCGCGGGGACGAGAACCCAGGGCCTGGGCGCTGTTCAAGGCTGGCGCTTTGCCACCTGAGCCACAGCTCCAATTCCGACTCTCCGGTGTTCACTGGCGGTGAGTCTCAGGAACTTTCCTGCCTGGGCTGGCTTCAACTTCGATCCTCAGACCTCGGCCTCCCGAGCTGCTAGGATTACAGGTGTGAGCCACCCGCACCAGCTGGGCCTGTGTCTCCGTCTGTGCGGCCTGGGCGCAGACACAAGGCCGGTCCCCGTTGGCGAGCATCCGTGCCGCGCTCAGCGGCCCGGACAGGTCTCCAAAGCGAGGCCTCGGGCGAGGGCCTCCGCCCACGTGACGCGCGCCCCGTGCCTTGATCGACAGGTGCGGAATGGGCGGGCCTTGGCGAAAATCAACTTCCGGGGCAGAGGTGTTGGAAGCCGGGTGGCGCCGGGGCCGCCCCAGCGGTGGGGTCCGGGGCTGCGGCGTGCCCTCGGGGTGGGCGGCCC
>NW_012267383.1:2320999-2364961 GCF_000151885.1 Dipodomys ordii | reverse complement strand
TGGGGCCTGAACTCTGGGTCTGGGCGCTGTCCCTCAGCTCTTCAGCTCAAGGCTAGCGCTCTACCACTTGAGCCACAGCACCACTTCCGGCTTTTTTCTGTTTGCTTATGTGGTGCTGAGGAATCGAACCCAGGGTCTTGAGCATGCAAGGCAAGCGCTCTACCACTGAGCCACCTTCCCAGCCCCTCTTCACATGTCTTTGACTTGTCAGATTAACCTCCTCTATTGAGCTTTCCCTGCTTTTCTGTCCCCCTTATTAGTTGACAGCTTTCAGTTGAGTTTGTGTTTATAGATGCAACGTCTTTGGATATTATTCACCTTTCATTCCTTATTATTCACCTTCACTCTTTTCTTCTTTTTCTTGTCCCCCAAACTTTACAATCACGTTCTCATACATGAGACCTTGCCCTTCTGGATTGGCTGACTTTGCTTAACAAGGTGGTTTTCAATTTCATTCATTTTCCTGCACATGACATAATTTCAGTCTTCTTTATGGCTAAATAATACTCTGTTTTCTGTATGTACCCCATTTTCATTGTCCATTTATCAGGTGGTTCAATATTTGAAAGAATCAAGGCATCTTAAGTTGCTTCTATAGCTTGGCTGTTGTTAATAGTGCTGCAGGAAATGTTAGTGTGCAAGTGTCTCTATTGCATCCTAACTCCTTTTGGATATAGGCCTAAGAGTGGTATCACTGGATCATATGGTAGTTCTCCGTTTTGGGTTTTGAGGAATAAGCATACTGCTTTCTGTAGTGGCTACACTAGTTTACATTCCCACCAACAGTGTATAAGTGTTCCTTTCCACAACAGTCTTTGCCAGCCTTTATTGTCTAGAGTAATGGAATCTCGATGTCCTTTTGATTTGCATTTCATGTATTTACTGGCCATTGGTATTTCTTCTTTTGAGAATTGCCAATTCATTTGCCCATTTATAAATTCCCTGGGTGATTCTTTTGGAGCTTAGTTTTTGAGCTACTTGTAGATTCTGGTTATAAATTCTTTGTCAGATGTATAGCTGCCAAAGAATTCTTCCATTCTGTATGTGTTATTGCTTCTTCAGTCTAGTGACTGTTATATTTGCTGTGGGAAAGCTTTTTAGTTTGATGCATTCCTGTTTGTCAATGCTTGCTCTTATCTGCTGCAAAGGGACATTCGTCCTGGGCTTTGAATCATGATCCTCAGACCTCAGCCTCTTCTCAGCTCTCAAACATCAAGCCACTGGTGCCCAGCCATAGTGACTTTTGAACTCTGCATGGAAGCTTTGTATTTTTATCTGTATGTGGCCACGAATTCTCTTCTGGTTAGCTTACCTGATGATTAGACAATTATTTCTATAAATGACCAGCATCCTTGAATCTTCTGGGCTTTGCCAAGGATCCTGAGCAGGTTGGAATTGGTTCCAATGCTTAGGCAAACATCCTGCCTTAACCTTCATTTCCTACTTGTGCCCAACCTAAGATTAGGAGAAGGTGAGAATTTAGGCCCAGTTGACAACTTTGGAACACACACACACACACACACACGCACACTTAAGTACACACACACACACACCCAAGTATGCATCCTGCCCCATGCATGAGCTTGGCTTTCTGTATTTTAAAAGAAAATGTTGATCTTTTCAAAGTCCCTATGAGGCTTCTTAGTCTACAGCTTTTTCTTTTGAGATCTTGGTTCTGTTTGTCAGACCCCCTCCCCCACAACTCCCTTCTCCCAAGTGTGAAGTTAAACAAGAAACAATAGGCCCTCTTTTGTGATTGGCAGATCTCCTCTGGAGAAAAGGTTCCTGGCACTGGGTAAACTTTGAATCAGATCAAATAAAGATTAGCCAGGGAGTGACATTTCCCTGGCTTCCTGGGAACTATGGATGGGTCCATAATGTTCTGTGTATGGTGCTTTGGAGGAGGGTCACTCCCCCTCCCTCCAAGCCCCTTCCCGGATTGCACCACAGTTTTGGGCCTGTTGGTTTGAGCTTGTTAAGATCCTTGAAGGAGGGAAGCAAGACCTAGGACAGGTGACAAAGCTGCCTGGAGTACTCTAAGTCTTTGATTCATTCATGGAGTTCAGAACAAAAAAGTTTTGATTTTTTAAAATTTCTTATTTTTTGGCCACCATTGCTCTTGTTTTATGGAGCAGAAAGATTGTGAAAGTCTTTACTGCAGCCTTCCTATTGATGCTGTTGGGTACTTTAATAGTTGAAGACTTTACTGTCACCCAGATCTTCACTAATTTTCTCTCCTTTTAAAATTGTCATCATTTTGTAGTTGTAGGGGTTACAACTCCATAAGTGAAGTTATGACAATGTCAACTCTTCCTTCATTCTCCCCCTTTTCCCCTTCCCATCCCTACCCACAAGTTATGTAGTTCATGTTTTACATAGTGTGCATGGGATACAGCACCTGCATAGCTCTCCCTTCCTCTCTCTAAACCTGTGCCCCGCCTCTTGTCCTTCCCCCAGAAAAACATGTTTCCATTTCCTAGTATTTGTGTTGATGAACAGTACTTTAGTGGTTGAGAGGAGTCTCTAGTCTGTTTGTAAATGCATTGAACCTATGTTGTTCCTAATTGTATTTAGATTTAGCTTCCATGTATAAGAGAAAATAGGTGCCCATTTGTCTTTCTCAGCCTGGCTTACTTCACTTAACATGATTTGTTCTAGGTCCATCTGTTCTTCTGCAAATGATATATTATTCCATTAGTGGATGAGTAAAATTCCATTGTGTACCATATTTTCTGCCCTCCGTTTGTAGGACATCTGGGCTATTATTAAACTGGTTCATTTTCTCTGTTAATGTCATCTCTTTCTCTGCTGTCTTTCTTTCCTAATAAACTTTCCTACCACTTTTAATATGTTGGAGTCCTGCCTGAGTTCTTTTCATGGAGGCAAGGAAGGAGGTTGATTAGCTGTGTTAAATGTCTGGCAACATTTCCAGGAATTGTATTTTGTGTTGTTGTCTAGTATTTGAAGGTAATTGTTTGACATATTTTGTTTATTCATCTTTTACTCTAATTTGTACTTTATCTTACCTAGTTTATAAAAAGTCTCTTCCTTCAGTCTGACATTGTCTTTGCATAAAATGTATATTCCAGGAGAGCCCAATTATGGAGCACTTGCTTAGCATGCACGAGGTTCTGAGTTCAGGTTTATAGCACTGCAAAAACCAAAACCAAACCAAATTTCCCAAACTAAATTTCTGGTCTGAGACTATGTACCATAAACTATCAGTAGTTGCCTATATTTTGGACATATCCCTGTATTGCCATTAGCTTTCTTTAAAAAAAAAAAACAACTGGACCTTTATTATTTCTGTACCTATAATAGATCATTGTACTTAGCAGCTATTTACCATAGCATGATTTTTGCTGTACAAAACGTATGATGTGGGCTGGGAAGGTGGCTCAGTGGCAGAGCGCTTGCCTTGCATGCCTGAGGCCCTGGGTTCGATTCCTCAGCACCACATAAGCAAAAAGAAAAAAGCCGGAAGTGGCGCTATGGCTCAAGTGGTAGAGCACTAGCCTTGAGCTGAAGAGCTGAGGGACAGCGCCCAGGCCCAGAGTTCAGGCCCCACGACTGGACCCAAAAAAAAAAAATGTATGATGTTTGGAGAGCCTCTGTATATTTATGGAGAGCCTGTAGCATTTTATGTAGGAAGTCTAGTCTTTCTTCAGTCTGTGTTCCTCTTGATAACCTGATAATCCAGCTTTTCTATCTTTGACATTTTTGTCTTTTTCCTTGTGTTGAAACTATTGTTTATAAGATTTAAAATTAATATTTAGATGGTTCCAACTGCTCGGTCTTTTTAGGATTCAGGCAATTGGTAACAAATACTACCAGTAATATCTCAGAGGGATGAGAACTATAGCTGTGTTCAATTTAGAATGGTTTCTTGTGGAAACATGCATTTTTCCATCGCCGCCTCTGTTTCTTCTGGAATTTATATGTGTTCTTTAAGGTTACAGGCCTGACAGACTGAACTTTCCCATCGTGTCTGAGGGAAAGTCAGCATCTCACATGGCGCCAGAGTAGAGGGGAAACCCTCCATTTGGATGGCTTGTGTCAGGAGATTGAAGGTATGGTGAAGAATATGTGTGTAGACACATGGGGAGATTGTGCCTGCTGCTGTGTTGTTTCTTTCTTACCTCCTAGCATGTGGGCCTTTGGAAAAAGACCTTCTCACTTACGTAAGGAGTGAATGGCCTTTCTGTGAGGATGAAGATCAAGGTAGCCTTATATAGTCTGTTAATATATCTATACTTGTCTGATATTTTTATATGTAAATTATTATTTTCTGATAGCACTTCATCTTGAATCCAGAGCTAGGCAAGGGCTTTGCCACTTGAGCTGGGCCCTATTGTTTTCATTTTGATGGGTATTACTTTATATGATCAGAGGTGCATAGACATCGTGCCTTTGTGTTCCTCTCCTAAAGTATCCTCCTTTGATCACACAGTATGTGAATGCCTAGAGTCCTGTATAATTTATCATGTCTGGATATATTTTAGATCTAGCTTCTGCATATATATATATATATATATTTTTTTTTTTTTGAGATAAGGTCTTACTAACTTTTCTTGGGCTGCCTTTAAACAGGTTATCTCCCTAGTTGGAGGCACAGGGATTGCTGTAATGCCAGGCTATATGTAAATGAGTTTTTATGTAAACTCTGCCTATTATCCAAGGCACTGTTACATGCTGGATTATGCTTGGTTCTTCTTTTCTGAGGACTTCCTTTCTGCTTCTCTGCTTGTTCAATGAAACTGGCCTGGGTTATAATTCCAGAGAGCCACCTGCTACCCACTTCCTGCCTTCTCTTTTTGCTGGTCTCCCGGACAGTATTCCTTCCCCTGTTTTTATTTTTTCTTCTTTTCAGATTTATCCAAAGTTAGGTATCTGGTATAGGGTACAAATTGAGTAATACGAATGTATTAATAATGCTGATGCTGATACCAGGGAGTTTGCTATTAAAATGGAAATTCCAATAGGTGTAGAATATAAAGCATTAATATTGTAATGTTAAGCACATTGAGGAAGATTTAATTTATTTTTGAGAGCCAAATTTGAATCTTTACCTAGATCTCTACTTGGAGAAAAAGAAACATTTTCTTAAGTAAGTAGTCTCTTAAAATGGTAAAGTTCTCTTTGGAGGAAATTATTTCTCTTGAAACTCAGGCCATTAGAAGTATGTTTATCCTGATCTCTTGGTAACTGTAAATTAGGTATTTTCAGAGATGGTCCATTCACTCATCTTAGCAAAAGAGCCTGATGCTGCATCTTTCTCTTCGGGAGTACTTAAGTGCTCCACAAGTCAGAGACCAGAATCATTTCATCTTGTGCCCATGTGGTTTCTGTGGGTGGTTTGTTGTTTTAAAAACTGTTTCAAAGAAGTGCATTTTTTTTCCTGGCAATCATGTGTATCCTGTGTAAGTATTTTTCATTATTAATAATTTTGAGAAGAACCAGCTCCAGGTCATAATACAGCTGGCAAAAGTCATGGCATTTTATCCAGAGTCATCCCATATGATTTTGGGTCAGTTTTGCCAAAATCTGTTCGTCTGAGGCTCCCAAAGGCTTGGCAATGATTTTCTCTCCTGTTTCTCCCTGTCATCAGCCTGTTTTTGACTTATCTTGATTATTTTACATGTATCAGTGATCTCAAAGAGAAGCTTTGTGACCTCTGGGTTAGTTTCTCCGAGTCCTGTCCTCTTGTCTTGGGGAGGTTGCCTCTCTCATGCTCTTCAGAGATTTCCATTTCTGGTTGTGACTTGAGTTCAAGTGCTTTGACTTCAGTCTTCTTCCTCATCTAAGCCAGTGGTTAGGAAGCTTGTGTTTAATTGAATTCTGAAGTGGTTCAGTTTCTGTCATTTTCCATTCCTCAGTCCAAGCACGAGGGGCTGCTTCTGTAGGTATACTGCAGCTTTTTAATAATGAATTTGGGTTTAACAAAAAATTAAATTAAGTTCACAAATTATTTCAGAAGTTATAACATCATGCTATTTACATTTACAACTACAGCAAAAGTTTTGGTGAGAGTGAAGTTTTGTAGGAAAAAGCCTCATGCGTCTTGGAAGGGTTCTTAAGGATTTGGCTCACCCAGATTTTCAACTGGAAATCATCTGCAGAAATATTTCAGTTACCAAGCAAATATCACTTTTAATTAGAAATGAATGAGAAATGAGACCTTAATCAGAAAAAAGCCTTTCAGCTTGAGAGATCTTTACTTGTTAATTCATTGACCAAGGAAACTGACTTATTAATTTATTGAACAAGGAAAATAAACAGAGAGGAGGTGACATCTATGATAACACTGTAATCTAATGGAAGAGTTTTGAATTAGAGACTTGAATTAGTCCAGTGCGCTTTCTTCTGCCTTGGAATCCCTTACCATCCCATCCCCCCCAAAATCAGAATTTAAGGTATAAAATGTCATAAGATTTTGGTGTAGAAGTAGCCCAATGCACTTTATTTTTGCAAAACAAATGAGTGATGAGAGAATTTCTAGAGATTCGTACTGTTTCCCTCTTGACTTATGAAATTAGTACCGATATTCTCTAAGGTTTATTTGAGGAAAGAATTATTTGCGTCCTTACTTTGTTCAAGCTGTCCTTATCATATTACAGTATGTTTTTTTTTCTTTTTCATTCTCAAACTAGGAATGTATGCAAACACTTGTATTGGCTACTATTGACCCCCTATTTAGCACTAACTCTTTAATCCTTACTTTACAGATCCAGTTTTGTTCAGGCATTGAGCCTTCCTATTTCTGACTCCTAGAAAGAGACCTCATTAAAAACAGACCTCATTCCAACTTTCAGGATTGTTTGTGGAAATTAAGAGAATTCCCTTCTTTTGCTCATGGCAAGTTCAAGAACAAGCACATCACAATCTCAGAATATTTCTTGTATCTTTCTTCTAATCTGAGTATGAAAAGCAATACCTAGGAGATCAGATCCAAGGAAATGAATTTTTTTTTTTTTTTTTTGGTGCCAGTCCTGGGGCTTAAATTCAGGGTATGAGCACTGCCCCTGAGCTTCTGTGCTCAAGGCTAGCTAGTACTCTTCCACTTGAGCTGCAGCTCCACTTCTAGCTTTTTTGGTGGTTAATTGGAGATCAGAGTCTCATGGGCTTTCCAGCCTGGGCTGGCTTTGAACCAATCTTCAGATCTCAGCCTCCTGAGTAGCTAGGATTACAGGCATGAGCACCTGTGCCTTACCTGGGAATGAGAATGTTTGAAGCTCTGACTACCATTTCTTAGAGCCTGAGTGTGTGTGTGTGTGTGTGTGTGTGTGTGTCTGTGTCTGTGTGTCTGTGTGTCTGTGTGTCTGTGTCTGTGTCTGTACTGGGGCTTGAATTCAGGGCCTTGAGCTCTCACTTGGCTTTTTCTTTCAAGGCTGATACTCTACCACTTGAGCCATACCTTCACTACTGGCTTTTTTGCTAGTTAACTGAATAAATATCACGGACTTTTCTCCTTGTGCTAGCTTTGAATTGTGATTCTCTGATCTTAGCCTCCTTAGTAGTAGTCATCTCATTTGTACATTTCATTGTTCAATCCAGTTTGATTTAGACACACAGATGCCTGAAGCCAGTGACTTTTTTCTCTGCTTCTTTCCTTAATGTTTCTTTCAGACTTTCTCCCTAGAACCTTGCTCCTTTTGGCTTTGGACTCATTTCTTTACAGTTTGCATTTGTTTATTCAAGACATTATAGGATGACTTCATACTCAGTATGGCCCCATTGTAGATATAGCAATGAGCATTGAAAAGACAACTGTTGATAGATGAGTGCTATGCAGAAAATTAAGATAGAATAGTGTGACAACAATTAATTTTCTGCTTTAGGAAAGCTTTTGTGCAGAAGGGCTGTCATAGTTGAGAGTTGAGATCTGGATCATAAGACATAGCCAGCCATGCAAGTGTCAAGAGGAAGAACATTCCAGGGACTAGCTCTGATTTCTAAAGTACCACTAAACTTGCATGCCCCCAGAAGTAAAATAAGGCAAGTCAGATCACAGCCTTGGACAGAAGAGTTATGCAAGTAGAGAGAACTGTAATGTCTTCGCTCTTTAGTTTGGAATATCCCACAAAAGTCTGATGAAACTTTAGTCAGTTTCCTGTCTCTAAGATAATTGTTAGGACTAGGTTGGGTTATTCAGGTTGTCTTGAATTATGGCCTGTGTTTATGGCCAGAGGTTGGGGAAAGAGTGTTGGATTGGTAAAATTAACAGTTGACATAATAACAGACAGATGTCTTGGAGCAAGAGCTAATGATTCTGTATGAACATATCTGAAGGTACATTTTTTTTTTTGTTGTTGATTTCTTGTCAAGGTTCAGCTTTTTATTCTTGTGTGAAGTGAGTCTTGAGGCACATGTATTACTCTTTCAACGTTGCCTGGTAGTAGCCGGGCACAGTAGAGGGAAGAGAAGATGGAGAGCTCACTCTCTGGACACATTCATTCAATTCCCTGGATGGCTATTCATGTTTTAAGGACATATCCAATTTGGAGTCATTCTCTACTTAATTTCCTAAGTCAAGGAAATTGTATTATACAAAAGGCTTTGAAGTTGAAAATAAAAGTTTTCCAAATGTGTCTATAAGTGAGAAAACTTTTCACTCATCCTTAAATATTCTGGGCAATTTTTTTGAAGGGAGAGACTTTTTTTTTTGCTTATTGGCTTTTGATAGTATTATAAACTTGAATCTCACTTCAGTGAAGTCTGCTTGTTTTGCATTCTATTTAGCAGTGAGAGAATAATGGTATTCACTGTTAGGAGCACAAATGAATATGAGGATTTTTTTTTTAATGCTACTATTAGAATTAAACTCATAGCTTTGCACTCTCACCGCTTTTTGCTCAAGTCTGGTTAACTGCTGGTTAACTGGAGATAAGGGTTTCAGTCTCACAGACTTTTGCCTGGGCTAGCTTTGAACCTCCATTCTCAGATCTCAGTCTCCTAAGCAGCTAAGATTACAGGTATGAGCCACCAGTGCTTGACTCAATATGAGGTCTTGATGCTTCTAGATGTGAGATGCCACTGTGTAGTATTTCTTAAAGTTCCAGGAACAGGTGCCTATAAAAGGCATGAGGCTGATTTTTGAACATTAGACATGCTGTTTCTAAAGTGTGCAGTAATTACTGTGTTTGATATAATGTTCTTTTTAAAAAAACATGCCATTATGTACTCAGCTTACAGAGTTCATGGTATGTCAGGATGAATTCCATTGTAACGTAAGAACTCTTACATTAGAATACTACGGGGAGCCTTCTGTGTCTGAGTAATTAATTTAAATGTTATTTTTCATTTATCTTGGGTAAATTTTATATCTCCCAGGGATTCCCAAAAATTAGTGCTCTATGGTGAATTTTTTTTTGTTATTCTTACTGAGTTTTAATAACATTTTTATAGTGTAATTTTGGATTTGTACATGAATGTGTGAGAAAGAAACTGGAGGTTCTGTGTCTGTGAGCTAGAATCTTGTGTGGCTTCAAAAGGCAAACAAAATAGTATATACATGCCAGGTAAAATTTTAATTGGGCTTTCCACAAGCTCCAAACTTCTAAGAGCCAATTATGTAAAGAGATTTTATTCTTGCAGACAGAGGTCTGTTAACTTACATTTGGCTTCTTCACTTATGTTAGGGAATTCAGTAATGGATTAAATAAATTAAGAAATATCTTTGGGGGCTGGGAAGGTAGCTCAGTGGTAGAATGCTTGCCTTGCATGCATGAGGCCCTGGGTTTGATTCCTTAGCACCATATAAGCAAAAAGAAAAAAGCCAGAAGTGGTGCTGTGGCTCAAGTGGTAGAGGCTAGCCTTGAGCTGAACTGCTGAGGGACAGCGCCCAGGCCGAGTTCAGGCCCCACAATAGGACCCCCCCCCCCAAAAAAAAGAAAAAAAATAGAAATATCTTTGTACAATGAAGCTTGTCCCTGTTCACTTCTGACCATTTGTTTGGGAAAAAGTTAAGAGATTGCATGAGAAGACTTGTTCTCCTAAAAAGTCTGGTGAGTTTTCTTGTGTTTTGGGGATGATAGATAATGTTTCCAGGTCTAGAATATTTTCATTTTTTCTTTTCTCCCATTTTTCTCCTCCTTTTCCTACCCCCAAGTTAGTAATTCAGTTTTTACATGATATACATTGAAATGATAACTGTACTCACCCTTCCTCCCTTTATTCGTATTTTGATTATTGAAAAGGGTATTACATAGATTAAAGTGAGTAATTTAAGATTTCTAATAATCTTTAAGTGAAAATGTGTATCATCTCTCTGTCTAATTTGAAAATTTTAGAAGAGCAATAGGTGATCACATTTAGACAGGACTAGATGGATTTTTTGTCTTTGATCTTGCAAATTCCTCTTTATCCAAGCAGCAAGAGATGTCACATGTAATTTGAAGTCTGCATCTGGTTTTACATTAAGTGATGCTGATCCAGGTTTAGCTATCTTCAATGGTGATTTTCCCAGCTGTAAATTAGGAATTTGGCCTTACAAGCCATGTGGTTATGTGTAACAAGAATTCATAATTCTAATTTTAGAATTTAAGCTTTTAAAGCAGGATGAATCAACTCCAGGGAAGTTTGGAATCTGTGACTTTGCATGCACTGCCAGGTGCATTAATGGTCAAAAGCGTGAATCAAACTTAGTATCTTTATTAGAAATTAAGTAGTGTTTTCTTCTTTTTTTTGTAACCATGTATGTTTTGTTTATGAAACTGCAGGTTACCTTTGTATTTACAGTTGAAAAGCTTCACCCTTTGTAATTTAAAAACATTTTATAAAAATGGAATTGTAGCCGGGTGCCTGTGGCTCAAGCCTGTAATCCTCACTATTGAGGAGGCTGAGATCTGAGGATTGTGGTTCCAAGCCAGGCCAGCCAGGAAAAGCCGTAAAACTCTTATCTCCAATAAATTACCATAAAACTGGAAGTGGTACAGTGGCTCAAGTGGTAGAACGCTAACCTTGAGCTGAAGAGCTGAGGGACAGTGCTCAGGCTAGAGTTCAAGCCCCATGACTGACAAAAAAAAAAAAAAGGAATTATAGTACAAGCTCTTTCATTTAATTATTGAACATATTATTATGTAAAAGTTTTTAGTGGGCTGAGTGATCCTGAAAATGGCATGTGTATACCTGAAAGCATAATGTGTATTTAATTAATGAATGAATTGTTTTTAGCTGGTCCTGGGGATTGAACTCATGGCCTGGATGCTGTTCTTTAGCTTCTTGCTCAAGGTTAGTATTTTACCTCTTCAGCCACAGCTCCACTTCTGTGTGTGTGTGTGTGTGTGTGTGTGTGTGTGTGTGTGTGCGCGCGCTTCCTTGGAGATGAGTTTCAAGGACTTTCCTGTAGGTATAGCTTCAAACTGTGATCCTCAGATCTCAACCTCCTGACAGTAGCTTTGATTACAAGTGTGAGCCACCAGGGCCCATCCATAGTCAGTATTTTTTTTTTTTTTGATCCGGTTGTGGGGCCTGAACTCTGGGCCTGGGTGCTGTCCCTCAGCTCTTCAGCTCAAGGCTAGCGCTCTACCACTTGAGCCACAACACCACTTCCGGCTTTTTTCTTTTTTGCTTATGTGGTGCTGAGGAATCGAACCCAGGGCCTCAGGCATGCAAGGCAAGTGCTCTACCACTGAGCCAACTTCCCAGCCCCCCCATAGTCAGTATTTTTATTGAAGGCAAACATGTGCTCTACCAGACAGGGAGGAGACACTGCCCATTTCATAAGGCCTAGAAAATGGTCCATCTGCCACATGCTGCCTGTCAGAGCAAGCACATGGCCCCCGACACTGAGAAGACAGGGTGCCGCCCTCCTGAGAGGGCACAGCCCTCAGCACGTGTGTGGTGACATTTTTATTTTGAAAAGCTCTAGATTATTTCTGGCGAATGTGAATACTGAAGTACCTGTGTGAGAACAGATGTCTATATTGATGAAGTTCACGATCTGCCAATCAGGCTTGAGTCACAGTGCCTCTTGGTGCAACTAACAAAAACAACACAAAGAGGGGAGACTTATGTCATTGATGTGTGAATGGTATCTTGGTAGCAGACATCTGATATTGGGTTGAGATAGTTTTGTTCAGTGAATGGTGTCTGACTTCCATGGTTGAAAAGGCAGCATTTTCAAGTGAATTTGACATTTATAAGAAATCTTCTTTATTGCTTATTCCACATGTATTGTTGTGTTGGTAAAATTAATTTTCAACTTCAGTATGGCGTTTTTATGTTTTCGGTAATAATAAAGAACAGTCAGATCTCAGTGACACCTTTTTCCATCTACAACTTACCAACTTACCATGATCTTTTTGATGACTACCATGATCCTTTTCTTCTTTTCTTTTTTCTGTGCTAGTCTTGGGGCTTGAACTTAGGGCCTGGACACTATCCCTGAGTTTTTTCTTTTTCTTTGCTCAAGTCTAGCACTCTATCACTTAAGCCTTAGCTCCATTTTTGGCTTTTGAATGTTTAATTGGAGACAAGAGTCTCAGGACTTTCCTGTCTACGCTGGCTTTGAACCCTAATCCTCTGATCTCAGCTTTCTCTATAGCTACAACTATAGTCATGAGTCACAGGGTCCTAACTTTCCTATCTTATCCACAAAAAACAAATTCCGTGTAGGAAGAGTTAATAAAAATTGCATGTAACTATGGGAGGCTAAAATCTGAAGATCATGGTTTGAAGCTGACTAGGACAGAAAAGTCAGAGAGAATCTTATGTGGCATTGTGGCTCAAGTGGTAGAGTGCTAGTCTTGAGTGGAAAAAGCCAAGCAAGAGTATGAATTCTGAGTTCAAGCCACATTGTTGGCACACACACACATACACACAAACAAACAATGGGTTTAGTAAAAATGTTTTTAACGAATAAAAGGCTAGAGTTAAAATCTGTGTATGATGCTGCATGGTTGGTGTGGATAGAGGAACAGCAAGGGTATGAAGAGGGCTTCTTAGTGTCTAATAACACAAAAAAGACACTCACTAGTGGAAAAATGCAAATGAGTGTCACAGGAGAGGGGAGGAGGGTTGAGAGAAGGCAGAGCTGGAGGGAGGGATGCGGGGGTGGGGGAGAGAAGCAATAAAGTTTTATTGACAGAGACCTTAGGGAAAAGTTATTTTAATATTTTGCTGGGCAAAATGTGGATTAGTAGAGACTTTTTGGAAAGTGATTTGACAACATCTGTTAAAATTAAATATATATATACTGGTTGACTTAGCCATCCCTTTCTTTGGAATCCAGCCCATAGAAACACATTCTGCACGTAAGAGTTTTTATACAGGCATTTGTTAGTAGTGCAGAAAACCTGAAAGGCAGTACAGGTCCACCAGTAGGAGAATGCTGGAGAAAATATGAATTTATTGTTTATCTACAGAGGGCAAGTTTAGGAGTCATTAAAAAGAATGAATCAGTTGGCTACCAGTTGCTTACACCTGTAATCCTAGCACACAGGATGCTGAGTTATGAGGATCGCAGCACAAAACAAGCCCAAGCAGGCAAGTCTCCAGTTAATCAGCAAAACCTGGAAGTGGAGCCGTGGCTCAAGTGGTAGATTGTGAGTCTTACTTTTTTACTCGAAGAAAATGTTAGTCTTGGGAGTGAAAAAGTTAAACAGGAGCTCTTTGATTTCAAGCACCATTACAGACACATATATGTGTACACACACACACACACACACACACACACACACACACACAGAATAAATCAGAAATGTGCCACAGACTAGGAGGTATTTTTGTGGTGATATTGTTATAGTACAAATGATCAAATATTTATAGTATTAAATGCTTATAGCATGCAATGACAAACCTTTATGTATGTAGAAATACATAGAGTTTAATTAGAATAGAGATAGCTGATATATACTGGGTTGCTGCTAATGTGGACCATCTGGGAGGAATGGATGGAGAAAGAAAAGCTGCATCAAAATAATTCTTTTAATGTTCTGATCATAATACATCTTAAGATTAGACTGAACATTCATGTATTAATATATATGTTAAAAGATTCTTTAAAAAATTCACTGGGTGGTACTAATTAGTATAGCTCCTTTGGAAATTGACTCAGACTGTCAAGCAGAGTTCATGTTGTGAATTAATTGTTCTGTTTAGGAGTTTATATTAAAGTCATAACCAAAGAATCTACAGAAGTTAATATGTGAAAACATAAATGTGGTTTAATCTGAACAATAGGGACTACATCAGATAAACTTTACATTTTTGTGTTGTTGGGATACTATATAGGCACAGAAGTTATAATGAGCCACTAATATGAAAGTTACTAAAGCTTAATATTGTACTTATATAGTAAATGAAAAAGGGATTTAAAAAAAAGGGATTGTAAACGGTGTGTTATCATTTAAATAGCTGATCTGAGTACTTGAAAGAAATGAGATACAGTCTGGAAATGAAAACAACCCAGAATCACAGTGAATTTTTTTTTTATCTTAATTGCACTATAAACTCTAGTGAAAAGTGTTGGCCAAATAAGATGAAGAAAATTAGAAGCAGCACTCATGAAAAATGGTAACATAGGATTTCAGAAACTTGACAGAGTGCATGTTTTGTATGGTAAGATAATTATCTAATTATGCAAAATCTGTCATTTGCAAATTGTCTCAATTTGGATCCAGAGTAGCTAGTTTTGTTGTAGTGCTGGCCAAGGAGAACTAAGGCCTTGCACCTGTTAGCCAGGTGCTTTCTCTACCCCAGAGGCCTTATCCTCATCCTCAGGCCATGAGTGTTATTTTGTGATTATTTCATTTTGAGATTTTTTTTTCCATCTTAGCATTATCGTGGTTTATTAGACGTCCCTTTTTTATTTTAAAAATACCGTACAGAGGGGCTACAGTTACATGAGCAAAGTAATGAATGAGTACATTTCTTATCGAGCATTGTTGCCTCCTCTTTTGTTTTTCCCTTACCATTTCTTCCCTCCCACCTCAACAATTACCTTCCCCCCACCCCTATTTTGAGATTTCTTACTAGAAGAAAATGTTAGACTCAGTCTTGGGAGTTAATTAAGTCTCTAACCTAAGTCACAGTGTTGGTAAAAATTTAGCCAATCGGGCTGGGACCTTGCATGCATGAGGCCCTGGGTTCCATTCCTCAGCACCACATAAGCAAAAAGAAAAAAGCTGGAAGTGGCGCTGTGGCTCATGTGGTAGAGCGCTAGCCTTGAGCTGAAGAGCTGAGGAAGTTCAGGCCCAGAGTTCAGGCCCCACGACCAGACCCTCCCCCCCCCAAAAAAAAATTAGCCAATCAGTTTCATAATGGCACTTTATTCACCTTTAAATCTGGAAAAGAATGAGAAATAATAGAGATGTTTATTGAATCCTAGAAGAGATGGTGGGGAGTTGCTCTTCATCTCATATCCTGTTTTGGCCCTTTGCAAATCTTTCACACTCTGCTGCTTTGGTTGTTTGCATTGTATTTTAATTTACATTAGGTTTTAAGAGTGCAGCTGACCTATGGGTCTTTCACTTCCCTGTGTTTATGGTTTTATTATGGTCTTTAATTGATTTTGAAAAATTCTCAGCTATCATCTATTCTGATATTTGCCTAATTCTGTTTGCCTTCTTTCTTTTGGTTTTGTTTGTTTGTTTGTTTTTGGGTCCGGTCGTGGGGCCTGAACTCTGGGTCTGGGTGCTGTCCCTCAGCTCTTCAGCTCTTCTGCTCAAGCGCTCTACCACTTGAGCCACAGCGCCACTTCCGGCTTTTTTCTTTTTTCTTATGTGGTGCTGAGGAATTGAACCCAGGGCCTCTAGCATGCAAGGCAAGCGCTCTACCACTGAGCCACCTTCCCAGCCCTTTCTTTTGGGTTTTAATTTCAACAATGATAAGTTCTCTGGTAGTGGGCAGATGGATTTTTGTTGTTGTTGTTGTTGTTTGTCTCTCCCCCTCCCCCCAGTACTGGGGCTTGACCTCAGGGCTTCAAGTTCCTGCTTGGCTTTTTCACTCCAGGCTGACACTCTAGCACTTGAGCCACACCTTTACCTGCTTTTGGGTGGTTTATTGGAGATAAGAATGTTGAGTAGTTTTTTGCTTAGGGTGGTTTGAATTTAGATCCTCAGATCTCAGGGGCAACCCTTTAGTTCCAGCTTTTTTTTTTTTTTTTTTTTACTGATTACTTGGAGATAAGAGTTTTAGGATTTGTCTGCTCTAGCTAGCTTTGAAAAGATAATCCTTAATCTAAGCTTTAATCTAAGTAGCTAGTTTAATCTAAGTAGCTAGGATTACAAGTATAAGATACCAGCACTTGGCTTCTGAAGGTATTCTTTAAATCCCTTTGCTTTTCACCAAATTTCCAAAAGATCCTATCAGTCTTCTACAAAATAAAATGTTGGATGTAATTCTAAAACTAGATACAGTTCTCGGGTATAGTACAGAACTGGCCTTGGTATGGTGGCATGGGAATGGAGGCTGAGGTAGAGGTTGAGAGGAGACAATTGAGGCCAACCAGGGTCTCTGAACAAGTGAGAAGAGCCAGGTGCTGGTGGCTTACACTTGTGTTCCCAACTATTCTGGAGGCTGAGATCTGAGGATTATGTTTCAAAGCCATGAAACTCTTATTTCCAAGTAATCACCAAATCCAGAATAGATTTGGTAGTGCCGGAACGCCGGTGGCTCATATCTGTAATACTAGCTACTCAGGAGGCTGAGATCCGAGGATCACAGTTCAAAGCCAGCGGCAGGAAAGTCTGTGAAACACTTATCTCTAATCCCCCGCTGTCCCCTCCCTCCCCCCACCAGAAAACCGAAAGTGGCACTGTGGCTCAAGTGGTTGAGCGCTAGCCTTGAGCTGAAGAGCTAAGGGACAGTGCTCAGGCCCAGAGTTCAAGCCCCATGACCGACCCCCCCCCCAAAAAAAAAAAAAAGAATAGATTTGGTAGATGGCTAGCCTTGAGTGAAAAAGCTAAGTGAAAATATGAGTCTCTGATTTCAAGCCCAGAACTTGTACCCAAAGGGGGGGGGAAGAGAATGGGGGGTAGAAAGAGGGAAGTTTTGTCCTTTCTTTGTTTCTGGCATATCTGAAAAGAATTTTCCTATTACTTTTGAAAAAATATGCAAATATAGCTTTGATCCCTCCATGGTTTCTTTCTTTATTGTCATTGTCCTGAACCTTATTTTAGAAAACCAGTTGAGTGACATGTTTCATCTGACTAATTCTGGTTATATGTAAGCCCAGCTCCATATGCATGGTGTTGGTCAAATGCAGAAATATGTGGGCTATTCCCTTTTCCACAAGGTCCTTTCTCTAGGAACTGTCAGAACTATCATGGTGTTGTTGAAAGTGTGGGATGGTAACTCTGTATGGGGTATGGACAGCCAGCAAATGTACTTGAAAGTCTTACTATTGTTGCCAGGCACAACTAGCTCATGTATTTAGTCCTAGCTATTCAGAAGCTATTGATGAGGATCATGTTTGAAAGCCAGACTGGTCAGGGAAGTTCCTGAGACTCTTATTTCCAATTAACCACCAAAAGGCTGGAAGTGGAGGCATTGCTAAAGTGGTAGAGTACCAGCCTTGGGTGGAAAAAGTTAAGGGAGAGCATGAGGACCGGAGTTGAAGCCCTGTACCAGCATAAAGAATAAAAAGTTTCACTACTGCAAACTGGGAGAATTATCCAGGTACTCCCATACTAGTTTTAGTTTTACTTATTTTTTGTATACCTGGTCTTACAAATAATTTTAAATTGTTCATTGCCTGCTTTTTCAACTGTGTTTAGCTACTTTTAAGAAAATAAGCTACTGTCACTGTAATAACCTGTGAGGTAGAAAATCTACAGAGGCACCGGTTGGTTAAATGTTACAAAGGAGTTTTATTAGTTGGTCTGAAATTCTGCCCTTGGTTGTAACCTCAGTACTAGGAGCAGCTGCAACCTCCAAGGGGGCAAGTTTTTTTCCCTCCTTCCTACAAGGCTCACCTCTCAGCTCTCCACAGGCCTCTCTACCTCTCCGTAGGCCTCTTCGATCTCCTTGAGCCTCTAGGCTCTGCACTGGCCTGGGTCTTCCCTCAGGTGGCTTGGGTTTGAGGAGAGCCTGGGCACTGATCTGCTCCGGGAGGTACATCTTATGTCTCTTACAGTGTCTCTGCTATCTCCTTCATGGAACCTCCCCCTCTCTATATCTGGTGGCTGGCCCCCCAAGCCGCCCCACAGCATAGAAGTGATGCCAGCATAGGGTAGGACTTCCTGTCCCTCAGGTTCTCATAACACAATTTGCATTAAATGCATTCAAAGTTGTGTATTTGTTTTCCAATTAATATTGCAGTTTATGTCCCCCTTCAGTTAGTATAATTGTAAAAGTTGATACTTAAAATTATCATGGAACTCACCTTTTGTAATTATCAATAGGTCAAGAAAAACACCACAGATTAAAAGATTTAAAGATTACAGTTTACGGGCACATGAAATTCAACATATATGGAATAAAAATGGTATGTCCAGAGAAATAAAAGACTAAAATCAATATTGGGAATATTGTTAATAACTAGATAGCAACTATTTAAAAATAGCATTTCCAGAGAAATAACTGTTGCTTATAAAAACTAAGTGATAAATTAAAAGTCTGAGTCATCTTGAAACTATGAAATTGAATCTTCCCCCAAAGAAGTCCAGATGATTTGTTAAACAAATTTCTACCAAAATTTTAAGAAGTCATTTATTCTGATCTGATACAATCTGTTAATTAACAGGAAAAAAGAGGAATGAATTTCTCATTCAGAAAGCGCAGTGTGTAAACCAGAAGACATTATTAAAAAATGAAAATTACAGATATATTTATTCTTGTTTAGAGATCTCAAACAAGATATTAGCAAATTTAAACCAACATTTAAGAGCAATCCAGGCATGTAAGGATAGTTTACTATTGGATGTTTCATAGGTATAAAATGATGACATTAATAGGTAGAAGAAAAAAAACATACCAGTAACTACAAAAAATTGATAATAATTGTAAATTTTGGTAAGAATGCTTACAAATTAGGAAACAACTCCTTAACATGTTTAGGGATATTAAAAAAAAAGAGCCAACCAAAAGTTGCCTGCACGCGTCCTTCTATCTGGGGAGTACTATAAGATTCTCTTTAAAACTGGAAATGCTAAGGAATTCTTACGATCATCCATTCCAATTATTATTGCTGCAGAACAAATCAGGGCATAACCAAGTGTTTCACTGTGTATTCTCAGGATCAGGAACTGGGAGATTAAAGATTAAGATTTTTATTTTTCTATTGCTTGGTTCTTTTGATGCCTCAGCTAGAATGATGTGATCATTGGAAATGATTTGTTGGCTAGGGGTTGAAATCATCTAGAATTATTTTCATTCATGTCTGGTGATTTGATGCTGGGTGTTGGTCGGAAACTCAACTAGACAGTCATTTGGAAAACTGACACGTGGCTTTTCCATGTGGTTTCTCTGTGTGGGCTAGTTTGGTCTTTCTCTCATCATGGCATCTATGTTCCAAGAGCAAGCAATGAGAGAGTGAGAAAGAGAGTAAAGATAGAACAGAGAGAGGAAGAAGAAGGGATGGAGGGAGTAGGAAAGGAGGGAGGGAGAGAGGAAGGGAATAGGGAAAGGATAAGGGAGAAGGAAGGAGGGAGGGAGGGGAATAGGGAGGGAACAATAAAATGGCTTTTTTTTTTTTTTAACAGAGCTCTTTTTGCTTTTTTTTTTTTTTCCAGTTGGTTGAAGTAGTAATCTATTCTTGGTCAAGAGTAGTGGATAGACTCCCTCCAGTCAATGGAGGAGTAGAGCATTCCATCCTGAGAAAGATCTGTGGGATGAGAGATGTTTTTGAGGCCATCTTTGGAAAATCTCCTCTTCCACATAATCTCCGGTATTTTGCGTTATACTGGAGGACGGGGGAAGAGGCAGGCTTGTCCTCATTTCCTTTTGTCTTCCCAGAGCAAACATTCACATTAGGTTTAACTAGCAATTGACAGGACAGTCTTGTCTTTTTCATTGCGTACAGCATTTTAGGACAGCAGTCTTGTCAGTGTTATCGAGCTGTCCTTGTCACAGTTTGGAACGCATGGACCCAGGCTAGCATCACTAACTTGGAGGACACCTGCTTGTCAAAATCCTGAACTTTGTGTTCTCAAAGATTTATCGTGTATTTTAGGAACATACACACAAAGTACCGAGCAACAATTAGCATCACAGATATCATATTTAGAGTCTGTCTTTGTAGGATAATAGATATATAGCACTGACAAAAATCCTAGCTTTAGTCTGTCACTTCTGCCAAGGTCCATTTGGATATTTATAACATTATCACTGGCCATACAAAATGATCAATACAGACAGATGGGCCTCAGGCATCTGAGCAGAATCATTCCATGTCTGTCCTGTCATGTACCAGATTAGGGCAAAGGCCTCAATACAGCTCTCAATAGGATGTTTCCCACCCCACTGCGAGTGTTCTCAGGCTTGCTTCCTGATGTACAAGTGGATCTCTCATTTAGTTAAGGCAAACATTTGTAGGCCATAAATTAAATAACAAGGCTGCTCAAATGACAATGTGCTCTCTGCACACCATTGAAATATACTAATTACGGGTGGGGGTAACAAATTAGACAAGAAATGTAATCACTACCTTACGTATGTAACTGTAACCTCTCTGTATATCACCTTGACAATAAAATTAAAATAAAAAATATATTAATCATAAATAGCAAATGTGCCAAAACTTGCATTGATTGTGTTTTTATAGAAAAGTTTAGATATAATGCATTTCAGATAATAGAGAACATTAGCCCATTATTTTACATGTATTGTACACATGTTTTTCAGTCCTTAGACATTGGGACAACATCTAGGTAAAGTTCAGACACCCAGCTCTGCATTCTTCCAGTTGCAGACATACAGTGCATGAAATCGATTAGGATCTTTTAAAGTCATAGTTGTTTCTCCACAATTATAAGATGGTCATATAAAAGACTGATAAATGTTTTTCACCACAATTATAAGGTGGTCATATAAAAGACTGATAAATGTTTAAATAAACTGATTTTGTTAGGGCTGTTTTGTAAATTGTCAAAAGTCTGACAAAGTCATCAGGAAACACAATTATCTCTTTAAACATAGAATATTTCCTTGAAGCCATTTGTTTTGCAAATTTATTAAGAGAGGAGCAACATTCTTAAGATAATTTTATTATTATAGACATAGAGAATTAGGTTTTAGCTTTACATCAGTATACTACATTTTGACCTTAGAAATTTTTTTAATTTAAAAATTATAACCTAACAATTATATACATAAGGTTTTCATAATCTCCATCTTTTGTATATGTCTTTTAAAGATTTTCTCCTACACTTTGTGACTTTTTTGAGCCTATTGCTTATTTGTCCTGTTCCCCACCCCACCCTCCCCCCATTTTGGAATAGTCCTGTAGGACAAAGCTTACTTTGTAAAATCCAAGCATTTTGCTTTCTCCTTTCCTCAAAACGTATTTCTACACTTTTCTTGTATCTCTCTTATTTGCTCATTCTCTTCTATTTTTTCTTTCTTTGTAAATTGCATTGTGCAGTGAATTTCACAAAACTTTGAAGTTGCACAAACTTATTTCTTTTACCAATAAAGTATTCTTACAGAGTCTCAAAATTGTTTTTCTATCATATAAGAATTTGGAAAACATATCTGTTAATAGACAACCCACATTTTGTAAATTATAGTAATGACAAAATGGACACATATCAAGATTCATGTGTGTAAAACTTCCCCTCAGTTCTAGGATTGGGTTTTATCCTTTCTTCCTTTCTCTCTCATTTTCTTTCTTCCTCTCTTTTTCTCCCCTTTAGGTAGTTGTACAAAGGGGTTTCAGTTCATCATGACAGTTTATGAGTTTAATGCATTTTGATCAATGTCACCCTCTCCATCATTCACTCCCATCTTTCCCAGCTCACCCATTCTTGAATGCCTGTGTTTTAGCCAGACCAGGTTGAGATAAGAACTAGTATGTTTATTTTAAAAATATTTGGAAAGAAAATAACCTTTACATATTAACTTTTTTTTGTTGTTTGTTTGTCTGGTTGGTTGTGGGGTCTGAACTCGGCCTGGGTACTGTCCCTCAGCTCTTCAGCTCAAGGCTAGCGCTCTACCATTTGAGCCACAGTGCCACTTCCAGCTTTTTCTGCTTATGTGGTGCTGAAGAATCAAACCCAGGGTCTCATGCATGCAAGGCAAGCACTCCACCACTGAGCCATCTTCCCAGCCCCACATACTAACTTTTTAGTCAGGTTTAGAACCATCTGAAAGGTACTCCTATAAACAAACACAGGCATATCACAGAAAATGTTTTAAATTAGGTCCACAGAAGAGCTCAAATGAAAAAAATGCTGAAAATTATTCACATTGACTAATCAGTTGTTTTCTGCAGGGGGAAATGAAATTTGTGTCCAATGTTTGATAAACTAATATTTGTTAGCCTATATATATGTATAGGTATATATATGTGTGTGTGAATCTATGTATCTATATCTTAGTCTTTATATATTAGTCTAGATATTTATGTCTATATCTATCTTTCTGTCTGTCTGTCTGTCTGACTATGTCTACATTAGTTTAGAATACTCTCAAATGTTTTATCCATAGGCTAACTATAATTGTCCTTTGTGGAGTAAAAAGATGAACTCGGGGTTCTTTGTTTTAATGCCTATCACAGGATATCATCTTAAATCTCCCAGAGGCTTTTTAATTTTTATTAAATGAGTGGATATTTTTCTATCTGTTCCTTACTCATGACCTGGAAGCTTTTGAGTTAGGACCCTTGTCCCTTTGTTCCTCATCTTTCCATGTGGACCAGAAAGGGGTTCCAGAGGGGATGGGGACTGGTTCTCCTAGAGTGACTTAAGCTAAGGAAGAACACAGCCTGGCCCAGCCCAGCCTGCTGGGGATCCTGTGCCTGCCATCCTGGTGCCCTCATGGCACCGAAGCAAGAAATGGGCTGCTACAGGAGGAGGCATGGCTGCTGGCTGCAGACTGCTGGTGACAGTGATGGTGAGAGTAGTGCCTATAGTTTTTCCCCTCCCCTCTCTCACTAGGCTGGAGACCCAGTCTGCTGATTGGTGGCAGGGAGCCGATCTAACCATGGGAATGTTTTCATGCCCCAACTCCTGTCTGCACCTCTAAAATAGAAGGTGAGGAAGTGGAGTTTCTTCCCACTTAACACAACAGGGATGTGATTTTTGCTAGATAGAAGCAGAACTCATGGAGTGATAATTTGAGTTAGAAGAGGTAGAGCCACATAAAAACGTTCATCATTTGGTTGGCCCCAGACAAGTGGTTAATTTTGAGTAATATATAGGGATCATTAAGATTACAAGTGTGTGGGTTCTTTGAAAGGCAGAATAATGAGATAAGAGCTAGAAGATAGCACCTGGGACAAGATTGCCTTTACAGAATTGGAGGAGGTACAAATAAAGCAAAGAGTGGGAAGTAGATAAGGGTTTGCATGGTGCTTTGCACTTTTTGTGCATTTGTTTCGTAGTTGTTAATTCCTGGGCTATGTAGTCTTCTGAAAGAAGATTGGTAAAGACAAAACAATTTCCAATACAGAAGAACTGTATGTAAAGAAAAAGCTCTACTTATTGGACTCATTAGTGATTGGGACGTTTTCTTATCTGATCATTTATGAGTATTTTCATGTAATGGATTTTGTTTTGACTTGTTGAAAAAGGTTCATTGGTGGTAGCATTTATAGTGTAACTATTCTTTAATTCAGCTGTATAGGAAGTGTCATAATTAGCCACCCACAATGATAATTAGATATTTGAAGGCAGTAGAATGCAATTTCTTTTAAGATAGATGCCTTCAGTCTCCTTAATATGGGTGGAGCTGCTTTAGTGCTGGCAGCATGATCTTTCCTGTCCTGTTCCAGTGTGTTTTTATTAGAAAAATAATAGGGAGAAGGAAGTCATGTGGGAACTATTAGCAACTCATTTGCTTCCATTCAGTCACTTATTTCAAAAGCATTAATTCAAAATATTCTTTGAACCCTTAGTGTGTTCTAGGGTCTGCTCAGTTAATCTTTTACTTTCTGCTCAGTACTAGGAAGTGAACAAAAGATCAACCATCATCTCTGAATTACCTCCAGATTTCTTAGAAGAACTTATGTAAATAATTTCCTTGAACTGATAAGATACTTGAATCTTACATGATTAGAGTCTTGTAAAAATGATCTCAATTTAAATGGCTGTTCTTTTTAAAGTTATTTTCTAATAATTGTACAAATGGGTTTCAGTTTAACGTCCCTTTAGGTACACAATGCATTTTGATCAGTGTCACTGCTTCCATCATTTCCCCCATCCTGTCTATCCTTACCCATCTCAAATCTCCTAGTTCTATTTTCATACATCTGTGTTGAGTATCATGACTGTATGTACCTGTGGCTCCTCTTTCCATTCATCTTTCCCTTCCTTTTAGTCCCTCTCCCCTTCATACAGTAAATTTGAGCTTTCAAAACCAAGTGAGATATTTACATAGAGTAGGGGACCATTGGTAACTGTATGTCCATATCCAGGCATGCTATAGCTAAATGGGGGCTGAGTTTTTGTGTTAGTACTAAGCTATTAGGAGTAAAGAGGTTGAGCGAGGACACATGCCTGGTGAGAGGAGGATGGGGATGGTACAAGTGTCTAAGCTCAATGTCAGGAATTGGAGGAAAGGTGAGGTGGGATGGGGTCTTAATGGGAGGGAAAAAAATTAAGCAAATAACCAAAATAAACAAAACCAAGTCTCCAAACTCAGTTTTCCTTCCTTGCTTGCTGGCTGGGCTTTGTCTTCTCATTTCAGGTCCCATTCTGGGATCTAGTGCAAATGGGTGTGTTAATTCCTCTAGTGGCAAAGGGAGCCTTACTTTGAAAGCCTTCTGCCTTGCCCAGGTTTTGCTGTGGACTAGCACACCCAGGTTAAAATAAAGTACTGAAAGTCTCTAATGCTGCTGTTTGAGGGGATGACAGACCACCACTGCTGTTTTGTTCCATTGCTGTGTCAGATGTATTGGGAGAAAAAAAAAAAGGAAAAGAAAAAAACACAGAGGATCTGAGTCATCAGTCTCATCATTGCTCTTCCAGTTATGTCTGGGCTCTGTTTGAGGTTTAATATTCTATAATCTTCTAATTCCTTTTTAGAGGTTTAAGATTGTATAATTTTTGTTTTCTCCTAGATTCTGTCTGCCTATCCTTTGCCAGCTTTCCTTACTTATATCCCATACCTCTTGTTGGTCCCAGGGAATGCTGATTCCACACTTTGCCATATTTTCCCGTTCTGGTTGTTCATTTTTAATTTTAGTGAGCTAGAGTGTGTGTGTGTGTGTGTGTGTGTGTGTGTTGTGTGTGTGTGTGTTTTGTGCCATTACAGAGGTTTGAATTCAGGGCCTGGGTACTGTTCCTTAGCCTTTTTGCTTAAGGCTAGTACTCTACCACTTGAACCACAGCTTTACTTCCAGCTTTTTGCTGGTTAATTGGAGGTTAAGAGTTTCACAGTTTTTTCTCCCTGGGCTGACTTCCAACTGCCTTCCTGAGCACCTGGGATTATAGGTGTGAAACAATGATGCCCAATTTCATGATTGTAATTTGGGGAGTCGTTTACCTGAGTGTTTTTCTGTTGGTCTTCAATTTTTTTTTTATTGGATTTTGTTCTTGAACAGCTTTGATGCCTAGAGTTACAATTTTACAATCTGTACAAATACTTGCACTAGGGGGAAAAATAGATCACTGACATTATAAAAAAATCCAATTTATTCATTGTGTAAAACATTTATGCCTTTTTTTGTAGTTAGTTGTCTGAAGACTGAGTATTTTTTTTCCAGAGTATTTGATGAAAACGATAGGTTGGATCATGAAAGGTTTTATTTATTTTTTTGTGGTTTGAACTCAGGGCCTTATTTTTGCCAGGCACTTTGTCTACCATTGAGCCACTTGCCCAGCCCAAATGGCTTACGACTGTAATCCTCTTATTTATGACCTCCTTCATAGCTAAGATTACAGGTGTTCACTACAATCCTAGGCTTATGGGTTGAGATGATGGGCTCACTAATTTTTTGCTCAACTGGCCTTGAAATCCTTTGTATCTTTCCCTCCCAAGTAGCTGAGTTTATAGCTATGAGCTACCATACCTAGCACAATTTTGTGTATAATGCTGGTAGTTTAAAATTGTTTCTATGTAACAGAACAATTTCCTGTGCTTTCCCTGGCTTTTCCATCTCACATTTCTTACTTTGTGAAAGCAAGGCATTTAGCACATGTTGAATAGTGTTTATTTAGCATCTTTAAGTAACATGCTTATTATTGTTATCTTAAAAAAATTGGTGTGTGTGTGTATGTGTGGGTGTGTGCGCGTGCGTGTGAACGCCTGCCAGAATGGGAGCTCAGTTTAGGATTTTGTTCTTTTAAAGACTTTTTCACTCATAATTGGCACTCTACCACTTGAGCCACACTTCTAATCCAGGGTGTGTGTGTGTGTGTGTGTGAGTGTGTGTGTGTGTGTGTGTGTGTATGTATTTATATACATATATATGTTAATTGGGAATGGAGTCTCTTGGGCTTTCCTGCTTTGGCTAGCTTTGAACCTTGATTCTCAGATCTCAGCCTCCTGAGTAGCTAGAATTATAGGTGTGAGCCATTAGTGTCTATCTTACTGCTTTTTTTTTTTGTTTGTTTGTTTTGGTCATGGGGCTTCTGGGCCTGGGTGCTGTCCCTCAGCTCTTCAGCTAAAGGCTAGCGCTTTACCACTGGAGCCACAGCACCACTTCTGGTTTTTTTCTGCTTATGTGGTGCTGAGGAATGGAACCCAGAGCCTCATGCATGCAAGGCAAGTGCTCTACCACTGAGCCACCTTCCCAGCCCTTATTGCTACCTTTTTATTTTCCAACTCATTTCCGTCAATTGTCTAATACAGAAAATGAGACAGTTTTTATCAACTTCCTTTTTTCCCTCTATTTTCTATATGGCTGTATTGGGATTTTGAATATAGTTGATTATTTAATGTTTACATTATTATGACTGTATAAATACTATTCACAGTTGAAAATTTCCGTGTATAATCTTTACTTTTCCTGTCCAACTTACTAACTCTTCTCTTTCTGTTTGGTTACATCTCTTTTCACTAATCTAACATCTTTGTTCCTCTCATTTTTCAAAATGCCTATCAGGTTGGAAAACACAAGAGTGTTACTTTTATTGGCTGGAATCTGTCATCCAGGGGCTTTCTGGTTGGCTCTCCTCTGAATAGTGTCTCTCTTCTTGCCACTCAAGCATCCTGGGAATTGTTCAGCTTGCTGATGTCATCTCGGGGAGATTTCCTTGTGCTTTTCAGTTTAGCAGGACCACCTATTTCCTAACCATCCTTTTTCTTTCTTGACTTCTTCCCTTGTTTCATACTGTATCTTCTTAAGAAAGTGTTTGGGAAATAGATATGGTTTTTGAGACATTACAGGTCTGGACATAACTTATTTTCTCCTTAACCCAGTTTTTTGTTAGCTAAGTTTACTGTAGCATTTTGTGTTGTAAGTCATTTTCCTTCTGTATTTTATTTTATTATTTATTTATTTATTTATTTATTTTTTGGTTGGTCGTGGGGCTTGAACTCTGGGCTTGGGTGCTGTCCCTCAGCTCTTCAGCTCAAGGTGAACATTCTACCGCTTGAGCCACAGCACCATTTCTGGTTTTCTAGTGGTTTATTGGAGATCAGTCTCATGGACTTTCCTGCCCGGGCTGGCTTTGAACTGTGATCCTCAGATCTCAGCCTCCTGAGTAGCTAGGATTACAGGCATGAGCCACCAGCGCCCAGCTTAGTACATTTCTTATGTATGTACATATTTTTGTAGGTATATAAGACTATAAAACTATAATATCAAGTTCCAGAAATATTGTAGACATTTTTTTGTAGAAATACACTTTGGGGAAAATAATGTTAAAAAATTTTTTTTTTCTGGTCCTGGGGCTTGAACTCAGGGCCTGGGTGCTGTCCCCCAGCTTCTTTGTGCTCAAGGCTAATGTTGTACCACTTGAGCCACAGCACCACTTCACACTTTTTCAGAGTAGTTTATTGGAGATAAAAGTCTCATGGACTTTGTTGCCCAGGCTGGCTTTGAACCACAATCCTTAGATCTCAGCCTCCTGAGTAGCTAGGATTATAAGCATGAGCCACTGGTGCCAGGCTGGAAAATAATGTTTTAAATTTAATAATCTCATCAACAGGCCCATTCTTAGAATATTTTCTTTTAAAAACTAAATTTTTTTTGTGTGCTGGTGGCTCACATCAGTAAACCTAACTACCCTGGAGGCTGAGATCTGAGGATTGAGGTTCAAAGCCAGCCTGGGTAGGAAAGTCCATGAGACTCTTACTTCTAGCTAACCACCAAAAAACCCAGAAGTGTAGCTGTGGCTCATGTGTTAGAGCTTTAACCTTGAGCCAAAAAGCTCAGGGACAGTACCCAGGCCTTGAGTTTTTAGACCCCAGGACTGGCACCACAAAACAAAAACAAAACCAACCAAACAAAAAACCTGTCCCCCCCTCCCACCACCAAAAACAAAACAAAAAAAATCCTACAATTTTCACTTTTATATTTTGTAAATTTTACAAATTTTTGTTGGTCCCCGCTTTGAAATGTTCAAAGCTAATATGCATTTCCCTAGCACTGTATTTTTAAGACATCCAAGACACACATTTTAAAATAAAATATATTCCAAGGTGAAAAGAAAGGAAATCGTAGTCTGCCATCCATAGTGAAGATGCAGAGTGCTGGACTATGAGGACATGAGTATTCACACACATGTTCTCTTCTGGATCTAGATCTGCACTTAGGAATCTAATGGCATTTGATTCATTACCACAGGCAAACAAGCTGAAATGATTGCTCCGCCTTGGTATTTGTCTTTGTTTTCAAATTTTCAGGCCTCTTCCACCTAATTTGTTGGGTTGTGACTTATGAAAACACATAAGAGCATAACTCTAAAAATTCCATTCTTTTGAAACCATAGTATTTAATCATGGCATTTGTAAAAGCTAAAAATATTTTTTTAATTGTCTCATGAGATTTGTGGGATGAACATGGAAAAGACAAAGTTGGCTTTATAGTTTGACTTGGTTAATTCTCAGTATCCATATCATTCATCATGAAAAATGTGATCACACACAGATTCTGTGCATTCACTATGCAAAATTCACGTGCATTCCATTTCAAACCGACCAGTATCGAGAGTTGCTGAAAATCTGGTTTATATTTTGTAAGTGCTTTGTGTAGATGACTTGCTTAGCTTTATTTATTAATTTTTGAGAAATGCATCTTTTAAGGATGTTTCATCAGATGGTTAAGTTGTGGGCAATGGAGATATTCTGGTTAATTCAATAATCTATTTCTGTCTACATAAATTCCTTGTAGTGTCTTTACCCACTGAGTTTCTATGAAAATAAATTATCTTTGCCTGTTAAAAAAATCCTTCAGTTCTGTGTGTTTTGTCATTACTTTCCTTTGACAGTTTTTGTAGTTTTCTTTTGGTGCATTAGGGTGAGCTTTAGCTAGGGCATGCTACAGAAGGTTCCATAAAGTCAAGCTGTAGAAAAGAAAATGCCTTTAAGACTGCTACTGAACATATGTTAATTTTTATAGCTTTTTTAAGAAGTGGGAGAGGATTGCTTTCCTGTAATGAGTTCTTCGTTTAGTAATGAGTCAAGGATATTCTAATGAATATTTGGGTGTGTTTACTTAAAAAAAATACAAATTGGAACCAGTTCATACTGACCAGAATGTTACCTAGAACTACCAATTCACAATTATAGGCGCCCTAGTGGAGGTCCAGAGTTTGTACAAAGTTTACTTTCCATTTTCAAGTATGCCACCTGAGTTTATTTTAACTTTTCAGGTTCTAGCCCACATTTCATCCTTCCCTTTTAAAAGACACATTTAGGACAAAGCAAAGCCTCTCTTCTCCTGCTTTATTTCTTCTGTACTGTCAGGATGAAGTCGAGAGGAATTCTGGATATTCACTTGTGTTTTTCTCATCCTCAGTCTCCCACGAATACATGACTTGATTTATCTTGATCAGCCTAGTTAACTTGCTCCATATTTTTTTCCAAAAGTGCAAAAGCAGTTTCAGCTAAAAATAAAACATATCAAAATGCTCCCAAACTTGTGGCCTCCATTCAAATATGCTGATCAATTTTGAAAATCTAAATCAGCCCCGGCCCATGAAACTGGGATGGGGGGAGAAGGGGGGGGAGGAACCTTTGTGGTGGAGGACAGATTTCCAAAAATTCACCACAGCCCTGTTCTTAGCTGGAGTTTGTGCTGATATTGCCAGTCAGCTGAGGGATAGATGCAAAAAGCAGGAAGCATTATTGAATTGAGCCCCAGTGCCAATTTGGGAAAGCAAATTAAAATGTAAAAGAATATTTTTTCCACTCCTGGAGTCTCAACATAAAGTGGCAAAAATACATGGTTCCTGAAATTGCTCATTTTGCCAAAAAGGAAAGCCAATTACTAATTTTCTTGGTGATAAAAATGCACATATAGTTAACTTCTTTTTCAAGTCAAATGAAATAGTCTTATGAATCAGAATGTATGTACATTTACTATTGGAAAAATATCTCCACATAAATGACTGAATTGAGGCTTATTTCATTGTCTTTGGATATTATTCCAGGTGCTGCCTGAAGAATGGATGATGATGATTTTGGTGGTTTTGAGGTATGTATTGGTGTTGTTATTATGTTTTTAACTCTGCAGGGTTCTAACTATTTTGAAAAACATACCATTTCTCATTGGTATTCCTCATTGTGTCTCAATCACTTTGTGATTCTGAAAAGCAAAATGAAATGAAAGCCGGGCACAGATAATTCACACCCATAATCCTAGCTACTCAGGAGATTGAGATCTGAGGATTGCTGTTTGACCCCAGCCTGTGTGGCAGAGTCCATGAGATGCTTTCTCTCCAATTAACCAGCAAAAGGCAGAAGTGGAGCTGTGTTAAAGTGGTAAAGTACTACCCTTGAGCAAAAAGTTCAGTGATAGTGCCCAGGTCCTGAGTTTAAATCCCGGTAATGGCACACGCACACAAAAATGAGATAGAAGAAAATGAAGGAAAAAATATGATCCTCTTGAAAGTGAAAAGTCATTCATGATCATTAAAGTTTGGTTTTGCCCATAGGAATGGTTTAAATGGAGGTAATAAAGTGATACCAATAGAGTACTGAAGCCAACTGCCAGCAGGAGAGGTTGCTGCTTAGGCCCCTGTCTTCCAGAATCCCTGGGAGCTGAGGGGTGACTTGCCGACCCTGCACACTCTGCCTGGTCACACCTGTAGTGAGCTGATATAGTATGTGAAATGCACAGCCCGTGGTGTATGAAGCTGATTGGTATGTTTGCATTGCTAGAATACTCTGTCAGGTTTCTGTTGGCGATTTCCTAAGTGGAAATTATTAGCTGAAGAGGTAGTGTCTTTTCCTTAATCCTTTTCAATGTGTGTTCACTTTATTGAAACATTTTATAACCCAGTTATTTTTATGGAGCCAGTATAGTCTTGCAGGAAAATCTCTGGATTAAGACTCAGGATGCCTGAGCTTAAGTACTGGAACTACCATCAAGTGAGCTTTGTAATCTTTCCCTCCCTCCTATCCCTCCTTCTCTTCCTCTCTCCCTCCCTTCCTTTTCTTCTTTCTTTTCTTTCTCCCTCACCCCTTTTCTCTCTCAGGTTTTCAAAGGGGATTTTAAAAATATTTGGATTTGGTAAAAATGGAATTGTAAATAATGAGTATAATTAATGCTACACAAAGTATGCACACAGTGTTTCTGAATTACATAGAATATGGTATGAGATTTTAGCTTCCTTGTTCTGTTCATATATATATTGTATGTGTAATATATATATATATATATTTGGTGCCAGTCCTTGTGCTTGAACTCTGGGATTGGGTGCTGTCCCTGAGCCATTTTGCTCAAAGATAGCACTTTACCACTCTGAGCCACTTCTTGTTCTGTTTATCTTATTACAATCTGTCATTATGGAGGACTTCAGTGTATGGGCATACTGCTTCCTTGTGTCCTATCTGAAACTTTTTAATTTTTATGTTTAACAATTCGAGTATTGTTTTCATTTTACGATACATATTTTATTAGGTGGTAGAATATTTTTCATGTTGCTTGAAATATTTTGTTAGAATTCCTTCAATTCTGAGGGAGATAAATGTTTCAGATTATTATTTGGTTTCGTTTATCATTTGGAAATTGTTATATATAATATATATAATGGTTAAACATGTTATCTAATATATAAGATAGTGTATGTGATATATAATTTATAATATGTGCTATATAAAACACATGACATGTTATAGATGTATATATCTATTATATACATATGTGGCACATATGTTATATAGTACATTTTTTTTCCATCATGGGGCTTGAACTCTGGACCTGAGTGTTGTCCCTCAGCTCTTCAGCTCAAGGCTAGCACTCTACCACTTGAGTCATAGCACCGCTTCTTTTTTTCAGGGGGTTTACTGGATAGGAGTCTCATGGACTTTCCTTCCCAAGCTAGTTGTGAACCACAATCCTCAGATCTCAGCCTCCTGAGTAGCTAGGATTACAGGCGTGAGCCATGGGTGCCTGGCTTATAGTACAAATTTTATTTACATATATTACAGTATATGTTCTGTATTATATATAATATATGCACACACATATGTGCTCATTAGAGTGACAGTTCCACCCCAGTGTTTACCTTCCATACATCTATCCTTTTGATGCTACTTAGATACAGTATTAGCTCACATTACAGTTGAATTGTGGTTATTAGCTCACTTTTCATAGTTTGTAGAGAGTAGCCATTAGCCTCTGTGCTTCTGTGGCAGACTGCCCCATTCAGCTCCTTTTATGAGACAGCTAGGGTAGAATACGAATACAAATTGAGGTCAGGGGTCTAATTTTTCAGTAATAACTTTTCAGTGACTGGGTCACCTGATTCTCATAAAGTACTGCACTCTTACCACAGACTCAATACTCAGTAATTTACTATCTTGGAGTAGGAGTGTTTCTTCATTGCAAATGTCAGCTTTAGGGATTTTCAAGAGGTTCCCTGTTAGAAAGAAGATACAGAGTTAGCTCCTACTTTCATTTTTGTTTTTATAGATTAATCACTAAAGAAGCTTTGGATAATTAAATAAGATGTTTTGGTCTCTTTATGTATGGCATATTTTTCCTGGATCTGGGGTTTGATCATGTGGCCTCATGTTTGCCAGGCAGGCACTTGAAACTTGCCCAGTTTTTGCTTTAGCTACTTTTCAAATACAGTCTCATGCCATTCTGGACTTTGATCCTCTTTCATATATATATATATATGTATATATTTCCTACATAGCTAGGTTAGTGTTGTGATAAGATAAATAGAATAGTTAGATCCAAAGTTCACAAGCGAAAATGTGATGGATATATGAAATAAAAATTTCTCTGATAGGAGATGTATTTGATAAGAGGAAAGACAGAAAAAAAAAGATGACAGTTTTTACTTGAAACCAATAAGACATGGGCGCACTGAGTGGGAGGAGGAGGGTCATGAGGACAGAGAAGCAACTGGGTGTTTGTTAGCTTGATCACATGTTAGGTGTGCCATCACTTCTACTGTTTGTACCTTCTCAAACAATCTTGCTTTTGCTCTCTTAGGCTGCAGAGACTTTTGATGGAGAAAATGGTGAAACCCAAACAATATCTCCTGCTATTCCTTGGGCTGCCTTTCCTGCAGGTACTGGTGCATAGCAACTAGGAAGTATTTTTCTCATTTTACCTTTTTGCTTTTGTCAAAGCCTATTTCACTTCATCTTTTCTGAGCTGGAAATTGAAATGCCTCAGATTGAATCTCTAGGTTAGTTATTGTTTTAATAATAAAAGTCTAGTCACAGGTGGCTCTGCCTGTAATCCTAGCTACTCAGGAGGATGAGAAGTGAGGACTGAGGCTTGAAGCTAACTGGGCAGAAAAGGTCATCAGATTTATCCCCCATTAACCACTAAAAAGTCAGAAGTGGAAGTGTGGTTCAAGGAGTAGAGCACTAGTCTTGAGTAAAAGAGCTCAGCGACAGAGCCCAGACCCTGAGTTCAAATACCAGGACCATTAAAAACAAAAACAAAAATAAAAAACAAATTCCATGATGGCAACTTGAACCCTAATTCTAAAAAATGATAATTGGAACAAAAAAAGACATTGAAGTATAATTTTCACTTAAAAATTAATCTTAGTTTAGGAGATTGAGGTACAATGTACTTGTTTTAGGTTGTTTTGTTTATTAGTTAACAAATAAAGCCATTAAAATTTAAATTTAGAAATTGCTTTGTAATAAAAGCATCCAAAAGTATTGGGATAGCGCTCAGTGGTAGAGCTTGTGCATACCATGTCTGAGGCTTTGAGCTCAGTTCCCAGCACATATATCCATTAAAGGAATTATGTATAAAAATGAAGAGCTGAAAGCATCCAGGCCCAGAGTTCAAGCCCCACGACCAACAACAACAACAACAACAAAAGAATTCTATTGTTGAAATATATATCTTAGAAGACTTACAATTCTCTTATTCATGTCTGAATAATATTTGAAACTTGGTAATTTTTTTTTGTCAAATCATTGGAACGTCAGGAGACAATTAAAATTATTCGCTTACAAATATTTACCAATTGCTTGCTGTGCATTACAGACTTTTAGGTTAGAGAAAGAGACAGAACATACTCTAATCTTGGCTTCAAGGGCAAAGGCAGGCACATGCCTATTTGTAATGTGAAGCACATTTGTCATTGGAGAAAGAATGACTTTGTCATCTGTGCATTTAGCAAGTGTGTATCTGATGGTTGGCATGAGTGAGGCAGTATTCTTCAGGCTGGGTATTTATATTGTCCATCTGGCCTTTGAAAGACTCAGATGATTTCAACAGGCAGAGATGGAACAGTGGGAAGACATATCAAAGGCTGAAATCCAAAAGGAGTATGTAGTTCAGATGCTTATTTTTGCGTTCTATATTGTTTCCCCTGCCTGAAATTCTCCCTGCTTCCCATTCTCTTTCTCCTATTTCCCCTTTTATCATGCTGATTTTCCCTTTAATGTGTTATTTCTTGCTTTAATAGTTGTTTTTCTAGGAACTTTTCCTAGGGAACCTTTTCATGTCTTCGTGGAACTTATTATGTGACTTCCATGTTGGATCGTAAGTTTTATTGGGTTGGATATTACCTAATCAAAATGATTTGATCTCTTGCTCTCTAGGTATACACATATGTTTGGTGGTGGTGGGATTTGAACACAGGCTCTGATGCTTGCTAGGAGAGCACTCTATCACTTCAACCAGACCCCCGCCATTTTTTGCTATAGTTACTTTTCAAATATATTCTCTCTCTTTTTTTCTCCCCTTAGGCCAGCCTGGACTTTGATCCTCCTTATAGTTTATAGTTGACCTTAAGTAAATATTTTCAGAGTGAATGAAAATGGAGAAAATGAGTGGAGTAGTAACTGAATCAATGAACAGGTTAGGATAACAATGGAAACCATAAACCATCCAACCACAGGAAGAGTTGGGGTAATAAATTACATTTATCTAGCAGGCTAGGAGTTTAAATGTGGTGAGAGTTTGTTTTTTGTAAAGTAGGAAGCACAGCCTTGTTCTGGTTTTTGTGCAGTTGAAAAGGGGTGGTTGAAAAAAGAAGTTGTGAGTTTTAATACTGATAGATATGTTTAGGGATGAAATCTAGTCTTGCAGATTCCATTTTAGTTGTAATTTTTTTTTCTTTATACGAGTGCCCAGGCTCGAACTCAGCCCCTCACATACTTGTTTAGCTTTTCTAATCATGGTGGTGCTCTACCACTATAGCCACACTTCCTCTTTTACCTTTTTGCTGGTTACTTGGAAATAAGATTCTCTGTTTTCCAGGCTAATTATTATATAATGTTGAGCTCAGTAGGACCAGTGTACCTCTGCAAGTGTCTGCTTATATCCTGCAGTCCTTAAGAAAATGCTTTCACTGTCTCAACATCATTTATACAGTGGTTCCTCCAAAATGCTGGCAGTGCTCATGATGGCTCAATACCTCACTAGTCAGTCAGTGTTCAGTAATGGTCTCTGGGTGGGTGATTGATTCCTTGAGTAGATTCAGTTAACTCTTCTTGATTGTTGCTCATTCTGTGGTGGCAATAGTATACTCGATAAGTGAGAAGACCATAAAAGTAAACTTTCTTTCCACATGTATGGACCTTGGAAATCTTCAGTAATTACTCCAAGATGGCTAAAATGTATCTTGAATCTGCTGTTATGGTGCTTGAACTTAGGGCCTGGTTCTTTCATTTGGCTTTATCCACTCAAGGCTGATGTTCTACCACTTGAGGCATGCCTCCACTTCTGGCTTTTTGCTGGTTAATTGGAGATAAGAGTCTCTCAGACATTCCTGCCTGGGTTGGCTTTGAATCTCAGTACTCAGATTTCAGCCTTTTGAGTAGCTAGGATTACAGGCATGAGCCACCAGTGACCAGCTTATCTATTGACTTTACCCACAATTATTTGTAGGCATGTGTCCCATTACAATATAGCATCTCATTTGTGATATGTATCTTCATGTTTCGCTTACCATAGGAACTAGAAAATGCGTTAATATGAAATCAGTTTCTCCTTTTACTTTTATTTTCCACAAACATGCAGAGTTTTGTTACTTTATTTCAGTGAAGGTATCCAAAGAATAGACCCCTTCCCCACCCCTTCCCTGTCCCCTTCCCCTCTCCCTCCCCCCTCTCTTTCTTTCTCTCTCTTTCTTTCCCCCTCCCTCCCTCCCTCCCTCCCTTCTTTCCTTCCTTCCTTCTTTCTTTCTTTCTTCTTTTCATTTTCAAACATTTATTGGTTGCAAACGTATGTTGGGAGTATAGGACAAATCAGAACTCAGGTCCTGATTTTAGAGAGCTTATATTCCATTGGGAGAAGGTGAGAAACAAGCCCATAAGCAAACACATAAATACAGTGGTAAGGAAGAGCCTCCTTTGAGAAGGGATATTAGGGGCCTGTGGACAGGAAGCCAGGCAGTTCAAAGCTGAGGTAAGTGTTCTGAGCAGAGACCTTAGGGCCGAGGAAGAATTGCTTTTGTTGAGGCCCTTCCCTTCCTAGTTGTCTCCTTAAATCATTGCTTCACCCCGCATTCCACCTTCCGTGGCCCTGGTGTTCGAAGCCTGTGGACTCATCTCCCGTGTGTGGTTTCCCATGCCTTTGCCATTCTTCCTGAATCTTAGCACATCCCCTCATCTCCCATCTGCTCAGCTCAGCCTTCTTCTTCTTTTACGAAATGACATAATACTTTCTAAATTTGCTCTGTATCTCCTCAGTTGCTTCCTCTGAGGTACTTTTATAATTTTATCTCTGTACTACTTGCTTAGAACTTAGCTGATGTCAATGCATTTTTTAAAAAATTGTGTCCAAATATATATTGCTAAATTTATCATCTTAATTGTGTCACATGTGCAGGTTAGTATCATATCCTGTAAAACCAAAACTGTAGGCCCATTCAAGATGACCCCTCATTTCCCCTCTCCCTCATTCCTGATAACCAGAATTATGTTTTCTGTTTGTATGAATCTGAATTGATTTAGCAAAATTGTGCATTATTTTTGCTACTGCTTATTTCATTTAGAATAATATTCTGAAGGTTCATTCAGTAGGATTGTCAAAATCTCCCCTTTTAGTCTGAATAATATTCCAACTTTATGTTCTGCTCTATGTTAATAGGTATCATTAGAAGTTAGGCTCAAATGTAGTTCAGTATAGGACAGTAGTACTAATTCTCTTATTTCCTTTGTCTTCTAATTTATTTATTTCCATTTATTTCATTTAAGAGTTTGTATGTCATCAAATATAATGAAATTTGGAGTTTTTATAGTCATAGGGCCATATAGTTTAGAAAAAAAATTGTAAATATTTGACTTGTGTTCTAGTTTTTCTCATTTTTTCCTTAATTTTTAAATTTAAACTTGGATACATTTTAATTTTTTATTGCTTAATATAATTTTGTCATGAAGGTGATGTACAGAGGGTTTACCATTTCATAAGTCAGGTTATAAGTACATTTCTGTTTGGACAATATTACCCCATCCTTCACTTTCCCCCAGTTTCCCTCCCCTCTGCCCACAAGTTGCAAAGTTCATTTTCCACATAGTGTATACTGAGTACCATGCCTGCATTTGTTCCTCCTTCCTCTCTCCATTTCTGTCTCTCCTTGCCTTCCCAAAAGACAGAAAAGAGAACAAACAAAACAAAAAAAGTCATCTCAGAAGGGAAGGGATAAGAAGGGGAAACAAAGAGGAGGCAACAATGCTTGATAAGAAATGTACTCATTATCTTGCCCATGTAATTGTAACCCCTCTGTATGGTATTTTCACAATAAAAAAAAAAAAGAAAAAAATCATCTCCACCCCTAACAAAGCCTCCCCCCCATGTTTCCATTACCTGGAATGCATCTCAGTAACTAGTATTTTAAATGTGCCAGAGGCACTCCTCCCCTGAGAACGGCTTCTTTAGTCTCATTCTGTGTGTCGAAGCCCACAGCCCTGCGTAATTTATTATGCCCCAGTGTATTTTAGATCTAGCTTCCACATATTTCTTTCAAATATTTTTAAGACTACTACTGTTCTGCTCTTTAGGAACTAAGTGCAGAGAAGTTTAAAAATTGTTATCTTTTCATCTTCATATATCTCTATAAATACAAGTATACCTGCAGTGATGGCCATTTTTACCTTTCAAGGAAAGCTTTCTGTTTCTTTGACCTTGAAAAATTTAAGGATTTCTAGTCTTAGTTTAGCAATAGTATAAATTTCTCATTGTGTTTTCTTATGGCGAAGTTTCAGAATTCCTGGAATTTATTTAAATTAATTCTTGAGCTTTTCACCATTCATTCATTTGGTTATCACATTGTAAGTGTACTATATATTGGATTTCCTTCTGTTTTCAGTGATATTGAATGAAAGCTGTTCCCTCAAAAGACTGAACGTTCCATGACATGTGTCATTAGCATCTGCAAGTGCTTCCACCAGTAACTCTAGCTTCAGTTCTTTGAGGAAGAAAGGCATATTGGTTCGGAAAGTGTTGTGCTCTTGCTGTTTTGTACAGTGTGGGTGGTACTGTTTTAAAGGCAAATGACTGTTCACTTTTTACTTTCAAATATATAAATGTAAATTGTCTAGAAGGCAAGGTGGGAGGCAAAACCTTGAATATTGTCCTTTCCAATAATGTTTTAAGGTTTCTTGTAGGACTATACAGACCACATTAGAATGCATTGACCGTTAAAGGAAAAATAAATAAAGTGATCCAGATAGATACTTTAATCCAAATTTGCTCCTTCAAAACAGCTTATACAGGGGGCAGACTAAACTGCCTGTCATAGGCTGACCCTTGAGAAGGAATCATGGGAATGGGACCAGCAGATGCTGGACCAAATAACTTAGATGTGGTTCACCTTGTGTCCCAAGCTACTTGCATACAAAGCCAACAGGAAAGTTCAAACATTTTTCTTAAGACATTGGCAGAGAGAAATCTGGAAGGCAGATGCCTTTTTGATTTCATGGTTCAACTTTTCCATTCTCCATTCTCCTGGCCAAGAAAACCTAGGACAGCAAATCGGTCATTTTATTAATACCCCATTCCAGCCTCTGCTAACCCTGTTTTTCCAGGAGAATCTGTGTTACATATCTATGCAAAGCTCAGAATCTGAGTCTACAAATTTTGTTTGAGGGGGAAAAAGTGTTGCACTATTTTTTTCTGAGGATTCATCTATGGTTTACACAGAGTAATAATAAACATTAAGAAAATTCATGGTTCATTATATATTCACATACCTGGAGTTTTAACAGGCAATATAGATAATGTTTAAAAGCTTCCCTTTCTCTCCACTTTGTATCTGTATTAGACAATTTTTTTTGGTCAGAACACACACTGGCTTTCCATTAGAACATAATCATTCCTTAGTGTTTTACAGAGGTTATTTGAATGGAAAAACTTCTTTTTTTCTATTTCCTGTATTTACCTACCTGTGCCCATATCTCCCCACCCCCAACCCCCCAGTTCTTAAGTCACCTTGCTTTGTTCTGGAATCAGTTCATTAAACCAACTCTAAAATGATGACATCTGTAAAATAGTGACTAATAAGTCTTTCCTTTTATTTTTATTTTTAGTTTGCGTAGTGGGGATTAGACCCAAGGTCTCTATGGATGGTATGCAAATGCTTTATGAATGGCATTAAATCCCTAATATAAGTGCTAATATTTAGGTGGATTTTCAGTAATTAAGGGTAACTCATGTTCTCATTAATGGGTATGGTAAGGATATACAAGGATGCTTGTTATGATCCCTAAGAAGTTTATAATGTCACTTAGGGTCAAACACCCCTGATTGTAAAGTGAGAAATTGCGGCTTTGCCTTCAACTGTGTAACTTCTCTGAATTCCAGTTAGATAATCTGAAAAACTTGATTATATCCAAATTCTCCTCTGGATTTTGAGTTCTGATCTGTTTTTCACTTTATTTTGATATTCTATTCTATTCCAGTTTATTTGATTCTATTCCATTCCAGTTATCATCTGTAATATGAGTAGCTTCTGGGTAAATCATGCTATCTGGTTTCAACTGCATTGATCCACCTGACACAATACTAATGTAACAAGTACATTTTTTTTTTTTTAGAAACATAGCTATGGCTGGGTGCCAGTGGCTCACACTTATAATCCTAGCTATTGATGAATATGAGATTTGAGGATTGTGGTTCAAAGCCTGGACAGAAAAGTCATACCTCCAATTAACTACTAAAAGGTCAGAAATGGGATTATGGCTCAAGTGGTGGAGTACCAATGAGCAAAAAGTTAAGGGACAGCACCCATGCTCTGAGTTCAAGCCAGTATACATGTGCTCGTACCCCCCATCCCTCACAAATAAAACCCCGTTAACAACATAGCTATATATACATATATGTATATATATACATATATATGCATATATATGTATATTAAGTATTATGGTTTTTCCCACAATATATATATACACATATATATACATATACGTATATATACATATATGTATATATGTATATATACGTATATGTGTATATACATATACATGTATTTATACACATATATGTATATACACACATACATACATATATGTATATATGTATATGTACATATATACACATATTTGCATATATGTATATATACATATATGTACATATATACATATATGCACATATACATATGTATACATACACATATATGTATATATACATATATGTACATATTATGGTTTTTCCCACAATATATACATATATGTATATATGTACATATATGTACACATATGTACATATATGTATATGTATACATATATGTACATATATGTATATATTGTGGGAAAAACCATAATACTTAAGGGAAATTTATTCCTGCTTTGCATTTTAATGTTTCCAGTTGGGATGCAGTAATTTATATAGCTCTCTGTATTTCTTATCTGATTCTGAATTTGTTCTTTTTAAAATTTAGCTTCAAGCCAGGCCCAGTGGCTCACACGAATCTTAGCTACTCAGGAAGCTGAGATCTGAGGGTCATGGTTCAAAGCCTGCCTGAGTAGGGAAGTCTGTGAGACTCTTATCTCCAATTAATCACCAGAAAACCGGAAGTGGCGCTGTGGGTCAAGTGGTAGAGCACTCACCTTGAGCTAAAGAGCTCAGGGACAGTGCCCTGGTCCAGAGTTCAAGCCCCATGACCAAAAAACTAAAAAAAAAAAGAAAAAAAAGGCTTCAAAAATGTTGAAACTCAGGGTCTCATTCATGCTAGACAAGTGCTCCACCACTGAGTCTTTTTTCACAAGACATCTGTGGTGTGCTTTCTAGGATTTTTTCTTTCTTTCTTTTTTTGCTGCTGGTACTATGGCGTTATGCTCTTGCTTGGCTTATTTGTTGGTGTTCTATAGCATTACCAATAGTTATGCTTTCTTCTGGTTAACTGAAGATGATTTAAAAATAACATTGTTGAATCTTTTGTATATTACTGGATAAGAAAGTTTGGCAGTATACATTTCTTAATATGAAAATATTTGGAGTCTTTAGCATTATAATTGTAAATTAGCAAAATTGCAACAAGTTTTATACTGTATTTGGCTCAGTATATCTGAATCCTTATCTAGCATATTTAGGACAATCTATACTTCCATTTAGTTACCCTTCTGAATCATACTTTACATTACAGAATATACATTTTACTCCTATGGTTTTGATAGATTGACACACACACACATAACAAGAAAGGACAACAGTATAAAGCTATACAATGAAAATCTTTTGTCTTACTCTCCTGATACAGCTAGTTTTACATTATTTTTTCTGAACCATTCAGTGATCTTCCAGCATTTAAAAATACGTGATCTTTTTCTACAGATTATTGTACTATATGTTGTTCTTCCATTGTAACTCAGAGAAATTTCTTTAGAAATACTCATAGCCCTTCCAAATTCATTGTACTGGTTACCTAGTATTCTTGTCAATATACCATTATTTGTGTAAGCAGTTATTTTCTTCTCAATTTTTCATTGTTACGAGAATAACCTTGTATCTTTGGCATATTTCTCTTAATTAGGGAATTAATATGTAGTGTTGCTGTGGTCTCATGGAAATAGCATTGAAAGTTAACAAATATATAAGCATAGAACAAATAACATATTTACTGACTGCATAATTTTAGATTTCTTATTTAAGGTCATGTACAACAAAATATTGGTGATGCTGAGGGTGAGGGCAAACTAAAAAAATCTACTTAAGCTGACCATGGGCAATTAGTACTAGTATAGCAGTTTGAAATGCTCTTTAGTTGTGTTTTAAAAAATGTGTAAAATAAGGGCTGGTAGTATGGCCAAAGTGGTAGAGTATCTGCTTAGCAAGTGTAGGCCCTGAGTTCAAACTTTAGTACTGTCTAACCCCAAAATGTGTAAAATAATGTTCATGGCAACATTGATTATAACAGCCATGTGCTAGTTTTCTGTAACTGTCATAAAATACCTGAGAAAAAATAAACTTAAAAGAGGCTCATGGCTCCAGAGATTTCAGTCCATGGTGGCCTGGCTCCAAATTTTTGAGCCTGTGTATGAAATATATCATAAAGATAAAAACTTCCCATCTCATAGTGACCTGGTCAGTAGGAAGAGAAGGAGGAGGAGAAAGGGGAGGGAAGGAAAGGATGAAGAGAGGAGGAAAAGGAGAAAGGTGGTGGGGAAAAGGAAGGAAGAAATTAGGGGACAAGATCTACCCTTATAGGGCATTCCCTCCCTAGTCATCTACTTTCTCCAGATAGATCTCTATTCTTTATTTTTAAAAATTTATTGTGAAAGTACCCTACAGAGGGGTTACAATTACATGGGCAAGGTAATGAGTGCATTTCTTATCAAGCATTGTTGCCTCCTCCTTTGTTTCCCCTTCACATCCCCCCCCCCCCCCCCCCTCTCTCCCTCCCCCCCGTCAAATTGTAAAGTTCGTTTTTCAACATATCATCTTGTACATCTCGTTGTTGCAGTGGGTCTACCTGTATCCCTATTCTTGTATCTATCACCTTCCAGTATTTCATTCAGATTGTGACCTCAGAACTGGTTTTATCGATTGCTGAGATCAGAGCCCTTATGTCCCACTCACCTCCTACAATCTCCTTTGAACGCTGCACTGAGCACTAGACACTCAACACTTGAGTCTTGGTGGATGAGTCATTTTCAAGCCACAGTAGCATCAAATTAGAAAACATTGGTATGTCCATCCAAAGTAGAACATTTAATATTAGAATGCTGAAAATCAAAAAATTATAGTTATACCTAACTGTACAAAACTCATAGCCGGGCGCTGGTGGCTCACGCCTGTAATCCTAGCTACTCAGGAGGCTGAGATCTGAGGATCGCGGTTCAAAGCCAGCCAGGGCAGGAGAGACCGTGAGACTCCTATCTCCA
>NW_012267383.1:2280409-2319129 GCF_000151885.1 Dipodomys ordii | reverse complement strand
TCTTTTTGCTTATGTGGTGCTGAGGAATCAAACCCAGGGCCTCATGCATGCAAGGCAAGCGCTCTACCACTGAGCCACCTTCCCAGCCCCTCTCTTAATCATTTTAAAGAGAGGCTATATTCCTACAGATTATTACCCTGCTTGAAATTATGGGTGGAGACTATTTGTTTTCCTTTAGTTGACTTTTTTTCATTATCCAATTATTATTTAGTATACAAGGCACAGGGGTCCCAAGGAGGAACAAAGGAGACAAACATGATGTTTACCTTTATGGATTTTTAAATGAATAAGCTACATTAAAATGAAAAAAAGGTACACAAATTATTTACTGAATTATAACTAGGATGTACTATTGAGGTGTGGAATAGCCTATAGTAAGGGAGACTTAAAGTGAGTGAAGGTAGGCACTGTTTTGTAGCTGGGAGGGATGTGAGAATATATCTGATTCTAGAAAGAAGTCCAGGCCTGTCCTCTCCAGTGATGTGAAGAAGCGCAGTAGGAGGATCACAGTCCAGGTTGGCCTGCACATTAAGCAAGACCCCACCAGTGCAGAAAGGGTGTGGAGACAGGCCTAGCAAATGTAAGGCCTGAGTTCAATACTCATTATTGCCAAAAACATATTAAAAATGTGATATATATTTCTTTAATTTTAACACTTCTTTTCAAAAACAAATATTCAAGGCTATAATTTTTCCTCCTAACTCCTTTAACTTCATCCTGCCATTAAAAAAAAAATCATCCAGTTACAATGGAAGCATTTCTGTTTTAAGATCAACTGATTCAGGTTGGGAAGTGGGCTCAGTCGCAGGGTGCTTGCCTCTCATGCATGAGGCCCTGGGTTCAATTCCTCAGTACCACATAAGCATCAAAAAGCTGGAAGTGGCGCTGTGTCTCAAGTGGTAGAGCGCTAGCCTTGAGCTGAAGAGCTGAGGGACAGCGCCCAGGCCCAGAGTGCAGACCCCACGACCGGACCCCCCACCCCCCCAAAAAAAGATCAACTGATTCCAGAATTATTTATAAAATATTTCTTGCCGGGTGCCAGTGGCTCACGCCAGTAATTCTAGCTACTCAGGAGGCTGAGATCTGAAGATCGCGGTTCATAGCCAGCTAAGGCAGGAATGTCTTGGAGACTCTTATCTCCAGTTAACCACCAGAAAACCAGAGTGGCACTGTGGCTCAATTGATAGGGTGCTTGCCTTGAGCTGAAGAGCTGAGGGACAGTGCCCAGGCCCAGAGTTCAGCCCTCACGACTAACAACAACAACAAAAATAAATAAAAAATTGAGACTCTAGTTCAGACCCAGACATAAGGAACATGATACTTATCAACTGCAGAATATGCTTGTTATGTAAATATTACATTACACAGATGTCATAAACGCTTTCATAACAGTAGATTTATAAACTTATTAAATTTCTGTGTTTTTGTCTACATTGAACTTCTATTACCAGGAGCATTCATATGTACAATATCTGTAAGTTGTATTGAGCTTTTTGTTTTTGTCTGTTGTGGGGTTGAACTTGGGGCCTGGGTGTTGTCCTTGAGCTTTTTTGCTCAAGGTTAGCCCTCTCTCAGTTTGAGCCATACATAGCTCCACTTCCAGGTTTTGATTGGTTCATTGGAGATAAGAGTCTCAGGAGGACTTTCTTGACCTGGCTGGCTTCACACTGAGATACTCACATCTCATCCTCCTTATGAACTAGGATTATAAACTGCTGACACCAGTGCCCAGCTTGTATTGAATTTTGTATCATTATGATTCTGGATTAATTTTTTTTGGTGGTCTTTTTATGTCTCTGAATTTTTTTTCTTTTAAAATCCATTCTGTCTGATAATAAGTGATCAGGTATCTAGTTGGTTTAGAATTCAATTAGTACTTAATTTTTCTGTTTTTCCATTTGATGTACCCAGGGTAATAAGTGTTATTTTACCTATTTTCATCATTGATAAACTGAGATGAAATTATAATTTCAGTTTTCTCTTTTTCGTTCCTCCTCCCTTCTCCTGTCTCCCTGTCTTCCTTTTCCTACTCTGTCCATTTTGAAATTATCAGGGGCTTTCATATTTAGAATGTGTTCTTTCCCTGTCTTCTTCCTTTTCCCCTTCCTCCTTCCCCCACCCCCACCCCCCACTTTCCTGTCTTAGTACATTTGGTAGATATAGCACATTTTCTTTCTTGACTTCAAGGAAGAGTACACTATTTTTAGCTCACTTTATTCTTGAGAATGAAATTATTTGGAGTCCCACATTTATGTGAAGTAGTATACTTGGGTAGGATCCAAACTTTTTTTTTTTTCTCTCTTGGTATGTTAAAAACCAATCTGAGGTTTATGGTCTTGAAGACAAATGTGTTCAAGGCAAAAATGTGTTTATCTTTCTGTTGATTTGCTTACTTAGTTTTTGCCTATATATTTGTATTTCTGATTTATTGTGTTTTCTTCTTTATTATCTGATACTTTTAATTGCTTTCTGTGGGTATTTAGTGAGATATATACTTTTACATATATTTGGAAACAATCTTTAAAACAAAAATAAAGCAAAATTAACAATGTCAACAACAAGACACAGAGAGGTTGTCAACAACAACAAGACCTCTTTACTAGTTGGTGTCTAGCTTTAATTTTTTTTGGGTCCGGTCGTGGGGCCTGAACGCTGGGCCTGGACACTGTCCCTCAGCTCTTCAGCTCAAGGCTAGCGCTCTACCACTTGAGCCACAGCGCCACTTCTGGCTTTTTTCTTTTTGCTTATGTGGTGCTGAGGAATTGAATCCAGGGCCTCAGGCATGCAAGGCAAGCACTCTACCACTGAGCCACCTTCCCTGCCCTAGCTTTAATTTTTTTGAAAGGGAAAGAACTGCATTGTTCTGACAAGTGGAGCATTGGGGCTGTTACTTAGTAGATTCTGATCATTGTCTATTTCTAATCCATGTCTGAGTGTTTTGTTATTACTATAATATATGCTATGGCTTTATTAAAAATGATGACATGTCAAATTAGTGAGCATTAGAATTTTTTTCTTGCATCATGAACTATGTAAATCATAAAGCTTACATGTTTTGATTATTATTAAGAACATTTGGTATCTTTATGTCATTATAAATTATATCTACTTATATATGAGTCTTATAACTTTGCATTTTTTTTGTTTTTAGAAAAATGTTGTTATTGGTCATATTGTCAAAACACAGTCCTGTTTTCTGGAATGCCTTATAATAAAGTCAAATAGTCATACTTTACCCATGTATGAAGAAAGTAATAGTTATTTCTCTTTGTTTACTTCTAGACAGTTAAATTTTCATGTCTCTATCATGTACATTGCATAGTTCCCTGTAAAGCCAGGGAACTGTAAAGAACTTGGCTGAGAGTGTAGCTTTTGCCTTATTCAAATATCTGTCTGAGTGATACTTGGTTCTTTTATTGTTGTTGTTCTTTCTCTTCCCTTCTTCCTCTCCCCCTCTTCTTCCTTCTTCCCTCCCTTTCCTCCTGTCTTGGCCCTGTGAAGCAGCGTCTCTGTCACCTGGTTTTAGTATTGGTTATTTTAAAGGTCGGATCTTGCTTCTTTTATGGATTGCAAATCCTCTAACTTGGGCTTCCCTGCCTAAGTGACACTTCCTGTGAGCCCAGCCTGGTGCTTCCTCTGTAGCTGGAATCATTGCCTGCCTGCCATTGCACCCAGCCATTGCTTTTTTTTTTTTTTTTGCCAGTCCTGGGGTTTGAACTCAGGGCCTGGGCACTGTCCCCGAGCTGCTTTTTTTGCTCAAGGCCAGTGCTCTACCACTTAAGTGAGCCACAGTGCCACTTCTGGCCTTTTCTATTTATGTGGTGCTGAGGAATCAAACCTAGGGTTTCATGCATGCTAGGCAAGCACTCTACCACTGAGCCACCTTCTCAGCCCCCAGCCATTGGTTTTTTAGAATCTCTCCAGCATTTTTTACTGTTCTCAAAGCATGATCCCCTGTTCTCTGTCTCCCCAGTAGTTGGGACCACCACTCCTGGTTACTAGATTCTTAAGTTTGAATCAGTTTTTTTTTTGTTATATTTTTTAAATTGTGAAAATACTGTACAGAAGGGTTACAATTACATGGGCAGGTTATTGGTTCCTTTCTTATCAAGCATTGTAGCCTCCTCCTTTGTTTCCTCTTCCCATCCCATCCTCCCCCTGCCCCCCAGATTCCCCTCCCCCCCACCAAAATTGTAAAGTTCGTTTTCCACATAACGACTTGTACATCTCATTGTTGCAATGGGTCCACCTGTATCCCTATTTAAATGATTTGTTTTTCCCCTTCCCCTCCACAAATTATACCAACATCAAATACAGTGAAAGCAGGGGTTGCAGTTTTAAGTTCATGGGACCAATGACTTTTAGTTTTCATTAAAGTACAGTGTTGTTCTAAGGTTGAAAGTATATGTTTAGGTGGTCAAATTTATTTAGAATAATTATTCATTTTTGGCCATTGCAATATGAGTTAAGATTTTTAGAGGGTAACAAAAAATTGGTGTAATACAATCCATATTATAAGCTTTCCTATGTCTATCCGTTGAATATTGTATGCATATTTTTAAAAGTTTATATGTCATTATTATAGATATTATTTAGAGAAGTTTCAGCTTTTCTTGTTTTAGAATTTAATTGGATAATTTTGTTTTACTTACCTGCTAAAATTTATGGGAATTTAAAGTTTAATTAAAGTTTAGCTTTCCTTAAGGCTAACTGAAGCCACATTTTAGAAGCTCTTAAGTTACTGTGATATATTTACACGTTTAGTAAGTATTATAAATATTCCTATGTAAGACCATGAAAGTGGACACTAAAATTAATGTTTTCAAATGGAAAACACCTTGTGTTCCAATTATGTGTGTGTGTGTGTGTGTGTGTGTGTGTGTGTGTGTGTATTTATTTATTTATTTGTCGGTTGTGGGGCTTGAACTCTGGGCCTGGGCGCTGTCCCTCAGCTCTTCAGCTCAAGGCAAGCGCTCCACCACTTGAGCCACAGCACCACTTCCTCAATATATTTTTAACATAGAAATTCAACATTTCCATAATAATTAAGCTTTTTTTTTTGAGGGAGGGGTGCTGGTCCTGGAGCTTGAACTCAGGGTCTGGGTGCTGTCCCTGAGCCTTTTTTCACGTATGTCTACCTTTCTACCACTTAAACCACAGCTCCTCTTCAGACTTCTTGGTAGTTAATTGGAGATAAGAGTCTCTTGAACTTTCCTACCTGGCCTTGCTTTGAACCATAATCCTGAGATCTCAGTCTCCCGAGTAGCTAGGATTATAAATGTGAGCCACCAGTGCATGGCAGTAATGAAGCATTTTATTATTTACCTATTTATAATTTTTTTCTTTATTCTCATTTATTTATTTGCATCTATTTATTTATTTAATTTTTTTGTCGGTCGTGGGGCCTGAGCTCTGGGCCTGGGCACTGTCCCTCAGCTCTTCAGCTCAAGGCTAGCGCTCTACCACTTGAGCCACAGCGCCACTTCCGGCCTTTTCTGTTTATGGGGTGCTGAGGAATCGAATTGAGGGCCTCATGCATGCAAGGCAAGAACTCTACCACTGAGCCCCCTTCCCAGCCCGTATTTGCATTCTTTTATGCTAAATTTATTCCTGTGCCATGTCTCCATTTCTTCTGTTTCCTGTTGGCTGCCTTGTTCTTGGTGCAGTGTTGTCCTCTGGCTTAGGAGCGTGTGCTCCTTTCCATCTCCCTGTCGCAGGGAGCTTATGCAAGGGTTAATCCTAGAGGAGCTCTGCACATGGGGTGTGCATCTTGAGTGCTTTGTTCTCCTGGAGGTGTTCAGTGGCTTGGGTCTAAGCCTTTCAGTTCAGCTGACTCTGGGTTCTATTTTTTTGGTTTTTGTTTTTGTTTATTGTGAGAATACCGTACTGCGGAGTTACAATTACATGGGCAAGATAATGAGTACGTTTCTTATCAAGCATTGATGCCTCCTGTGTTCTTAAGCATGCGCAGCAGGAATTCAGTGCTCTCTCTGGGCCACCGGTCCTGTGCCAGACCCCACTGTTTGGCCTAGGCACACCCCAATGCCACCATTGTAATGCTGGAATGGCACACAATGCTTCTTTAAAGTGATACCTTTCAGATACTTGGTAGCTTTTTGAATATATATATCCTTGATGGCCTGGGCCATTTCTTTGGTGTTCTTAAAGTGAACACAAAGATTGGAACCTCTTGACTTTATGATTTTGTGGGGTTTTCCCAGGACAAGAGCAGTCATCACTTACAGGAAGAGGAAGCTAATTAAGCATTTTAAGCATCTATAAATGGTGTTGTCAAAAACCAATTTCTAATACTTATTACAAGTTCTATACATACTATCTCTAGTAAAAATTTTTTCTCTTGTTTATGTTTTACTTTTTTTTTGTCAGTTGTGGGGCTTGAACTCTGGGCCTGGGAGCTGTCCCTTTCAGCTCAAGGTGAGCACTCTACCCCTTGAACCACAGCGCCACTTCTGGTTTTCTGAGTGGTTTATTGGATAAGAGTCTCATGGACTTGCCTGCCTGGGGTTGGCTTTGCACCTTGGTCCTCAGATCTCATCCTCCTGAGTAGCTAGGATTACAGGCCTCAGCCACCAGCACCTGGCTTTTTTTACTTTTTAAAAAATGCTTTTTTATACATTAGGTACATACCAGGGGGGATTTCATCATACCAGTTCCATGCATGTGTCCCTTTAGGTACTGTACATGTAGGTATAGATGCAGTCAAGCAACTCACCCCTCCCTGCATCACTCCCCCTGCTCTGCCTTCACCTTCATAATACAACTTCAGCAGACTAAGTTGTTCCATTTTCTTTTGCTAACCATATTCATCTTGTTTCACTCTTGCTAGCCCAATTTCATCTTGATAGTATCCCCCACTCCCAACAGAGCCTGTTTTTCTTTCCTCTCCCCATAAAACCTCTATTGCCGTTGAAGTTGTTCTTTTTTTTCCCCCACCCAATAGGAGGGCTTGAACTCAGGGCCTTGGTGCTGTCCCTTAATTTTTTTTTTTTCCTCAAGGCTGGTGCTCTACTACTTGAGTCACAACTCTACTTCTGGCGTTTAGCCCATTAATTGGAGATCAGAGTCTCATGGACTTTCCTCCTCAGGCTGGCTTCAAACTGATCTGTAGGTATCAGTTTACTGAGTAGCTGGATTACAGGCATGAATGGTCCTTTATGACGTTTCCCTATAGAGTTTTTTTTCTTTTTTCTTTTTGTGTCAGTCCTGAGACTTGAACTCAGGGCTTGAGCACTATTCCTGAGTTTTTTGGCTCAAGGCTAGTGCTCTAACATTTTGAGCCATGGTGCCATTTATGGCTTTTTGGCAGTTAGAGATAAGAGTCTCATGGACTTTGCTGTCTGGGATGGCTTTGAACTGTATTCTTCAGATCTCAGCTGTGCAGCTATGATTATAGGTGTGAGCCACTGATGCCCAGCCAGATTTTTTTTGAAATAAGGGTAATCAGTGAAGTATTCTGTATTTTAGTTTTGCTTTAAAGTTACATTGCCTCTTGTTTATTCAGTTACACAAGTTTAGTAAAAGCAGAATGCAAGGGCATTAACTAGTGGTCAAGGTTTTCTATCCCTTGCCTCAGCCTCTTCTTGTTTTCTATCAAATGAGTTCAGATTTATATCAAATCTTATCTTAGCTATTAATGCAAATTCACTGTCTTATCTTTTGTCTTCTGATTCCTTTATATTCTCTCAGTCTCTCATCTACCTTTCTTTCTCTTGTGTTGATACTGGGGCTTGAACTCGGGGCCACGCTTTCACTGGGCTTTCACCTAAGGTTTGTACTTGACCTCTTGAACCACACCTCCGTTTCTGGTGTTTTTTGCTGGTTAATTGGAGGTAAGAGTCTTTCAGATTTGTGTACCCAGGCTGGCTCTGAACTGTAATTCTCAGATGTCAGCCTTCAGAGTAGTTAGGATTACAGGTGTGAGCCACTGGCACTCAGCACTGATTCATTGTTCATGGTTTCATTATGTAATGATTCTCAAAATGCTGAGTGCATTTGAGTGATCACAATGGGCCCAGCTTGACCAACTTCTTACTGACTGGGGAAAGTACACTTTCATTCTTGTCTCAGCATATTTTCTGCCCCTTCCAGCTGCTACTCTATTTAGAGTACTCTTTTCCATGTCTGCATGTGCATGTAGGAATCATACCTTCCTTATTGTTTAAATTTATTTTTGTGCTGGTATTGGGACTTAAACTCAGGACCTGGGCACTATCTCTTAGCTTTTTTGCTCCAGGCTGGCTCACTTGAGCCAGACCTCCACTTGTGGCCTTTTGCTAGCTAATAGTAGATAAGAATCTCATGGACTTGGACTTTTTTGTCCAGGCTGGCTTCTATCCTTAGATGTTAGCCTTCTGAGTAACTAGGGTTAGGAAAGCTTGTTTTGCATATTGCCAAATGACAACTTCATTGATCCATTTCCTCGTGCTCTTGAACTTATCATGTCCTGTCACTGAGCTAAGTTGTCTATCTAGAGTAGTCTTCTATTTAAACTATGTAAATCTCAGAGACACATCCAGTTTGCCTATATTTAGAGGAGAAACTTTGGCTTAGGGAAGCTTACACAAAGTTGCCTAAGGCTGCATAACAGGGTATTTGCTCCTATGACTTTAACTTGGCAGTCATGTTATGAGGTCACAGTAGTATTGCACAGTATGACCTAATCAAGGAATGGAGGAGCCCAGTGTAACTGGACTAAACTTAACACTTAGCTTGGTATCATTTCTGGCTTGGGCAAGCAAGGTGCTCATTGAGGTGCTATTAACCGAGAAGTTAAAGCATGAGGCAAAGTTGGGCTCTGTAAAATGGTAATGGCTTGATGAGCCTGTTGGGCATCTAAATGGATCTGTTTGCCAATAAGGTAAGCACAGGTAAGTATCTGGATGTGGAGAGAGTTGGGCCAGAAGTTGTTAGTATGATTACATAGGTGGTAATGGGTTTTGAGAGTGCTAATCTACAATTCTGTGTACAGTGCCATGACAGAGAGGAGGGATAAAGGAAACATGAGCCTGAGAGAGCAATAAGACAGAAGGAGTTAAAATGGTAGGCTACATCTAGAGGTCCTTAGCTTTCTAGGCACCAAGGCAAGCATTTCAGTGGAAGTGGAAGTGGAAGTGGTCATCAGGGCTCAGGATCACTGAGGAAGGTAGAAGCTGAGTGCTCATTTGATTTAGCACTAACAGAAAGGACACATGGAGTAAAAACAACAGGGATGAGGGAGAAGATGGAATCAGAGACTAGACACTGTTCAAGTTTGGTTATGAAGGAAAAGGGGTAGAGTAGCTATAGCTTGCAGGAGGGATGGGGCTCCCCTCTCTCCCTCTTTTCTTCTATCTCTCCCTCTCTTTCCCTATTCTTCTTTCTCCTCTTCTGTCTTTCTTCCTTCCCTCTCTCCCTTATTCCCTTCTCTTCCTCTTTCTCCCTTCCCCTCCTTCTTGTTCCTTCTCTCTCAGATTTTCTCTTCTCATTCTCCCCTAACCCTGTCTCTTCTCTTTTCCTTCCTCCTTGTTTTTCTTCTCCCAATCTGCTCTTTTCTCCTCCTTCACTGTTCTCTCTCCCTTTTCCTGTCTTCCATGTGTTCTTTCCTTCCATCTATCTCTAATGTGAGACACTGCAACATTTAATATTATAGAGTGTGAGATCCATGTGGGAGAGCATACCTTGTTTTACATTATAGCTATAAACCTGAGCAACACAGATGTTAAAATATCCTGGTGCTAGAATGGTAGTATAAGGAATTTCTTGGATCCAGGATCATAATCTAGTAGCCTTTATTCTCTTCAATAACCATTCCTATTTTTGAATATATTGTACAAAGGAGTTGCCATTCAACAAAGCAATTTATGAATACAGTACATCTTGGATCAGTGTCATCCCTTTCAATATTCTCACCACTCCTTCCCTCACTTTTCTTAATTTTTAGGTTATTTATTTTTTGCCATTTAACAAAGCAGTTTATATACCTAATACATCATGATCTGTGTCATCCCTTCAACATTTGCAACCTCCTTTGACTTACCCCTTCCCATATTTTTCTTGATTCTGTGGTATATACAATGAATTCTCTTTTATTACTTTGAAAGAATCTTTAAAATAGTGGCTAGAGTAATAGCAACACTATGCTGATGACATTACTGGCCTATTTAAACTTCCATGACAACTGTGCTCATTTCATAGGCAAGTGGATGCCTGTGGTATGTCCCCCAGCCCCAGAGCATGCTCTGAGTCACAGTGGACCCTGATCAATGTGGTGTGCTAATTCTTATACCTTTACAAGTCCATTAGTTATTTTTTAAAAAAAGTTCAGTAGTAGCCAGGTGTTAGTGGCTCACACTTGTAATCCTAGCTATTTAAGAGGTTGTGATCTGAGGATTGCAATTTGAAGCCAGCTTGAGCAGGAAAGTCCATGAAACTCTGATCTCCATTTAACCAGCCAAAAGTGGAGCTGTGGCTCAAGTGGTAGAGTGTTAGCTTTGAACAAAACAGCTCAGGGCGCTGGGTGCTGGTGGCTCACGCCTGTGATCCTAGCTACTCAAGAGACTGAGATCTGAGGATCATGGTTCAAAGCCAAGCTGGGCAGGAAAGTCCATGAGACTCTTAACTCAATTAAACACCAGAAAACCAGCAGTGGCGCTGTGGCTCAAGAGGTAAAGCGCTAGCCTTGAGCTGAAGAGCTCAGGGATAACGCCATGCCCAGAGTTCAAGCCCCACAACCGACAACAAAATCAAAAACAAAAACAACCCCCCTACCCCGCAACAAAACAAAACAAAACAACAGTGGCTCAGGGACAACACCCTGGCCCTCAGTACTGTCAACAACAACAAAGTTGATTAGTAATATTTTTGTTATAATTAAGTTGGAATATTTCCAAATTGTGAAGCTTTCTGTGTCACAAAATGTACCAGTGAATTTTAGAAAAAAATACACAAATTTTTTTGAATTTGAATATTATCTCTTGTTGAAGCTAGAATCTCTTCATTATCTGATATGGCCATACAGACACAGTATTGCCACATAGAAAAAAAAAGATACTTCAATAATAGGCTAGAGTGTCAGTGAGAGTGATAGAGTTTTTAGCTTCTTCATGCTTCATGGCCTTCTAACTGTCTCTCTTCAGGGAACAATGCCATCTCCACTGTGAGCTGCCTTCCAGAGTTTGTGGTAGATCTGCACTGACGTTGCCACTGATGCCAATGTGGAGTAAAGGTCTCTGTGGTTTGGACAAAGAGCGCGTCCACCAGTTCCTCCTCAGTTTCAAGACACCATGTTCATATTTATTTGAATTTTTTGAATAGTTAAACGCATCAATTTTTTTTTCATACTTGGCCATTGACTTTGCTTTAAGGGCCTTTTGTTTTGTTTTTGTGGCCTGTCCTGGAGCTTGAGATCAGAGCCTGCGTGCTGTCCCTGAGTTTTTTTGTTCAAAGCTAACGCTCTACCACTTGAGCCATAGCTCCATTTCTGGCCATTTTTTGGTGGTTAATTGGTGGTAAGAGAGTCTCATGGACTTTCTTGGCTGGGCTGGCTTCAAACTCTGATCTTCACATCTCAGCCTTGTGAATTGCTAGGATTATGGGCATGAGTGCTTGCTCATGACCTTTTTATTTGAATTCTAATCACAGTATAATAATGGTTTATTGTGAAACTAACTGCAAAATTGTGTTTCAGCTTTTATTTTTTTGAATAAGCTATCCATTAAGCTAAAATTTATACTATTAGCAGGAAAAAATCTTTTAATCAAAAAGATAATTTTCTTTCTCCTTGCTCATTTTATTATTAACCATGTTCAGTTGCTGGGTCATAAGGTCCCTGAGTGTTGGAGTGCATCTCTTTCCCTGGCAATGGGCCTGGGCCTGGGCCTGGCACTATAAGGCATTCTGGAGTGTGTGTGTTTTTCCTTTTCAATTCAGTCTTATTTTTCTGGACTGAATGAATGAATATGTAATACGTATGATTCTTTTCTTTGAACTGGGAACACGTTGTGGCAGTGTGTTAGTATATAAACAGTAAGATACGGTAAAACTTTTTTCTTTGGGTCTCATATGGAAAAAGCATGTTAACTTAGAAACCCTGGCTTTTGACTTCTATAGTGGTCCCTGAGAAAGTCAGAATGTCCTGATTTTTTCAGTCTTGTCTCTTTAATTTCCCTTCCCCTGTTCCTTTTCTGTCTGCCCCCTTCCCCTTCATGACCCATCCTGCTGGTTTCCTCTTGCTTATGTTCTCTAGTATCCGGAGTCCACCTTTCAGCAGCTTCTCCCGACCTCGTTCTGGGTCATGAGCATGCATCTCCCCCCACCAGCTGCCTCTCTTCCGACGCGCTCCTCTCTTCACCAGAGAACACACACTCAGACACCAGCATCGATAGCCAGCCTGTTCCTCAAGCACAGGTAATGACAGCATTCATTTTTTCTGTGTATGCCAGTACTGAGACTTGAACTCAGGGTCTGGGTGCAGTCTCTTAGCTTTTCCTCTCAATCCGACTTTCTACTGCCTGAGTCACACCTCTGCTTCCAGCATTTTTCTGGTTCATTGGAGATATAAATCTCACGGACCTTCTCATGGCTTTGAATCTTGATCCTCATGTTTGTGAGTAGCTGAGACTATAGTTATGAGCCACTGGTATTCAGCAAGACACACATGCCTATGTAAGAACTCCTATTCCAATTTCATTAATTTATGGCATGTTTTAAAACTTGTGTGATAGATTTATAATTTCCTTTTCAACGTATTTTCCTGAAAGAAAAATTTGTAGTTATACAAATTCTAATGTTGAGACTAATACCTTGAATTAAACCTAGATTTTTGTGGCACAGTTGAAAAATATTTAAAATTATTTTTGATATATTAAAATATTAATTAAAAATATTTAAGTATCTGTTGTTATGAAAATAGGCTTTAGTTTTTTATATGTGAAAATGAGCTTAGCTTTGATTTTTAACATCTTCAACTCCAAAAGGTGAAATAAATTCCTGTCTTTCCAGGGAATTCTATCATGTTTTCAAATACTAGAGCATCTGTTTTAATTATAGGGTAAAAGACAGCATTTATGGAGTCTGTCTACTGTGATATTTACTGAGCTTGACATTGTGCTAGGCATTGTGATTAGAGTTCCACTTAGATTTCTATAGTGTTATACACATTTTAGTAACCTATTCATTTTGTTGGAAGGTAATGATTAATTTGCATCCCTGATAAATGTCAAACTCAGTTTCTAACTTAAAGTAATAATGGATTTTAGACATATATTTAAGAAATTTTGGGCTGAGAAGGTGGCTCAGTGGTAGAGCGCTTGCCTTGCATGCTCAAGGCCCTGGGTTCGATTCCTCAGCACCACATAAGCAAAAAGAAAAAAGTTGGAAGTGGTGCTGTGGCTCAAGTGGTAGAGCGCTAGCCTTGAGCTGAAGAGCTGAGGGACAGTGCCCAGGCCCAGAGTTCAGGCCCCACGACCGGACCCAAAAAAAAAAAAAAGAAATTTTGATGATCATATATGTGTATATTTAATTGCATGTTTTCAATGAAGGAAGCAGTGGCATTGATCAAGATCATTTTACTCATAAATTGATTTGTTGAATTGAAACTCTGTAAAGATAAAAAAAATTTAGAAAGTAATCCAATTGTAAATCTATTTAAAGATAATAAAGATTAAAAAATTTTAAAGCTGGAAAATGAAAATAATTTAAGCTTTTATGAGCACTACTGGCAAAATAAAAAACACTTTAGACAATAAAGTGGAGAATTTTAGTTTCTGACCACAAAGATCAAGGTGTTATAACATTGTTGATTGACTTAGAATAGGAAATAATTTCAAGTAATTATTACAGCTTAATTTTCAAATATGGTTTCTTATGCCCTTTAGATATTTTTTATGATTAGGTAGATATTAACTCTCTTCTCTGTGTTTCTGTCTCTGCTCTCTCATCTCTTGTGTGTATATTGATGTGTATTAATCTAGCAATCAACACACACCCATCTGGACATCTCCCTTTTCCCATTGGCTCTAACCCACGAGACAAATAATGGAACACTTGCTCTTATGGATGAGTCTGATGATCTTGGAACCAATGTATCAAACACAGAGCTTCAGGAAAAAATTTCCAGCCTGGAGATTAAACTCAAAGTGTCTGAAGAAGAAAAGCAGAGAATTCAAAAGGTTTGTTTACATTTGCCTAAAATAAAACGTCTGAAAGTTAGAAAACTCGAGATTTAATAGAACCCAAAACTGATTAAAAGCTTAATTGTAAGAAAAAAAGATGGTGTGTCTTTCCTTTCCTTGGGTTTAAGTTGAAATCTGTCATATCAAAGTATCAATTGAAAAAATCCTTGGTAAGATACCTCTAGTTCTCAGCTCACGTCTGTAATCCTACCTACTCAGGAGGCTGAGATCTGTGTATCCAGTTTAAAGCCAGCCAGGAGGAAAGTCTTATCTCTACTTAACCACTCAAAAAACTGGGAGAAGAGCTGTGGCTCAAAGTGCCAGCCTTGAGCAATACATGTCAGGGACAGTGTCCAGGCCCTGAGTTCAGGCCCCATGACTGACAACAAAAAGAAGTCTCCAGTCCTACATATGTATTTTGTTGTTGTAAACAACAACACAAACTGTGTATTAGAGCTTGAGCTCAGGGCCTATGGGATATCCCCTTAGCTTTTCACTCAGGGCTAGTGCTCTACCACTTGAATTATACCTACACTTCTAGCTTTTTGATGGCTAATTAGATCTACAAGTTTCAAGGACCTTCCTGCTCTGGCTGGCTGTGAACTGCAATCCTCAGGTCTCAGCCTCCTGAATAACTAGGATTACAAGTCATAAGTCATATTTTTAGCCTTTAAGAAATATTTCCTTGACAGTTATTTTTTATTAAAAAAATTCTAGACCTTTAAATGCTACAAAGTTTGTGCTTGGATTTTTCTTCTAGGATGTGGAATTGTTGATGGAAAAGCATAGCATCTTAGAAAAAGACTTTCTAAAAGAAAAGGAACAAGAGGCCATTTCTTTTCAAGATAGATACAAAGAACTTCAGGTAAATTCTGTATTTCAAATTTAAAATTGAGAACTTTGAACTACGAGCTGTAATTTCAGGAAGTACTCAAATACCTTACGAATTTTTTATCTAGTACTTGCTTAAATAAATGGTAAAATATTGATCAGCATTGATGAAATTAATGGAACTAAATAACCATGGTGTGTGTGTGTGTGTGTATATGTGTGTTTGTGTTTGTGCATGCGTGTGCACGCGCGCACGTGCATGAGCACATGCACCATACCAGGGCTTGAAATGAGGGCCTTGCACTCTAGCTTGCTTTGTCACTTAAGGCTAGTTAATTGAAAATAAGAGTATCACAGGCTTTTCTCTCTGAGTTTGCTTCAAACCCTGATTCTCAGATCTCAGCCTCCTGAGTAGCTAGGCTTACAGGCAAGAGTCAACAGTGCCTTGTGGAAGTCCATCTTTGTAATGACTAGAGATGAAACCTACCTACTCTATTTATTCAATTCATACTTTTCCCTATTCAGGTTTCTACCCAAGTGATCACCACTACCATTATTTCTCTATTGGAATACTGAAGAATCTTCTAACTACTCTTTCTGGTTTTTTTTGTTCCACCCTTACAGACCATCACAGCTCAGCCACTGAGGTCTGTGTAGCACTTACAGGTGCCATGCCATTTCCCTGAATCCTACCAAAAAGCCCAGTTATTGAAATAATATCAAAGCATGCTGTCTTCTATCCCTTCTTGCTTTTTAGTTAGTTTAATTTCTATGTTTGGAGTTTCCCTCCTGCAGATACATAATTGTTATTTTTTCCTTAAATACTATAGTTCTACTGTCAGCTAGCCATTCCTGATAGTACTGGCATCATCCCCCAACCTGCACCATTACTTTCTGCTACTTTTCCTCCCTACCATTTTCAAAGTTGCTTAAAACTGGTTTGTTTGCCTAAATATCCTTACCATAGTTTTCTTCATTAACCTTCCAGTTTATATACTTGCTGTTTTTCCTAAATTTTTCTTTTTCTTTCTTTCTTTCCTTTCCTTTTTTCTTCTCTTTTCTTTTTGCTCTAGCATTTGAGCCACAGCTCCACCTCCAACATTTTTCTGTTTAGAGATAAAACTCACTGACTTAACTACTGGGCTGGGTTTGTGTCTCTGCTTTTGTACTATCTCAGCCTCTTGAGTAGCTGGGATTACATTATAGGTCTGCTGGCTTCCTGTGTTTTTATTTAAGCTAGTAGATGTAAATTGGACAAGATCCCAATACGAATTCCCATTCTTATACCAAAGTAATGTCAGCTTTCCAAGCTTCTTCAGTTTACCGCCTCTCTTTATTCAATTCATACTTTTCCCTATCCAGGTTTTAAACTAGTAAACAATAAATTCAGGTGAATCCAGGAGTTAGTGTTACTTGGCTGTAGGAAGGCTTTATTTGAACACTTTGACACATAAAATAAGACCTGGTATACATGGTCAGCATTCCCCATCCCTCTATCTTTGCCTTTTTTTTTTTTTAATTTCTCCACTCAGATCTCTCTACTTGGAATGTTTTCTCTTCAGACATATTCAGAAGCCAGATGCTGGTGGTTCATGCCTATAATCCTAGCTACTCAGGAGGCTGAGATCTGAGGACTCAGGTTTGAAGTAAGGTGGAACAGAAAAGTCCATGAGACACTTTAGCTCAGATTAACCACATACACACAAAAAGGTCAGAAGTGGTGCTGTGACTCAAACAGTAGACCACTAACTATGAGCAAAAGGCCTTGGGACAGTGCCCAGGCCCTGAGTTCAAGCCCCAGGAATGGTATATACACAAAAAAGGCAGAAATAGGGAAGAAAGGTGAGAATTCTGTCTTTTCCCTGACTACTGGGGACATTGTTTAGTGGATTTACCCCAGAAATATTTAGGAAAATATATTTTAATCTGATCTATCAATTACAAACCTCCAATATATTGAACTTACAGTAACTGGCTTAATATTTCTTAAAAGAGAAGTGCTTCTCAGCTAATTTGATTTTTGGTAGGTCTTGTTGTATTTCTAAATTTAGGACACTAGGGCAAAATATTTTTTAGGCAATGAATAAACTCTTAGGTAGAAAAAGGAGATGAGTAAAGGTATAGGTAACTAAGTTGCATTTTCCAGGTTTGGGTAGTATAGTATAGTATAGGACTATGTGTTAGGTATTCTGGAGATGTGTTTTTCAACAGTAATATTTGGGTTGTCCACGCTTGATTTGGCCAGAATTAGGCTTTATTTATGATTCAACAGAGATTCAGGCATGACTGAATTATATATCATATAATAATATATATGATGTATAATATGATTATATATTATAATTATACTAATACAATAATATACTATAATATACCATCATAAATAACAAAAAGTTCTTTTTTTTTGTGTCCGGTCATGGGCCTGAACTCTGGGCCTGGGCGCTGTCCCTTAGCAATTCAGCTCAAGGCTAGCACGCTACCACTTGAGCCATAGCACCACTTCCGGCTTTTTTATTCTGCTTATGTGGTGCTGAGGAATCGAACTCAGGGCCTCATGCATGCAAGGCAAGCGCTCTACAACTGAGCCACCTTCTCAGCCCCACAAAAAGTTTTTTTATATTTGAATAACCATTTAGCATTTATGTTGGTCTTCACTAGAAAACACTCAAAGTACTCTATGTCTGCGTATTTATGGTCCTTCAAGTATGTTACTATTCTAATACTAGCTGAGTTTGATGGCTCAATGGCTCACACCTGTAATCCCAGCTATTCAGAGAACTGAGACCTGGAAGACTGTAGTTCCAGGCCAGCCCAGGCAGAAAAATCTGAGAGATTCTATCTCTAACTCACCAGCATAAAGCTGGGCCTGGAGACATGGCTTAAGTGATAAGAGGACCAGTCATGAGCAAGCAAGCCAAATGAGCTTGTGCCCCTGCACCAGTACATATATATGACTGCCCATGAATATATCTCAATGAAAAGCTCAGAATAAGTCACTTAATGGAGACTAAAGAAAATGAATTTCTCTCAGCATATAGTACTGTGTCTTTTTTTAATTTTATTTTTGTCAGTCGTGGGACTTGAACTCTGGGCCTGGGCGCTGTCCCTCAGCTCTTTAGCTCAAAGCTAGTGCTCTACCACTTGAGCCACAGTGCCACTTCTGGCTTTTTCTGCTTACGTGGTGCTGAGGAATTGAACCCAGGGCCTCATGCTTGCAAGACAAGTACTCTACCTCTGAGCCACCTTCCCAGCCCTACTGTGTCTTTTAATACCACACCATGTATGTATGGGATTTATAGACATGGTTTCACATAAGGAATTAATCCTGAGGGAGCATTTATTCAGTTATTCATCTAAGCATATTAATTGAATACTTACTAGGTGCCCCATATTGCTCTAGTCTCTGAAAAGGAAGTTCCCAATCCCATAGCATTTACAATCTGGTAGGAAAAAAACAAAATAAGACAAAGTCAAATAACAAGTGGGGGATTAGTGTGAAGAGGAATTAAAAAATTTTGGAGCACTTGTATCTCTAACCACCCAAAAGCCAGAAGTAGAGCTGTAATTCAAGGGATAGAGTGCCAGCCTTGAGTGATAAAGCTACAGTAGCCCCCGAGTTCAAGCCTCAGTACTGATACAAAGAAAAAGAAATGTTAGGAGATATGTATGCATATGTATAATCATGACTAATGCTAATTCTGAAAAATGTGTATGATGTAGAAAAAAAAGCAAGATTCATATTTCTATATCAATATGAAGATTCTAAGAACACTTTACCTGATTTCAGATCTCACAGCTGGTACTTTACTATTGAGCTACACCTCTACTTATGGCTTTTTTTGGTGGTTAGATAGAGATAAGAGTCTCATGGACTTTACTGCCTGGGCTGGTTTTAAACTACAGTCCCTAGATCTCAGCTTCCTGAGTAGCTAGGATTACAGGTGTGAGCCACCAGCATCCCCCCACTATAATATTAGGGCTTTGGATGTGAAAGAAGATCATATATTCTTAGGCCAGGTTTGGAGGGGTTCTAGTATGCCAGAGAAAATGTCAGAGTAATTGATAAGTGGAGCATGTGTAGGACCTTTAATCAAACATTTGAAAATCAGCATTAAATATAACAGAGAAATCTAAGTTGGTTGTATGCATTACAATCTGATTACTGTGTAGTTCGAGGGAGGATGAATGTGCATAGGAAGGAAGGAGAGGTGTAGTACAGCCGTGGGACAGTAGGGTGTGTCCAGTTCTGTCCAGGGTGTGCACGGAACCAGAGGAAGAAGAATGAGTCATGCTGCACTACTCAGTGGGCTATTTAAAGAACATTCCCAAAACAGGAGAGTTCCTTATCTAAGGACAATTTAGATTCCCTTTCATCTCCTTTCTGTGACTACCCTAGCAAGTGTGTCAGCAGCAGCACCCCATTATACCCCAGCTTTTCAGTGGCAGCACCCCGCCCAAAGTGGTGCTCCCTAAAGAAAATTAGATATTGGCCATGGATGGCCACACAGGCTTTGTGGCCACCCAAGACAATCTTACGGTTACAAGCAGGGCTGTTCCCAGGCAGCGCAGGTGCACATGACCCCTCCTGAGCTCCAGCCCTTGGGAAGTGTGGGCCCAAAGCCATCCATGCTGCACTGAGGGACCTGACATACTGCCATCTGCCCTTCCCATCCTCTTCAGCTGACATTGTTTTTCCTCTTCATATCTCATTCCTTTTAAAATTTTTCTCCTAAAACTGAGTAGAATCTTGTTTATGTTTTTATTGTTTGACTATTTCCCCAGAGTCGACACAGAGTCTTCCTAAGAAGTTACTTACAGCTGGCACATAGTTACTGTGTCTTGTTTAGTCACTGAGTTAGCATCTCCCACACAGTACCTAGGGCCTTTTATTATATGTCTGGGTCCCCAGGACAAGGGTGAGTAAGTTCCTTCATGGAGAAGAGTGGTGAAGGTTGGCTGCTCTGGAATTTTACCCACTACCTAACTCATCCAGCCCCAGGCAACTCCTATGCTTAGGTGCAGACAGAGTAGGTGATGTATTTACACCTTATTTTCTTGTGTGCTGGTACTAGGGCCTGAACTTATGGCTGAAGCACTATCCTTATTTTTTCACCCTTCTGGCTTTTTGCTGGCTCATTGGAGGTAACAGTCTTATGGACTTTTCTGCCCAATGCTGGCTTTGAAACAGGATTCTTAGATCTCAGCTGCCTGAGTTGCTAGGATTCAAGGCTTGTGCCACCAGAGCCTGGCTCAATTGGATTTGGATGTCTCCCTCATTTGTTAGTTTTACTCTCAAGCAATATACTTCCTAAATAATTTATATTATTTCATATGTGTCCATTTTATACATGCCTAAAATGTGTTCTTTGATTTCCTTTTGAGTTTCTACTAAACTTCCCTTAACTCTTTTTCTTTTAAAACACACTTTTCATAGCAATATAGTCTAGTAAAATTTCAATTAGTATAGAAATCTGTGGCTTAGAAAATGAAAGTTGCCCATAATTTTACATCCTCCAAATAGCAGCTTCTGAGAAAATGCTGTTTTTTTTTTGTTGGTCGTGGGGCTTGAACTCTGGGCCTGGGCGCTGTCCTTCAGCTCTTCAGCTCAAGGCGAGTGCTCTACCACTTGAGCTACAGCGCCACTTCCAAATGCTGTTAATTTTCATTCCAGGATATCATATAGATTTATAGTTTAGGCATCATGCAAATGGGATGCCTGTTTTACCAGGTCTGTGCCTACTCTGAACTTTACCAGTCTTTTTCTGTTTGCCAACTAGAGGAATACAATGTATCTCCTGTTTTGGATGTTTTACTTATTATGTTGCTTTTGTATGGCTACCAACCTTTCAATTTCTTCCCTCTATTTATCTCTCAGTTTTTTGTTTGTTTATTTACTTACCTGCTTTTTATTGTGGTGGTAGAGATGGAGCCCAGGGCTTTGTACATACTAGGCAAGGGATCCACCATTGAGTTATATCCTATCCACCTCTATATGGTTTTCAGGAGCTTCTGTAAGTTAGGATTATTTATACTTTACTAGTTAGAATGAGATGTTTTCTGTTTTAAATTTTCTGTGTTCATGACATTTCTTACTATGTTAAATAGTTGGATAAGTGATGTGGTAGTTTGAATTGAAAAAATATTCCATATCTTAGTCACTTTATAGTTTCACTTTATGTGTAACTTTTGATTCCTCAGTACTTTGTATTGACTGAGTGAGGTGTGGGGTGCAGTGACTACTTTACCCAAATGTCTAGTTTGCTAACCTTCAAGAGTTTATAGAGCAGCACTTCCATCCACTTGCTCTGTGCTCTCAGCTTCTGCATGCGCCAGAGCTCCAGTTATACTCAGTGTACTCTGGACTCTGCACTCAGTGTTCTTTTTGTGGTGTCTGTGTATTCATGTAGTACCATCTACATTGTTTTAATTCTTGTTTCACTACACATTTGGGAATTTTATAGAACTAAGAAAAGGGAGCCAGGTACCAGTGGCTCATGCTTGTAATCCTAACTACTCAGGAGGCTGAGATCTGAGGATCATGGTTCAAAGCCAGCCCAGGCAGTAAAGTCCATGAGACTCTTGTCTCCAATAAACCACTAGAAAATCGGAAGTGGTGCTGTGCCTCAAGTGGTAGAGTGCTTGCCTTGAGCTGAAGAGTTCAAGCCCCATGACTGACAAAAACAAAACAAAACGAAGAAAAGGGAGTTTTCTTCTTGTCTCTTGTGCTTTATGGAAACTGTTGTAATGTGATAGATTATTAGATTTGTAAATGGAAAATTCACACTAATTTCTAAATTTAATCTTTTGTGTGTGTATGTTAGTTCTAAGGCTTGAACTCAGGGCCTTGGGCATTGTCTCAGCTTTTATGCTCAAGGTAAGTGCTCTACTACTTGAACCATAGCTCTACTACTGGCTTTTTTGCGACTTAATTGGAGATAAGAACCTCATAGACTTTTCTACCTGGATAACTTTGAACCATGATTCTCAGATCTTAGTCTCTTGAGTAGCTAGGATCACAAGCATGAGCAACTGGTTCCCAGCCCTAAGTTTAATCTTACGTTAAATGTTATGTTTATCTCTCTGTTCCAGGCTCTTCAAGTACTTTTTAATTGAACTCTGTAGCTTTTGCTTAGAGCTTCTAGACTTATTCCTAAAAATATTTTAAGGGCTTTTGTTCACATCATGTATAATGAAATGTGCCTCATTTAGAAATCAGATTTTTTTGTAAGCTCACCCTGCCCTCTAGACGATAGGGTAAAATGTTTTTTTTATTTTTAATTTTTTATTGTAAAGATACTATACAGAGGGTTTCAGTTACATGAGTAAGGTAATGAGTACATTTCCTATTGAGCATTGTTACCCCCTCCATTGTTTTCCCCTACTATCCCTTCCCTCGGGTAAAATGCTTTGAACACTTCTCTAACATTGCAATCAGTTGTGTGCAAAATTCATGATAACAAACTTGGACATCTATACTCTCCCAGAAACTCTGTTAGGCAGTGAAAATACCAACAAATACATTCACCAGATGAATGAGCAAATGAATGCACACCAAACAGTTGTCCTACAGAATGAAGTGTGGGATTCCTAACTGTGTGGAAATTGTTAGTGATGAGACTCCGAACGTGATGGGGCCGGGTGGAGGGGTGCTTCTTGTGGAGGTAGTGGCACCTGTGTAGTCTCCCAGTTAGGAGACAGTCTGTTTGAAGACTACTCCTTTCAGTGTTTCAGAAGTGAGAGTATCTGATTTTATGTCAATATGACAATATAAGGGAAAAGCATTTTTATAGCTGTGTCTGAAACAGTTGCTGGAGACTATTTGAAGATGTTTGTAGCAATTGAGTAACTGCATTTTCATTGTGGAAGGACATTTTTTGCAGTTGATAAGGATGAGTTGAAGGAAGATGAGGTTGAGAGAGTTCTTTAGATCCTGACAGAAAACTTGAGGAATTCAATAACTCTTGGGACTAAGGAAGAGAAAGGTGTTCAGTATGACTTTGCCTTCAGATTTATGAAAACCTCAGGCCCTAATTTTATCAACTTTCCCCATCTACTATTTTTTAAGTATATGGATAACAAAAATAATCATTATTTCTTTGATATTATAACACATGAATAATGAAGTTAGTGGATAGAGATGGTCAGAGGAGGATACATAATTAGTATATCTAAATCTTCTTGCTTCTCTTCAGTCTGGTTAGCATTCTTTTGCTCTGTAGTACCATGATCCTGGCCTAGGAAACATTCCCCTTCCACCCTGAACCACTGCATGTGACTTTGCTGTGGTTTGCCCTAGTGTCCATGCTGAAGGTCACATAATTCTTCACATCTGACCATTTCATTCTCATTTCTGTTTTCCCTAGGATTAAGAGTAATCTTCTCAAATGCTTTTACAAGCTTTTATTTTCCTTATTTGTAGAACAGGAGTAAGAGCAGGAGAAGCATTAATAGCACCAGTGACTCTAGCTATTATGAGGATTGGATGAGTTTATGTATAAATGAGGTGATGTATAAATCTTTCACTCACATTCTTTTTATTACTTGTTTAGTAGCTAATAGTCTGTAGAAGCCATGGGATTTGAGATGATGTCTTTATTTTGGTTTTGTGTAGCAGAGAATATACTAATATTAAAAACATAATGTATAGTCATTTTATGAATGAATATCATCTGGAAACATGCTAATGAACTGTTCAGAGGCTACTGCAGAGGCAGAATTGTACTATTTGTTGTAGTGTAATAGAATAAGAAAAGGTCCATTATGTTCTGTTGTATCTATTGTAAAAAACACCTCTGAAATGTTTTTTTAATCATTTGAAGAAATGTATTAGCATGAAAATAATTGATATGTGTAGACAGAAAAGGAAAGCAAAAGAAACATTAATTTAAAATTAGTAGATACTTAATACGTGGTGATGTTGCAGTGATGGTGCAGTGGCTCATGCCTATTGTTCTTTCTGCTTGTGAGCCTGAGGCCAGCCTGGACAAATAGATCACAAGACTCCTTGTCAACCAGGAGTTAGGCATGGTAGCTTGTGCCTTTCATCCCACTTACAGAAGAAACATAGACTAAGGGGATAATGGTCTAGGCATGCACCCCAGGCAAAAAGTGAGACCCTATCTTCAAACTAACATGAGTAGAAAAAGACCACGGACATCACTCAGTGGTAGAGCTGTCTGCACCACCAAGTGTGAGACCCCGGATCTAAATCTAGTGCCATGTCAAAAGAGCAACAAAACAGAACAAAATACTACCACCACCAGAAAAGAAAATTTAAAAGCAGATGGTTTGGATGAATTATTTTTGTTGCAAATTTGTTTATACATTCATTCATTCAACAAATATTTATTGTATTTACTTTCTTTCTTTTTTTTTTTTTTGTTGGTCATTGGGCTTGAACTCTGGGCCTGGGCACTGTTCCCCAGCTCTTCAGCTCAAGGCTAGCGCTCTACCACTTGAGCCACAGCACCACTTCCGGTTTTCTAGTGGTTTATTAGAGATAAGAGTCTCACAGACTTTCCTGACCGGTCTGGCTTTGAACCTCAATCCTCATCTCAGCCTCCTGAGTAGCCAGGATTACAGGTGTGAGCCACCGGCACCCCGCTGTATTTACTTTCTAAACTGCCAGCTACCACTGTTTTGTATCCTAAGGAAAGAAAAAAAAAAAAAAGGACTTTTTAGGGAGCTTCTATTTTGTGAAGGATGGCTGATTGTTAAACATAGCAGAAGATGATTATAACTCAAACAGGTGATGGACAAGGGGATCAGAAACAGGAGTCAGGGTATTATTTTGGGGAGGACTGAGGAATAGTTGGATTTCCAAGGTGACTTTTGAGTAAACAGTCAGGTGCTGATGAGGTTGAAATATGTAAAAAGAAAATTCTTGTGGAGTTATAATGTGTGGAGGCCGGGGATGTGTAGGGTTTAATGACTGATTTTTGGGGACTTTCATTTTAATTCATGTGTTAAACCATACATACTTGAAACATACAGCTGTAGCTGGAACTATAATAACTTTGTGAGCTTGCTAATATTTAGAGTATTTCTTATACATCTTTTATTACTCAGATGAATTTAATATTTGAGTCATTGTAGTTACTTTCTTAGACATTCTTAATTTTCCATTCTGTTCATAAGAAATGTCATAACTAGCCAGGTGTTGGTGACTCACGCCTGTAATCCTAGCTACATAGGAGGCTGAGATCTGAGGATTGCAGTTCAAAGCCAGACAGGGCAGGAATCTCTTGTGAGACTCTTATCTCCAATAAACCACCAGAAAGCCAGAAGGGGCGCTGTTGCTCACGTGGTAGAGTGCTAGCCTTGAGCTGAAGAACTGAGGGACAGTGCTCAGGCCCAGAGTTCAAGCCCCACAACCAACAACAACAACAAAAAAGTCATAACTAGCTGGGCTCAGGCCAGTGTCTCGCATCTTCTCAGGAGGCTGAAGTCTTAGATCATGTTTTAAAGCCAGCCCTGGCAGGAAAGTCTGTGAGTGAGACTTCTATTTCTAGTTAACCACCAATAAGCTGAAGTGGAGATTTGGCTTCAGTAATAAAGCACTAGCCTTGAACAACCGTGCAAAACAGATTTTTTTTCTTAAGAGTTCAAAGATATAACCTTGTATATACTTTCTCAAAGAATGCTTGAGAACAGTATCTTAGCTATCTTGCTACTTTACATTGTCATGTAGACAAAGATATTTGAACTGCAAGCCAGCTTGACTTTCTGCTTCAGCTAATTGAAGCTATGTTTTGTCTTTTGTGTGCTAAATGTTTCTTGCTGTAGCTTTTTGATTACTCACATGCAACTCGTTTCTTCCTATGCCAGTCTTTCAGTGTCTTCTGTGACTTGAAACGTGGAGAAATAGAAAACTATAAACTAACAACAAGACTGGAGTCAGCAAACATACATATAGAATTAATATAAGGTGGCCAGCAGAAATTGTTCAGGTGATTATTTTCTAAACATGTATTAACATTGAGGTACAAAGTTTTATTCTCTGTTTGCTAAGTAATAAACAGCAAGTGCAACATGACAGCCTGTGTGTAAAGGAAAGCTATCTACTTCTTCCTTGGCGATAGTTGGGTAATAGTTTGGAAAATTTGTACTGATGAGGCATTACAATTTAGGTGAAGTGCTTATACCTAAAAGTAGCAACAGTGAAGATACAGAGGCTAAAACTCTTCTCTTTTCCTCATAATGATGGTCTGTTCATTTTATGAGAGAGGCATCACATTTTCCATATGCTAGTGCCTAGCAAGAAGTCCCCCCCACCACACACCCTACAGCCAAAGGTGTTAGATGTGAAATAAACATGGCCTTTTCTGAAATACTTTTTTTTTAAAGGATTTCTCAGCTACAGACTATTTTATTGAGAATATAGCTTTAAATATTTTGCTTTTTCAGTTGTGGTTTGAAAGTAGAGGTAAATGATAAACTTCAGACAATTGCAAATAAATGAGAAATGATGGTGTTTGGGAAAAATTATAATCCATTTGCTTTCCAATAGCCTCATAAAAATTTGTCTCTTGAAGAAGAAAAATGCATTTTGTTATACCTGGACTATGCATATGGTCTTGAATGGAAAATCAAGAGTTCTTCCTGAAATAATACTGAAGAAAAAGCAAGTTAAAATGTGAATCAGTGGCCTGTTATTCAAAAAGTGATTTGAGTTCATTGTTGGACTTCAAGGGCCAATAATTTTTATGAACGTATTACTAAAGGAAGGTGTTTGGGTTGGATTTTAAAGTCTTTGTCCTTTGGTTGACTTTCCTTCTCTCTGTTCATTTTAGAGTGCTTGTTTATAATATTGTGGCATGGATTTCATTCCCACTAAATTCTTCCTTTTGCATCCCTGGCACAGATGTGGACATAAAAGCTCAAAAACTTAAAGATCTATTCCATAAGCTAAATTGTTTTTCCATATGCCTTAAGCCCTCCTGCATATACTTAAATATATTATGTTTAATTTTCTATCTGTGGGTTTATGTACAGTTGGCACAATTTCTTTTTTCCAATACTGGGGCTTGAACTCAACTTAGACATTGTCTTTTAGCTTTTTCACTTGTAGTTGGCACTCTACCACTTAAATTACACTTCCACTTCTGGGTTCTTGTTGGTTAACTGGAGTTGAGTCTCAGAGACATTCTTGCCTGGGCTGGCTTTGGACCGTGATCCTCAGATCTGAGCCTCCCACATAGCTATCGTTAAAGGTGTGAGTGAGCACCAGTGCCCCATGTGGGAGGTGAATCAGTAAGTAGTGCCAAGGACAGAGAGAGTATATGCAGTGCAAATTGTCATACATTATTAGGGACATTTTGTCTTGGTAAATAGTGTTTAATAGAATGCTTTAGTGGCATTCTACTTTGGTTTTGCAGCCATCTTGGGGAATAAGACACAGGTAGTTGTGCTTCCAGAACTTACTACCGCCTAATGGATTATGGGTATTTAGGTACTGTTACTTCTTGTACTTCAAAGTTGGATCTTTTTAAAGAAGGAAACAAAACAAAAATCCCTGTTATGAGAGGAAGGTTTTTTTTTTAGAAGGAATTATTAGTTATCAGTAGGGATATCACTGACTTTAGCTTGTTCCCCCCCCCTTTTTTGTTTTTAACATGTTTTATTAGCATCAATTAGTTGTGGGGATGGGGTTGGCTCTATTTTTCCATGCCCAGATAAGCATATGATGCACCTTGATTAGACCCAATCCCTGCATCTCAACCCTCCTCTCCTCTTTCCTTCTTTTCTCAAGCCAATCTCAACAAGCTTTACACATGTACAGAAAGAATTTTGACTATGTTTTTTTGTCCTCCACCCTCTCTGTTTGACCCCCCCATCTTCCAGTAATACCCCTACCCTAAAGAGGACCTATTTTACATTTCTCATTCATTTGTGTGTATTAATATCCAAAGGGGTTCCCATCATGGCACTGAGCACATGCATCTAGTGTGGTAATCAGATTGCCTGTGTTTATTCTCTTGTTCTCCATTCTCACCACTCCCTATTATTCAAGAAGGTAACCTATAATAAAAAAATTCTCAAAAGCTGGTGCTTCCCAATTACGGATACTTTTGTGTTTTTAATTAGATATCCAAGTTTAAGGCCTATACCAAATCTGTAATCTGGTAGCTTCAGGATTCCCATAAAGGTCAGGAAATATTCGGATAGCTGAATGTAGGTTTTTATGTACCTCATCTTGGTCATATACAAAGTAATGAACTACAGGCTGAATACTACATTTTAACCTGGAAGGCATGTTTAAACACTTTTAACCCCATGCTGTGGTTTCTGAGTTGTCAGTAATATCCAGGATGAATTCTGTGGATATTATTTGCAGCCAACACAGCTGTCCTCCGGACAGAGGTTCATATGAGGAAAGAAGTTAGACCAGGCTAAAATTACAGGACGAAAGAGAAGCACAAGTACTATACTCAGTGAAAAGGATGATGGTGTTGTTGTTTTTGCCATAAGCTCTTTTGGAAAATTATTTTTAAAGCTTTGTGGAAATACCACAGTTTTTGAAACATGATCCCCCTTTTTCTTTGCAGCCCAGGACATTTGGGTGATGATAGCCATAACAAATTTGTCTGTTTTTGGAGAGATCACTCTGTGTGCCACAGTTCTTCACCCAGAGGAAAAGATAGTTCATAGTTCTTTTGCAATATTAGCCCCCTCATTTGGGCAAGATTTAGAATGGCTATAATTATACCTTGAGAAATTACAGATATATAATTCATAAATAGACTATGTAAGCTATAAAAGTCCAGTACCCTTAGAGGTATAGACAAACCATATTTGGAACTTACTATGTCAGTAGTGACAAAGTAACCCAATAAAAAAAGCCACATAAAAACAAGAAGTCCACGGATAATACATCAGCTTGAGTTAAGCTTTCATGGAATACCTTGGACATTTTAAGAATGAAAAGAGGCCTCTAAATGTAATTATAAAGAACACATGATCTGAAGTACAGTGAACTTTATCATGAATTATAAGGTAGGTTTTAGAGAGGGTTTAAAATGTATTTATATCCCTTTACATTCTCTTTCACAGCAACTGTTAACAAATGACAAAGATGTTCAGTATATTTGTCTTGATTTTTCATTCAGAAAGTAGATAAAGATGGGATGTCTTCCTGGTTGATTAATGTCAGAGGTAATCAATTTATTTTATACCCCTTTCTTTCCTTCTAACTTGTCTAGGATGCTGCTACTGTCCTCGTTTTCTTCAGTTGATCATATGATCAGTTTTATGTACATTTCTGTGAAAGTCATCTTATTAAAGGCATCACATTGATTTATTCTTGTCAGTCTCATGACCCACAGCACTGGACAGTACTGTGTTCTGTCTGAATGCATGTCATAGCTTTTGATATATATTTGATAGCACTTCACCAATAATCACAAAAAGTGAATGTTTCTTCTCGCTGTTCTCTCCTCTCCTCCCTTCTCTCTCTCTCCTCTCCTTTTTTTGTTCTTTATGACAGATTTTTTCTAGATTCTGGTTTGCCTAATGAAGCAAGAAAATAGAATTCAGTGGGGAGACATCTTACAAGTAGCTTATAGGAAATTGAACTTTTTAATTTTTTTAAGCAACTGGTAAAAGCAGGAACAGTTGGGCCTCAAAGCAAGAAAGCAAGCAAACATATAGTAGCAACCTCTCTCTCCAAATAGATGAAATGAGCCTGTAGCCCAAGCAGGAAATGATAAAAATAGTTTTCCCATCAGCTTGTGTATTGTTTACAATGGCTGTGTATTGTTTACAATGTGGCCATTTAACTGTAAGGATGAGATTTGACTCTTAATTACCTGCTTAGACAAGATATTAAGTATTTAGTCATTCTTTTGTCCAGGGCTTACTTTTTAAAAATATTACTTAAATACTTGAACTATTTTGAGTAGAACTCTAATATAAAGTACCTCTCCTTCCTTCCTTCCTTCCTTCCTTCCTTCCTTCCTTCCTTTCCTTCCCTCTTCCTTCCTTCCCTCCCTCTCTCTCTTTCTCTGCCCCCCTTGCTCACTAGAGATAGTCTCCTCAACATTCCTGCCCCAGCTGAGTGAACTGTGATCCTCTGATCTTAGCCTCTTGAGTAGTTAGAATTACAGGCGTGAGCCACTAGCACTGGGCTATTTTTGTGTTATATATAGCAGAGACATTTGTCATGGAGTTTTATTTTTCTCATAAATGTTAATTGGTTTATTATTTGAGAATGAATTTGAGCCACTTTGAGAGGGTAGATTAAAAAACAAAGAGAACACCTCCTCTTGCCTTTTTTTTCTTACCCTTTATCCTCTTCTCCAGGAAACACAAATAGATCATTTGAATTCTTAGTAATAGATGGAAAAAGTAAACAGGCAACTCCTAGTCACTCATTCCCTAATTCAAAAAGAACAGAATACTCCCACGGTGGACTTGGCTGGAATGTTTTGTACTCCTTTTCTCAGCCTGGTTTGCTAAGACCACAAAATAATTAATAATTGATGACAGAGAAGAAGAGAATCTGATTCATAGGAACACTAATCAGAAACACAAAGCATCCATATTCTTCTGCTAAATGTGACTTTTCAAAAAGCATTCCTTAAGTTCTGTTGGAACAAACTAGATTTACATGGTATATTTTCATACATATTGGGAATTTTTACAATGATTATGATGTGGTAAATTTTGTAGTTGTGGTTACATTATCTCTTAAAGAAAACTTGTAAGGGCTTGCTAATTCAACTTGGAAATTTTGTTTTAGTCTAACATTTGGCAGGAGTAGACTAAGTCTATGGAAGATTGATTTTTTCCCCCTAAAGCTTGAAAGTGTTGTTGAAGTACTGATACTGCTGGTTAACTGGATCTAAGAATCTCTCAGATTTGTCTGCCTTTACACACCTCCATCCTTGTGAGCAGCCAGGTTTACAGGTGTGAACCAGTGGGCCCAGCCTTTTCCAGTCTCTATTGAAGTAAATTCGTCTTGTGCAGATGATATGCACAATGCTTGTGAGCCTCTCTGCTGGCTCAAGTTGCTGAGTTTTATTAAAACCTCCACATCAGCCCATTTGTCCTCAGTATAAAATGGTTAATGTTACTATTTTCACAACTTACAACATAATGTCAAAGGTAATCACTGTTCTGTTGGAGGGATGTCTTTAATGCCAAAAATCAGTCATAATATGCTTCTTCATCAAATAACAACATGCATGTGGTATGTTTTTTCTTCTTATGAATATTTGACTGTGGTCAAATTCATGCTAATGTATACTATTAGTCATCTAACAAATAGTCCTTGTTTTCTTACAATTTTTTTACAAATATAACTAAAAATATTCTATCGCCAGTATGAGCCATAGCTACTCAGGAGGCTGAGATCTGAGGCATGGCTTGAAGCCAGCCTGGACAGACAAGTCTGAGACTATCTCAATTAACCAGCAAATGCTGTAAGTGGCTTGATTTATGGCTCAAGTGGTAGAGCTCCAGACTTGAGTGAAAAAGCCAAACTTTACATTCCAGTTGCTGCCCCCATCACAGAATAAACTATATTTTTTAAAATCATCTTTTGGCATACATTTTTTAAATACTATTAGTAGTATATATTAGTTGTATAGGGGTTTTCCTTGTGACATTTCCATACATAGAATTTGGCAGAGGCTGAACAAATCTGTACCTTGCTCAAACTCATTCCCTTTGTCATTCTCTCTCAGCACTCCTCCCACCTTCAGAGATTTTGTTTTTCATTTTTGTACATGCACGTGACATAGTCAGCCATACTCCACCTCATTCACCCTCTCTACTGGCTTTCCTCTCCTGCTGGCCTCTCCAGCAAAAGAAATGGAACATGGAGTACATGTATAAGATGGAATATTACTCATCCACAAGGAGAATGAAACTATTCCATCTTTGGGAAAATGGGTAGAACTAGAAATCATCATGTTGATGATATAAACCTGTTTTACATTTCTGTCATCCATTTTGTCTAGTTTTTTAAAGAGTATATTGTACAAATTATTTCCACTGGTATTTCATATCTGCATATATTATACTGAGATCAGCCTCTTTTGTTCTCTTTCCCTATTACTTCTACCTGCTTGTTTAGCCGCTTTCAGTGAGTTTCCTTATGCCATCTTCATACATGGATACCGTATTTAAAGATTACCCACCTTCCATCGTTCTCTTTCCCTCTCCTCCCCTTCATCCCTCCAAACTGTCCCTCAATTATAATTATGTTCTCTACATATTTATATAGGCATATACCTTTTAGGACTAGATTCCGCAAATGAGTTAAAACGTAATATTTGGCTTTTTGAGCTTAGCTTACCTTGCTTAACATGATGATGTCTAGTTATGCCCATTTTGCTGAAAAAAATCACATTTCCTTTTTCCCTTTATGTCCTCAATGTTACATTCCTGCCACGAATATTTTTAAAAGTCTAAATTCCATATATGAGAGAGAACAGTGATAAATATTTGACTTTCTGAGTCTGGCTTGTTTTCACTTACCATGAAGACCTTCAGTTCCACCACCCTCCTGCAGATGACATTATTGAGTTCTTCTTTCTGGAGAAGTAGTTCGAATGAGCAGAGAAGACTCCCCTTCCCCGAAGCCTCCAGAAGGAGGAGAGAGCTGTCACCACCTTGGCTTTGACTCAGTCAGACTCCTTTGATTTCTGATATACAGAACTGTAAGGTAATAAATTTGTGTTAAGCCAATAACATTATAATACACTCTTATGGTAGTAATTGACAACTGACTTATGTTACTTGCTGAGCAGTTTTGGCATTGTGCTGGAGAGGAAAGCCAGAGGTAATCTGAAAGAACAGAAGGACTAGTGCAGGGCACAAAAGGACCTTTGAAACAATTTTTGTCATTGTCATTTGTGATTGATTTATGAGGGTAGAAATGATTATCAAGTGAGAGAGAGGCTGGAAAGAGAATGATGTTCTTGATAGCTCATGGGATGAAGAGCTAGAAGACCAGTGTGGGAGTCATGATTCCAGAGGGCACAGATGGTGTCTTACACTAGCAGCAGGGCATCTGGAATAAACACACGTGGTCTAGGTCTAGGAGATGTGATGGGGACACAGGCAAAGGCTATTCCATGTTATAAGAAAGGAGGAAGTGTGTGGGGGGGTGGGGGGGCGGGATTGAAGAGACAATGGAGGTTTCAGAGTGAAGGAAGTAGGAAATAAAACATTAGGCTCAAGTGTGTAGACAGACACAGGTTCATGAAAACCACAGGTCTCAAAAACGCCTGCTTATTTTTCCTTCAATGTGTGTATGCCAGTCCGGGGGCTTGAACTCAAGACCTGAGCGCTGTCCTTGAGTTTTTTTTTTGCTCAAGGCTGGTGTTTTACCACTTGAGCCACAGCTCCACTTTTGGGTCCTTTTTGGTGGTTAGAGATTAGAGACTTATGAACTTTCCTGCCCAGGCTTTGAACCATGATCCTCATATCTCAGCCTCCTGAATGTCTAGGATTATAGACATGAGCCACCAGTACCTGGTCCTACTTACGTTTTTATTTAGCATAGCTGGAAAAGATGTATTATTTCTCTGAGGAATCTGGCTTTTTCAGCTTAACAGGCCAAAGGGTAGAAAATACAAGTTTTGTGTAGTTAAGGGGTGTGTATGTTTGTGATAGAGACAGAGATAAAGAGACTAGAAAGAAAAAAGGAGAAGAAAAACAAAGGGCTTATAGGAACAAAACATATAGAATGAGAGAATAAAAGAAAATAGAGATGGAGAGAAGGAGAGGACATACACACACACACATATATATAGCCATATATATGTATAAATATATATCCCTAGAGATTGCTATTCCCAGTATATATGAAAATAACTGGGATGTTATATATATTATTCCTCTAGTTCCCAAATGTAAAATAATGAACCATATATTTGCCTGTGCACACACCTACACACATATACAAACTCGTATCTATATGAACAGGTGGAATGAGAGAGTTATTGAGGAAAAAGGTGCTGACTACACATTTTCAGTCTGCACCAGCCCTAGATTTCTGTCCCTCACTGTATTTCTGGTCTCTAGGGGGAGTGACTGCAGAAAGACACTGAGAGTGACACTGCATTTCCTATCTAGTGGAAACAGGATTCCCCCACAATTCTCTTGTATTCATATAGCACGGAAGAAAAAGAATATGCCTCTTTCAAATTTATGTTATTTACCAGTTTCATAATTGTTAAACAATTCACTAATTTACTAACAAATTTTGTCATAAAGCAGATCCTTAGAGAATTTTTGTCTCTTCCTATATAACAGACTCTCCAGGAATGTGTGTTTGGGGACCTTTTGGGATACATCAAGGATCTTACAGTCCTGTGAAGACTAGAGCATCTCTTTCTTTATTGTCTTTCTGCATTATTCTGACATTAATTTCAGAATTGTTCCCATGACTTTTTCTGATAGTGAGGTATAATCCTTTTGTTGGTTTGCCAGCTACCATTGCCAGAGTATGAAAAAAATAATAGGTTGGCATCTCAAAGGGGTTTTTATATTTAGTTCACAAATCAATTCTACTGGTATTTTAATTTTGTATTTAAAATTATCTAAAAGGATTATTGTTTTTACACATTGAAACCAATATATAGTTCAAAAAAGGGAGAGGGGAGAAAGTACAGGGTGAAATTTCAGGGACATAATTATTGCAAAAAGTCAATTAAGAAAGCAATATTTATGTAAGAATTGAGTTTAATGGATTGTAAATCTTAGAAGAATAAACCTACTTTGCAGTTGATAAAACCACATACTAATTTTTGTTTTTGGTGTCAGTACTGGAACTTAAACTCAAGGACTCTCACTCCCACTTGGCTTTTGTCAAGGCTGGTGCTCTACCACCTGAGCCCTACCTCTACTTCTGGCTTATGTTGGTTGACTGGAGATAAAACGTCTCGATTTGTCTACTTGGGCTGGCTTCAAACCTCCATCTTCAGATCTCAGACTCCTGACTAGCTAGGATTACAGGTGTGAACTGCCGATACCTAGCATTTATGTTTTCTTTTTCTTTTCTGTAACACTTCCTCAGGTTCTCTCTTTTTTCTTGCATTTCAATCATCTAAATGGGGAGGCTTGTCACACTTACACGTTCTGCTTTCTTCCACCACATAGAAAAGTTCACCACAGTCATGTTCTCAGAACTTGCTAGAATCACCTGTGTTTAACCTTCAAGTTTTAAACTCAGGGCTTCTTGCTTGGTAGGAGGTATTCTACCACTTGAGCCACATTACTAGCCCTTTTGCAGTAAGATCTTTTGAGGTAAGATCTTAACTTTTTGCTTGGGCCAGACTGGACTGCAGTCCTCCTGTTTATACCTCTTGGAGTAGCTGCTATGACCACTGCTTTCTGTTTTTTTCTGTTGAGGCAGATTCTCATGAACTTTTTTTCTAAAATGGACTGGCCTTAAACTATGCTCTTTCTAATCTCAGACTCTTGAGTAGGTAGGCTCACAGGCCCGAGTCACCATGTCTGCCTCTAGAAGCACTGTTTATTATGACATTTCACACTCTAAAGTGGTAGATGACCTCTTTCATTCTCTTCCCTTCCTCCTCTACATCAGTATTGTGTGTGTGAGACTTGAACACCTGGGTGCTGTCTCTGAGCTAGAGTTAGTGCTCTACCACTTGAACCACAGCTTTATTTCTGACTTTTTGATAGTCAATTGGAGATAAGACTCCCACAGGTTTTCTGGCTTCATCTGGCTTTGAACTGCTATCCTCAGATCTCAGTCTTTGACTAGCTAGGATTACAGGCTTGAGCCACCAGTGCCCAGTCTCAGTATTGCTTTTATTGAATATGTTTTACCATTTTACTAGCTAGCTCTTCAAAGCTGTCTTCCTCTTCCCCCCTCTTTTGCATCTCAAGATTCTCCCAGTCTACCTGTTGGTTATGTAATTCAAAGCTCTTTTCACATTTTCAAGTATTTGATGAGAGCAGCCCCTCTCATCTGTTTTTGTTTTGTTTTGGTTTGAACTCAAGGTCTTGTGCTGTCTGTTAGCTTTGTGCTCAAGTTGGGCACTCTGTCATTTGAGCCACAGTTATACTTCTTCTGGCTTTTTGCTGGCTAATTGGACATAAGAGTCTCACAGACTTTTCTGCCTGGGTTGGCTTCTAACCATGGTCTTCAGATCTCAGCCTCCTGAATAGATAGGAATACCTTCAGTTCCCCTTTATCTTTTCTTTCCTACTTCTTATTTGCTTTGACTTAGTTACAAATTTTGCTCCTCAAGGCACCTTACCTCAAAAATGTTAGCACAGCTGAAGATAAACATCACAACTCTGGATCCTGTTTTGAGTGGAGGCCCTTCCTGCCCCTGGAGTAAATAATACAAGAATTAGTGAGAAGAGTCATGTCATTTTACCCTACCAGTGAGCTGGCAGCTCTGTTATAGTTTTGCAAGAGTCTACTCTCAGGCAGTGTAGAATTTGGCCTTTTCTTTTTTTTCCCCATACAACACATATTGGGCAGAGCTGAGGTGCTAATGGAGGAATGACATTAGTAACAATAATAGCATTGTTGTAAATGTCTTCTTTAAATGAATTCCACATGAGTATTTCTTTCCAACTTGAGAGTGATGAAGCTGGTGATTTGTTTATTCATTCCTCCATTGCTAACTAATTAATTCCTTAAGATTTTGGTTTGAGACAGGGATATGTGAAGTTGTCACGGCTGGCTTTTGTAAATTAGCTTGAAGAAAAGTCTTACTCATGCTGATATTGGTAGATGGTGAATTTCTTTGTGAACCACAATTATGATCTCCAAAGAGTAAGACAGTCCAGTGAGGCATGGTTAAAGGTGACAAAAGAATTTGATTTACACCATTTACATCAGAAAAGGGGCCTGCAACTACCTTGTCCTGGCCTAGCTACCCAGAACCCAAGAGCAGCCTCTACTACCAAACCTCCAAGCCTCCAATGGGCAGCCCTGACCTTTATTAGTTGGTCTGCAAACCTCCAACCCCACACCTCCAAACCTCCAAAGCTCCAAACCTCCAAAGGTGAAGGCTTTTCGTTTTCCTTCCTTCCTCTTTCCTTGTGGGCTTCTCCACTCTCCTCGGGCCTCAGGCCTCTACAGGCCTGCCTTGCTCTGCTCTGGTAGGCACCTCTTGCTGTCTTTATCCTGCTGCTGCCTCTCCACCCACTCTGCTGGGAACATGCTGCACCCCTCCCCACTCCAGCTGGCCTAAGGCTTTCAACCTTCCAACGGTTTCAAGGGCTACCTCCTAAGCTGCCCACTGTCCAGCCACTTTTTGACAGCTCTTGACAGCTCACTCCGTAGGGCGGTTACATCAACCTCTCAAGGCTCCGCCCCCTCCGCCTGCCGGGTCAGCTGAGCAGTGAGGCCCGCCTCTCGATGCCCGGCCCCCTCCATCGGCCTGGACTTCCGCCCCCTGAGGTGATATTCCAGGAGGAATTTGCTTCCTTGTCTTTATTTGATTAGAAAATTTAGTAGAGATGATGGTTTGGATTTTTCTTGCTGGTAAAATTTCAATGCCATTAATGGGACAAGGAAGAGACTTACATTCATCCTTTGTAATTTTGATATCTTCAGCCAACTGGACAATCTCATGGAGAGAATATCAGTACTTAGGACAGCTTACTGTGCAAAATGTATCTATTTCTCTTGTAGTATTACTTGATCCTTTTTAATATTTGGGTAAAGGTGATTGGTGAGACTGAGTGGGAAGACTTTGAAATGCATTGTTCCCCAGACTCTACAGGCTGAGATCAAATGAGGTGGGGGTATAAAGATGAAACACTGATTCAGTGAGGAAGGTTGGTAATAATCAGCAGGGCGCCAAGGCCCAGCCCGCTGGAGGGGCGGGGCATCGAGAGGCCAGAGGCCCAGACCACTGAAGGGGGCAGGGCACAGGCTGAGGGCACTGCCCCACAGGGCGTGTCCCTGAGAGTAATGCCATCAAAAGGGGGGGAGCATGTCGCCTGAGGGCGGGGTATGTTACTGGAGGGGGTGGGGAGTCCAGACCAGCTTGGTGAGCTATCCAGAAAGTGATTGGACAGTGGGCAGCTTGGGGGAGGCCCATAAATAGCAGTTGGAAACCCTTAGGCAGATGAAACCATTAGTCTTGTTGGAGTGGGGGGGGGGCGGCGCAGCCTATATATAGACTGCATGTTCCTGGGTGGTGGGGGGTAGGGTAGAGGGCTGAGGGTAAAGAGTAGAGAGAGACAGCAGTAGGGGAAAGCAGGCAAGAAGCGCCTACCAGAACAGGGCAGGGAAGGCCAGCTCTGCCCTGTGGAGAGTGGAGAGGCCTGCAGAGAAGGAGGAAGGAAAGAAAAAGAAAAGCCTTCCGCTTTGGAGCGTTGGGGGTCAGAGGTTTGCAGATCGACTAATTGGAGGTTTGCAGACCAATTAATAAAGGTCGAGGTTGCCTTTTGGAGGCTTGGAGTTTGATGGTCGAGGCTGCTCTTGGTTCTGGGTATTTAGCCCAGGACAAGGTAGTTGTAGGCCGCCTTTTCTGGTGTAAATAGTGTAAATAAATTTGTTATCTTTAACCGTGCCTGATAGATTGCTTTAGAGGTACTAACTGTGTGAACACTACCATACTGACTTTCTTTTCAAGGATTAAAGCTTCTACAATAATAACCCAGGCTTGTTGCAGTTGAAAATAGAAGGCAAATGAAAGGATGATGTGTTTTCCTTTTCGTTTCCCCTCCCTCCCTCTCTTTCCCTCCCTCCCTCCCTCCCTGCCTCCCTCCCTTCCT
>NW_012267383.1:2184771-2278716 GCF_000151885.1 Dipodomys ordii | reverse complement strand
GGCTTTTTTCTTTTTGCTTGTGTGGTGCTGAGGAATTGAACCCAGGGCCTCAGGCATGCAAGGCAAGTGCTCTACCACTGAGCCACCTTCCCAGCCCCGAAGCTCTGTATTCTTGAATAAAAATGTCAAGCCATCCATAGTTTTATTTGGTTAATTTTGTGTTTTTCTTTTAGTAATATGGTAGCTTGGTATGTTACAATGTATTAGTAACTTAAAAGTAAGCCCTGGAGGGTTGATTGATCTAATTGCACCCTACTATATCATAGAAAAGCATTGAGAAAGCTGTGAGTTTAGAAATAGTTTAATTGAAATTTTTGAACAGATAGACACATGACTAAAAGTATTTGTTAACTTTCATACTTGTATCAGAAAAATAATATGAATTGTGATGTCATTTATTTATTCATTCAACAAACATCTTTGGGAACCAGGATTCAAGATCATTTTCTGCCAGGTGCTGGTAGCTCCTAGTTGTAATCCTAGCTACTCAAGAATCTGAGATCTTAGGAGTGTGGCCCAAAGCCAACCCTGGCAGAAGCAAAAAGCTGGAAGTAGATCTCTAGCTCAAGTGCTAGAACACCAACCTTGAGTTGCCTACACCTTGAATTTAAACCCCAGTATTGGCACATAAAAATAACGTACTCTTTTTGGGTACTGGTGGCTCATGTCTGTGTCCTAGCTACTTGGGAGGCTGACATCTGAGGATCACAGTTTGAAGCCAGCCTGGTCAGAAAAGACTGTGAGACTCTTAACTCCAATTAACCAACAGAAAGCCAGAAGTGGAGCTGTGGCTCAACCTTGAGCTGACATAATATGTTGTACCTAATGTTTATATATGATTATGTTGATATTAAATCTCTTCTTTATTTCTTTGATGGGTGAAATCTTCCCAGTTCTCAACTCCATTTGACCTTCCAATCCTTGCCATTCTCATTTCTGTCTTTATATAGGCCTCATTTTCTTCAACTGGCACCACTTGAGATGTATCTGTTCACATATTATAGGTGACACATCACCTGCTCTGAGCAAACTCCTCATACTTGGAAATCTTTATTATCTCTGTTTTCCTTCTTTCCAAAAAGTATGGTGTATGAGCACTATCCTCACTGTCCCCGTACACCTCTCCCTGTGCTGTGGGGAGTCAGTTGATCATAAGGGCTCTGAGGGAAAACTATTAACATGTATTAATTGTAGTTAACATATTAACATTTTATTGGCATACCCATGGAGTTTGGTATCATCTTTGATACATGTATACAGTATGCTTTGATCAAACCCAGCTTCTCTTTCCTACCCTTTTCTCCCTTCCCAGAGGTTGGGAACTGGGGTAACCATTATATTTCACCACTGTTCCGGTTGGTGTTTATGGACCACTCATGGTAGGTATTGTTCTGATGCTGAGGGCACAACAGTGAATAATTCCTGTTGTCTTAGAGATTGTGTCTTGAACGGGTAAGTGTAAGGAGCTACATTTGGATTGTGAGGAGGAAAAAAAGTGGTAATAGTAAAAAGGACTTAAGTAGTTTTTGACTGAGCAACTGGAGGAAAACCAGGAGTTTAGCACTGTTTGTTAACTTTGAGATGGCTGTTAGATATCGATGCAAATACATTAATAGTAATGAGATAAATCTGACAACCATCCATGTCAGAATTTGAATATATATTGAGTTGTACATACATAGTATTTAAGGCTATGATTAGAGTTTGCAAAAGTTTGAATAACTGAGCACTAGTGGCTCACATTTGTAATCTTAGCTACTCAGGAGTCTGAGTTAAGAGGATTGCGGTTGGAAGCAACCGCAGCCGTGGAAGTCTGTGTGAAACTTACCTCCAATCAAGCAGCAAAAAAGTTGGAAGTTGAATTATGGATAAAGTTGTATAATACCAGCACAAAAAAGCTAAGGGAGAGCTCCTTGGCCTGAGGACTGGCACATACACAAAAAAGTTAAAATAAAGATCTGAGTCTGCATTTAGAAGTTGGGGCAAAGAGGAGCCAGTAGAAGAGATGGATAGGGATACTGCAGGAAGATAATCAAGTTAGACTCTTAAGGATTGAAGAAAGACAAAGAGTTTTAAGTAAATAAACCATTTCAAAAAAAGAAGCAGTGGGGAGGCAAGCAGAATTTTTTAATCTTGACATGTTCTTATGTAGATTTACAGTAGCCAAGATAGCTAGAAGGAAAACCCAAAACACCCTCTGTGATGAAAACACATGATGGTTCGTATGTATTGCAGTGCACAGATTGGTAGAGCTGAGAGCAATAAGTCATGGATTATTTTTCACATCTGTGCTGGAGTCTGATGGGGAATGTAGAGGCTTTTAATTATAGTCCTAAGAGGACCAAGGCATTATTATCTAAAGCACAGTTGTTCGTAGTCGGCATGGAGGACTTGGAAGATTGATCTGAGGACAACAGAAGAAGTAGTTAAAGGATGGGGGTCTCGTTCTCTTTAGAAATACCCAGAAAAAAAGTAGCCATCCCAAAGTGTACAGCCACAGCATGAAGAGAATTGGTAGGAAGTGTAGCACAAGACACTGAAGAGTATGGCAAAGGGAGGGTTTAGATAAAGCAGGCCTTGCAGCACTGGTCAGAGTTAATGAAGTTGTCTCACCTTATAATAATTACAGGAGAAGGAGCCCTTGTGTGGAGTGCCTCTGGGTTCATCTTGTTTTCTAGTAAGGGATGTGGCTCCTAAAAGTAAACTGAAAAACCTGGTGTGCAACTCTGTAGACAAAAACATTTGAAAAATAAGGTAATGTACCAAGTGTTCCAGAAGTCCCAGGGGCCTGTGGCTCATGCCTGTAATCCTAGCTACTCAGGAGGCTGAGATCTGAGGATCACAGTTTGAAGCCAGCCCAAGCAGGCAAGTCTTTGAGACTCTTGTTTCCAATTAACCACCAAAAAGCTGGAAGTGGAGCTGTAGTTCAAGTAGTAGAGCACTAGGCTTGGGCAATATAGTTCAGGGATAGTGCCCAGGCCATGAGTTCAAGCTCCAGGACTGCCTTATGCATGTACACGCATGCATGTATGTATGTATGTACACACATTAATAAAGAAGTAAAAATGATAGTTCAGAGAAAAGGTAAAATTCTCTTCCATCATCCTAGCTTGAGATATAATTAGCCTATAAATTGTCTATATTTAAGATGTCCAGAGAATACTTTGATCTATATGGATATGATGAAATGATTACCAGAATCTATAACACATCTTCCAAGTCACTTTTGTCTGGTTTGTGTGTACATGCCAGTTTTGGGGCTTGAACTCAGGGCCTAGGAGCTGTCCTTGAGCTCTTTAATAAAGGCTAACACTTTATCACGTGAGCCCCAGCTCTGCTTCTTGTTTTTTGGTGTTTAATTCAAGGTAAGAGTCTCATGGACTTTTCTGCTCAGGCTGGTGTTGAACCAAGATCCTCAGATCTCAGCCTACTGAGTAGCTATGATTATAGGTGTGAGCCACTGGTATCCAGGTCCAAATCATGTATTTGTGTGTGTGTGTGTGTGTGGTAAGACCATTAAAGATCTACTCTGTAAGCAAATTTCACATATACAGCATATTATTAACTTGTTAATAACTTGTGCTGACAATTAGATATCCAGGACTTACCCATTCGCTGAATGTTTATATCCTTTGACCAGTGTCTTCCCACTTCCCTCATCACCACCCCCAATTCCAGGCAGCCACTATGCTACTCTGTTTCTGTGAGCTTAATTATTTTAGATTTTACATAATAGGGAGATCATACAATATTTATCTTTTTCTGACTTGGTTCATTCTGCATAACATAATGTCTGTAAGTCTCATCCACGTTGTTGAACTTGCATGGCAGGATTATCGTTTTTATGACGGAATAATGTTCCTCGGTCTGTGTGTGTTTGCGTGTGCGTGCGCGCACGCATGTGTGTGTGTGTGCGCGCGTGCGCGTGCGTGCGTGTGTGCATGCCAGTCTTGGAGCTTGAATTCAGGGCCTGGGCACTGTCTCTTAAGTTTTTTTTTGCTCAAGGCTAGCATTCTGCCACTTTGAGCCACATCTCCACTTCCAGCTTTTGGTGGTTACCTGTAGTCTCATGGGCTTTTTTTTTTGCCTGGGCTGGCTTTGAACCATGATCCTCAGATCTCAGACACCTGAATAGCTAGGATACAGGCGTAAGCCACCAGTGCCTGGGTATTTTTACTGTGAATTATGCTTCAATAAACATGAGAGGACAGGTTTCTGTTTTGATAGATTCCATTTCCTTTGGTTGTATACCAAGAGATGAGATGACTGCATTGTATGAAAGGTCTGTTTTTAATTTCTTTTGAGGAATTTTGTATGATTTGCTTATAACTACTAGTATACATTCCCACCAAACAGTACAAAAATGGTTTCTTTTTTCTATATCTTTGCCAACACTGTTTCAACACTATCTCATTTAAAAAATGCTAACCATTCTAATAAGTGAGAGGTAATAACTCATTGTGGTTTTGGTTTGGTTTTCCTTGATATTTAGTGATGTTGAATGTCCTTACAAAACTTGTCCTTACACAAATTAGTGTGTATCTTCATTGCAGAAGTGGCCAATTGCAGTTGAATTATTTGTGTGAGTTCTTTTTCCTTGCTATTGAGTTGTCGGATTTTTTTTCTTTGTCCATTAACTCCTTATTATTTGTGGAATTTGCAAGTCTTCCTTTGCTTCATAGTTTGATTTTTCATTTTTCTTCAATGAGAAGAATCTTTTTATTTTTGATGTAGTTTCATTTGTCTATTTTTCCTCCCTCCCTTCATTCATTCTTCCCTTCCTCCTTTCTTCTCTCCATTTTCCTTTCTTCCTCCTTTCCTCCCTCCCTCTTTTCCTCTTCCTTTCCTTCTCCCTCCCTTCCTGTTCCTTCCTCTCTCCCAAGTTCTCCCTGTTTCTTCTTCTTCTGAATATCTCTCCTCCCTCTCCTTTTGAATTGAAACGAAGGCCTTATGCATGCTGACCATGTGTTCTACTGTTGAGCTCTACTCCAGTTCTTGTACCTACACTTTTAGTGTCATATCCAAAAAAATCACCAAAAAAAACCATTGTTTGCTTCTAGTAGCTCTATGGTATCAGTGTGTTCATTTAAGTCTCTATCTACTGCATTAAATTCTGTGATTGTTGTAAAATGAGGATTGTTTCATTCTTCTATAAGAGAATATCTAGTTTTTCTGGAACCATTAACTGAAGAGATTATCCTTTGCCTAACATATGCTTTTCATTGTTGTGTCAAGCATTAGTCCACAGTATCACATGTGTTTCATTCTGGGCTCTGTAGTTCCCTGTGTCTGTTTTTATACCATTGCCACACTGTCTTGGTTACTGTGGCTTTGTAAAGTTGTTTGACATTATAGAATGTGAGGTTTGTAGCTTTCTCTTTTAGTCCTCAAGTTTAATTTTACTATTTGGCCTATTAGAAGTTTATGATTACTAGAAGGGCAAAGGTGGCTCATGCATGTAATCCTAGCTTCTCAGGAAATTGAGAGCTGAGGATTGTGTTTCAAAGCTAGCCCAGGTAGGAAAAAGTCCATGAGAATCTGACCTTCAGTTAACCACCACAAAGCCAGGCCCTGAGTTCAAGCTCCAGGACTGGCGCACAAACAGAAAAAGAAGTTAACTGATTACCAAATACATGAAAAATACGATTGCAATTTTGATAGAAATTGCATTGAATTTGTAAATTGTATTGGATAATATGGACTTTGTATCATTTCTTCCATTGCATGACTAGACAATGTCTTTTGGTTTATTTATAACTTATTTAATTTTTTAGCAGTGTTTCTCACATTTAACTGTATAAAATTTTTATGTCCATAATTTTATTGTTTTCAAAGTCACTTGTACTCTGTTTCTCTCTTTTTCTGGATAGTTTATTGTTAATTTATAAAGCACAATGATTTCATTTTTGATATGTTAATTTTGTTTCCTGAGTTTTTAGTGAATTTCTTAGTTTAGTTGTTTTGTGGTGCAGTCTTTAGGTCTTCTATGCATGGGATCACATCCTCTTTAAAGGTACAGTTTACTTCAACATTTCTAATTATTATGATTTTTATTTCTTTTTCTTGCCTAATTACTCTTATTAAATCTATTACTTTGAAAGGCAGCAGTCTTGGTAAAGTCCTCATTTGTCTGTTTGTGGTAAAATAATGTGATGCCTATTTGCAAGGTAATTGCAAACACCTGTGTCTTCTGGGGGGGGGGGGGGGGGGGGAAGGGAAAGGGGAGGGGGAGAGTTGGGGAAGACTGAGACTTCTGGAACTTGAACTCAGGGCCTGGGCACTGTCTCTGAACTTTTTTTTTTTTTTTTTAACTCAAGGTAGCCTTTCCGACTTAAACCATAGCCTCAGTTCTGTTTTTTTTTTTTTTTTGTTCTTTGTTTGTTTTGTTGTTGTTCATTGGACCTAAGAGTCTCACAGACTTAACTGCCTATATTGGCTTTGAAGTATGATCCTCGTATCTCAGCCTCCTGAGTATCTAAGATTACAGGTACAAGCCACTGGCACCTCGCTCTGTACTCTAGTTTTCACTACAGCACCTCTTAAACAATGGAAAATAACTTTTTAACAAATTGCTTGCTGCTCTGAATCATAGACTGAGAATCATCTTAACAAAAGTGATCTTTCCTGCACATACCCATAGTGATCCTTTATCGTTAGGTTGGTCACTGGGAAACAGCTACTTGGTTTTAACAAAACAGGTAAAAAGACACACCCAGAGAGGAATTGGATGTTGATGAGAGAGTAGAACCTCCTTTATCAGGGAGATAGATGATTTGTTCTTTGATGAAAGAACAAATTGTACACTGCATGGTGAGACTGTAGCTAAGGTTTGATCAGGGTACACTCATTCAGGGGTTCATGCTGATAAAAGCCATTTGAAACATGTGGCTTCAGTTGTTTTCCTGGGCACCATTGTCAGTTAATCAAATGGTAAAAAACAAGAGAAGAGGGTCTGAATGATGGGAGTTGTGTGTGGGTTTTGAGGGGCTCATTACTTAAGCCTAGCTTGCCACTTTATCCAAATCCATCTCTGTTTAAATCTGTCTATGTCCTCTTATTCCTTTCTGTTCTTTTGGGCCATATTATAAACCCTTACATGTATTAAGTGTGTGTGTGTGTGTGTGTGTTTGCTCATACATGGATTTATTCCTTTTATCTCGTCTCTGTTTCCTTCCTTCCTGTTTGTCCGTGGTTATGTTGTAAAACTTTCTAGTGAAATCTAGACATGCTCTGTAGGAAGTGCACATGCTCCGAAGTAAGTTCATCTGTTCCATTTCTAGGCAGGTAGAGTTTGGGGCTGGCTAGTCATCTTAATCTAGTGGTTTTTAAATTGGAGATGTTAGAAACACCTGCTGAAATAATAAAATAATGAAAATAAAGGCCTTGCCAGCCTTGTTGCTGATCCTTGTCAAGACTTGCTAGATGCTGGGGTGTCCTTACATTTCTATGTAAGGCCTTCTTTTCTGGTTTTATTTTCTTTTACACTCCCATTAACTCGGTGCCTTCCAAAGCTTTTAAACATAACTTCCTTTTGAACATCCTTTTTTTCTTTGTCTTTGTCCCTGGAAATCACAGCCAATGGATTTTATTATTTTGCCAACAAAACAGAAAAACAACTCCTGGATTCAGTTTCTTTTTTCTTTCAGGAAAAACATAAACAAGAATTGGAAGACATGAGGAAAGCTGGTCATGAAGCCCTTAGCATTATTGTGGATGAATATAAGGTAGAGACTTTTACTTATTCTTTATGGAAACCTTTAGTAAGGCCTTCAGTGAAATACACAGGCATGTGGCAGCATATACACATCTCAGAAGCATATTTTAGCTCTGTATCATGGCCACAGGCAGCTGGACCAAAGGTATACTTGGCCTCACAATTCTAGTTCATACTCATGTAGGCCCACATGACTTTGGGCCTGAGATGAGGCTGAACCTCATGGCAGAAAGGAAAGACAGAATCAGGACAAGGTGCACTTGGGGTACTCTAGCAATGACCTACTTCCTCCGTAGGCCCCCCTCCTCCTCATAATAACACCATGAAATTCTCAGTCCATCAACTGGCAAGGGCCCTGGCTCCATTCACTAACCAGAAGTTTATATATCAGCTGTCAGGACACACTTCAGAAAGAAAACCATAAAAACTGATTTAGGTTTTATCTAGTCTACAAATGTAAATTGAATGCATATCTGTGGATTACAAGGTAATGCTAGATATTACTGTACATTTGCAGTACACAAAATGTCAGAGAATACAAGATCACCAGGTAAAAGAATTTGAACATAATATGCTATTTATTAATTGTTAATTAATTAATTGCTATATAGTTCATATAAATAATTAGTTCCTATCTTGTCTTTTTTTGTCTCTCTGATTTGATTCTGCTTCTGTGTTACAGGAAAGAAAGTTAAGTCCTGGTATAAATCTGAAACAAAATATTGTACCTTCTTTTCTTTTGTTAAAACAAGTTAGGCTTTAGATACATTTGATTAAGAGACTTGGAGGAAAAAAAATATATATAGAAGAAATAGGATATATATATACACGTGTTATATATAGTATGTATACATAAATATATAACATATTATATATAACACTATTTTATCTCTCTACCACATAAACTTAATTTTAAAACAAATTGAGAGATTAGTATTGAATACTTTTTTTAACCTTAAATTTCATGTTAGATCATTTTTTTTTCATGTCATAGGAGTATAATTCTTGTTAAAGTCAAAATCAAGCAATTCTTCCTGGAGATTATCATTAGCAGTGGGTGTGCATATGTCCATCATATTTACATACACATATGCTCTTACCGTGCTTTTAGTTTTAGGGTTTTTTTGGTGTGTGTGTATGTGTGCAGCCAGTCCTGGACTTGAATTCAGGGGCTAAGCACTGTCCTTGAGCTTCTTTTGCTCCTGACTAGCATTCTACCACTTGAGCCACAGCTTTTAATTGGAGATAGAGTCTCATGGACTTTCCTACCCAGACTGGCCTCTTAATCACAGCCATTAGATCTCAGCTTTTTGAGTAGCTAGAATTACAGGTATGAGCTGCCTGTGCCCAGCCTCATGTTATTTAGTTTTGCTTTCACATACAAAAAACTTCTACTCAATTGCTACCTTTTTTCCTTCATGGTATATTTATTCCATATGACTTGGAGATGTTTTCATGTCAGAATTATTTTAATAACTCTTCTTTAGTATTTCACAGCATAAATATATTTCATGGTTGATTATTACAACTAAAGGTAAAAAAAATCCTAATTTTCATATGGAAACATGTTTATCATAGATTGAATGGCTTCACTTGATTTGATGGAAAATAGTGGATAATATACTATCAAAAGCTTCTATAATCATTTTAATAAAAGTAAAGAAGTAGAAAAAATAGATCTAGAATGAATTTAAATAAAAAATGCATACAGAAATGCCCTAGAACATTGAAATAGTTAGATATGTCTTGGGACATGAAAGCTCTTTTCTCCCCATACTTATAGTTGTATGAAGGGACTTAATTGTGACTTGTCTGTATACATACAGTGTACAGATTCACTGCCTTCTATCATTCCCTTCTCCCGACGTTCCAAATCAATCTCAGAAATGTCATTTTGTTGACCATATCAGACTACTGAGATGCTAAGAAGATCATGAAATCTGCTTTTTTCAGTTTCTTTACATCAGTCACACAGACGTGGGGAATTCATTGTAACATTTCCACAAGTGTTTACAATGTGTTCTAGTCAGCTCCTATCTCTTAACAGTCTCCTGGCCCTCTTTCCCTTTCCCTCAAACAACGGTATCAGGTTTTATAGTTGCAAGTCATCTGTTTTAATGGTACTCAACCTCCTTCATTCCCCTCCCTAGCCCAGTTCCCACCTCTGCTAGTAATCATCTCCCTCCAGGATTCAAAGCCCCAACCCCTTGGATTCACAGCTTTTTTGTTTGTTTGTTGCCAGTCCTGGGGCTTGAACTCAGGGCCTGGGCACTGTCTCTGAACTTACCTTGCTCAAGGTTAGCACTCTACCACTTGAGCCACAGTGCCACTTCCAGCTTTTTCTCTCTATGTGGTACTAAGGAATCAAACCTAGGGTTTCATGTATGCTAGGCAAGCACTCTACCACTTGAGCCACAGTGCCACTTCCAGCTTTTTCTCTCTATGTGGTACTAAGGAATCAAACCTAGGATTTCATGTATGCTAGGCAAGCACTCTACCACTAAGCCACATTCCCAGCCCGATTCAGTTTTTCTTGAAGTTCATTGTGCTGTTTTCATATAGAGTTATAATATATTACAAAATTGCTCACCCAGTTTTATTTTTTTCTGTGTTTATACATATAAATAATTATGTATATGCATATATACATATATATGTTCACAAGTATGTATGACTTTTAGATTTAGTTTCCACATATGAGTGAAAATATTTGAGCTTGGCTTGCCTTGTTCAATATGATATTCTCTAATTACATCCATTTCCCTGAAGATGACACAATTACATTCTTTCTAATCCCTGTGCAATATTCCATATTGTATGTATGTTCATGTATGTATATAACACACATCACTTCATCTGTTCATCTGTTGTTGGGCACCTGGGATGATTCCATCATTTGCCTATTATGAAGAGTACTGCAGTAAACAAAGATATGCAGGTGTCTTTCTGGTATCTTGATTTACTCTCCTTGGATATAGGCCCTATAATGAAAACAGGTCATCAGGAAGACCTGTTTTTAGTCTTTGAGGTGCCTCCATACTGACTTCCATAGTGGTTACATTAGTTTACAGTCCGTCAACTGGGTGAGGATCCTGTTTCCTGCATCCTTACCAGCATGTGTTGTTTGTTTTCTTGATGACTGTCATTCTGACTGGGGTGAGTTGAATTTTAATGTAGTTTTGATTTGTATTTCCTTTATGGCTGAGGATGATGGAATATTTCCTCATGTATCTTCTAGCCCTTTGTATTTCTTCTTGTGAGAACTATTTATTCACTTAATACAGCTTGCCCATGTATTGGATTATTTGTACTCTGGTTTTTTTTTTCCTTCTCTCAATTCTGGATATAAATCTGTTATTTACTTGCAAAGATTAATTCCCTCCCCATTCAAAATATGTTTCAGCTTCCTGTGATATTGGCTTCTGTTTCTTTGTGAACAGTTGTCTTTCTGGTTTTTTTTTTGTTTGTTTGTTTTCTTTTGGTCATGGGTCCTGAACTCTTGGCCTGGGCACTGTCCCTCAGCTCTTCAGCTCAAGACTAGTGCTCTGCCACTTGAGCCACAGTGCCACTTCCAGCCTTTTCTGCTTATGTGGTGCCAAGGAGTCAAACCCAGGGCCTCATGAATGCAAGGCAAGCACTCTACAACTGAACCACCTTCCCAGCCCAAACATTTTTAATACTTGGCATTTCTTGTATTTCTTTTTGTAACTTTTCTCATGAGACATAAGTAAGCTCATCAAAAAAAAAAAACACAAAAGCTTCAGGTTTGCCTTATATAAAAATTTTACTCCTGTTTTCAGATGTTTTCTTGTTTTGCATTTAACATATTGACTGTGATGTATTTGTGTATTTAGTTTTTGATTCTCTTTGGAAATCATTGTTCTCTTTACATAGATAACTGATTTTTTTCTAGCCATGTATTCATAGGTTTTCTCCTAGTTCCCCTCTCTTTCCTTGTTTTTCTTCTTTTGTGTTTATGTTGGTTTGCTTAATGTGGTCACACATTATTCTTTAGCTCCTATCAATTCTCCCCTTACCTCTCCCCCCCTCCCCTGCCCTCTTCTTCTCTCCTCTCTTCTCTCCTCTCTCCATCTCTTTCTCTTTCTTTTTTCTCTCTCTCTGCCTCTCTCTCTCTTTTCTTTTGTCTTTCGTGTGTGTGTGTGTGTGTGTGTGTGTGTGTGTGTGTGTGTATGTGTGAGTGTGTTGGTAGTAGGACTTAAGCTCAGTGCTTGAGTTTTATTCCTTAGCTTTTTTGCTCAAGGCCGTATTATTTGAGCTACAGCTTTACTTCCTGCTTTTTGGTAAGTAGTTTGGAGATAGCTGTCTGCTCTGGCTTTGAACCATGATCTTCAGATCTCAGCTTCTTGAGTTGCCAGGATTACAGGAGTGAGTGACCAAGTCTCTATTCATTGTTTTTCTTCCATCTGTCCTTTAGAATGGGCAGCATTCATGAATATTTATTCACATTTACAGATTCTTTCTTCTTTTACTCAAACTTGGTGTTTAGAACCTCTGTTGAATTTATTACTTTTATTATATATTACTTTGGTCCAAAAGTTCTCTTTGGTTCATTTGTATAATTTGTGTCTTTATCAATACTGTGTTATTTTATGAGATGTTACATTTTTTTTCTTTTAGTTAATTGGTTTCTTTTAGTTCATTAGTTCAAGCTTGGTTTTCTTAAATTCCTAGAATTTTTTTTATTTCTTTATTTTCTTAAATAAAACCAGAACTTTGACTGCTCTGTTTGCTAAGACAAACATGGAGATCTTTAAAAAGACTCTTTCCATGCCTCTTATTTGCCCTGGGCGTAGGACATACTTTTGTATTTCTTTCCTTTTCTCCTTATTTTCTTTCCATTTCTTTCACTTTTGTGTGGGAAGCTGAACATCGTTGGTTTTATACTGTGATAGCAGGTGCTCATACCCATCAATCTTGGATTTGTTTTATTGTATTTTTATGCTTGATTAGTGATTGGACTGGGCTAATCTGGCGAGGTCAGTGTATCCATACCACACAGCCTCTCATTTTGCTCTAGTTGGTCAGTCTTGGGTATGGACTTGAGCTTCTGACTTTTCCGTAGGTTTATATAGCTCTTACAACCAGGTGGTTTTGACCCAGTTGTTGCATTAACTTTTATCATGTCTTTACCCATTCATTACTCTACATTCTGTTCCAGTGGTAGTCAGCCCCTTCAGCAGGAGCTTTTTGAGGCTTTTTTTTTTTTTTTTTTTTTGGGTCCAGTCGTGAGGCCTGAACTCTGGGCCTGGGCGCTGTCCCTCAGCTCTTCAGCTCAAGGCTAGCGCTCTACCACTAGAGCCAGAGCGCCACTTCCGACTTTTTTCTTTTTTTGCTTATGTGGTGCTGAGGAATCGAACCCAGGGCCTCGAGCATGCAAAGCAAGCGCTCTACCAATGAGCCACCTTCCCAGCCCAATCTTTGAGGCTTTTTATAAATCTTTATTAGAGAACTTCTTTGTCTTTTTTCTCTGGTCTTTTTCGCCTTCTCCTTTCCTCCTCCCCTCTTCTACCTTTTTTCTACCTTCTTCCTTTCTCTTTCAAACTAGGAGTTTGAACTCAGGGCCTGGGCATTATCCCTTAGCTTTTTCACTTAAGGCTGACGCTGTACCACTTGAGCCACACCTCCACTTCCGGCTTTTTGGTGGGTAATTGGAGATCAGAGTCTCATGAACTTTTCTACTGCCTGAATATCTAGGATTATAGACCGGAACTACCAGTATCTGGCAAAAAAAACTTTTATAATATTCTTGGGCCTTTGAAGGCTAGAATGACTAATTTCCTCACAGGTAATTACTTCACCCAAATCTTCCTTTTGAAGCTGGACCAAGGGGAGAAGGGGAGGGAGGACTTGTGCTATGTTTGCCAAATGGCTGCCATCTATCACAAGTATAGATGCTACACCGTCCAGGTCTTGAAGAAGGAGCTCTTCCAGTTTTGCCTGCTGGCGACTGTCTCTGGAGCTGAGCTGAGCTGATGCCTACCTGAGGATGCCAGACCCAATAGTTGCTCTCTAGATGTCAAGCTCAGAAGGATCCAGCCCTTCCCTACCTAGCTATTCCATATCTAGAGATTTTGTTTTTACAGATTACCATGAATTCAAATAGTCAAGCTTAAAATTTCTTTTTAGGATTTGTAGAAATAGTATTAGATAGAAATAGATGCATAGAGACTGTACACAGCAATTCCTTTGTTTAATTACTTGAAGATAACAAATAAAATTGCCTTAAGTATAAAACAGAAAACAGACTTAAAATTACTTTAAGATGCTACATATGGCAACTTTTCTCATAATGTTTAATTTTCTTTCTTTTCTCCTTTTGTTCTATGATTTACAAAATCTTTTATCTTGATAGTTAACTACAGTAAAGTTGATTTAAACCCTTGAAAATTTCACACAGGCATACCACACTTAAGTAACATAAGGATTTTCGTTTACTCATTTGCTTCAGCTTTTGTCTTGAAATTGTCGTTTCCTTGTATCTGCTCTCACCTCAACCTCATGAGTTATTAATAGCCATATAGTTCTATCGACCAAAGACTGGTGCCCATGGTACAGTGGAGTTCTTTTTTTGGTGTTTGTTTTGTTTTTAGGCAACCATGAGTCATATATAAACATATACATATATATGTTTTAAGGAACACTGAGCACATTTTAATGCTCACAAATTTTAATGATCCTCAAATTTTGTAGCACATAATCAACATTGTTTTGCTTTTCTAAAAAAACAACAACAAAAAAAGTACCACCAAGCACTGGTGTCTCATGACTTTTGTAATCCCAGCCACTCAAGAGATTGAGAGTTGAGGATCCCAGTTTGAAGCAAGCCTAAGCAGGAAAGCCCATGCAACTGTTGTCTCCAGTGAACCAATGAAAAGCTGAGAGTAGAGGTATGGGTAGAAGTGGTAGAGCTCCAGCTTTAAGCAAAAAAAAGTCAAGCAAGAATACAAGGCCTTGAATTCAAACTCCAGTATTGGCATTCTCTTCTCCCTCCCTCTCCCCCCCTCGCCAAAGAATTATGTTAAAAAAAAACAACTTTTATTTTCTCCTTAATGTAGGGCAATAGATTACACTTTTAAAGAATTGCTTAAGTGCAGGATTGTCAAAAAGGCCTTGCCACAGGCCATCATACCTGGAAAAAACTGCTTAAACAGATGCACCTGTGTTACTTAAGAAATAAGTTGTCCTTTTAAAGAGAAATTATCTTCTTGCACAGATGTCTTTTGTTGTTTTTTTTCCTCATATACCTTTGTAGACACAGATTCTATGAATACAGTGCCTACAAATATGTGAGGGAAGAACATTTGAAATACTAGTTCCTTCTCAACATGATTTTTCTCTTTGCCCTAAATAGCTTTGGGGAAGAATTGTCCACCAGAAACCTCATTGACATGGCATGTTAGAATTCAAAGTCATAATGTCTGCTAACATGTTGTAATAGTGAGGGGAAAGCACTCAGGGAGTGAAGCTCAGTGGGTTCAGAGTGGCTCACTTCTGTAATCTAGCTACTCAGAGGCTGAGATCTGAGGATCATGTTTCAAAGCTAGTTTGGGCAGGAAAGTTCAGCAAAAAAATCAAAAGTAGGGTTGTGGCTCAAGTGGTAGAGGTCTAGCCATGCTTAGGCACAGCAGCCAGACCCTGAGTTCAAGCCTCAGGACCTCCCCCTCCCCCCCCCAAAAAAAAAAGAAAGAAAGAAAAGAAATTCCACATGTCCTTCCTATTTTAGCTCACTTAGAACTCAGTTCATTACAAATAAGATGGAAATGTATCATCTGCTTTACATTTTCCTTTTTGACAGTATCCTGAATCTTCTTTCATCAAGGCAATGATGGACATCACGTTTTTCATTTTTTTAAAAATTGTTAATATGATATTTAAGGCAAATCACAACAAAACAGATGGGCATAGTGGCTCCAGCCTGTCATCATAGCTACTTGGTAGGCAGAGGATGGAAGAGTTGGCAGCACTCCATTTTAACTAATGGCTAGGTGCAGTGATGCATGCCTGCCATCTCTGCTTATTCCAGGAAACACAAGCAGGAAGATTGCAGATCAGCCCACTTGGGCTTAAAAATGAGCCCTTACCTTGAAAATAACCAGGTGAAAAGGTGCTTGAGGTGTGGCTCAAATGGTAGATTACTTGCCTAGCACACATGAAGCCCCATGTTTAATCTCTGATATTGCCCTGTCCTGCCTCCCTCCCACTTTGTGATTTGAAACTCATATACAAATTTGTAAATCCCATTCTATAATGACATTTATTAAGTATTTGCTTGGTTCGGGCTCACTTTATTCAGTTTGGAATTCTGTTTCACCATCTATTGTTTTTGTTATTTAAACACCAAGAATTTTGTGATCATAACAGACAGGAGGGGTATTGAAACATTATTGAATTTTGTCTTACTTCCCAAATTAGTTGTAATGTTGATGAAACAAATTTTGTGTGTGTGTGTGTGTGTGTGCGCGTGTGTGTGTGCGCGTGCGCGCGCGCGCGAGCTGCTACTGGGTCTTAAACTTGGAGGCTTTTGCCCTCCCTGGATTTTTCCACTCGAGGCTTGATGCTCTACTGCATAACCTTGAACCACACCTCCACTTCCAAGTTTTTGCTGGTAGTTGGAGATAAAGAGTCTCATGGATTTTCTTTGCCCAGGCTGGCTTTGAACCATGATGCTAGATATCAGCTAGGATTACATGTGTGAGCCATCAGCGCCTGGCCAAAAAAAAAAAAAAAAAAGTCTTTAATGTTTTTTCTTTTTTTGCAAATGCCTGATAAGTTATAATTACAATGATTTAGCAAGGGATGGGCAGATTTTCTTCTGAGTCTTAGAGCATTTTTTGAATACCAAGTTAGGAAACTCTGAAGTTTTGCCTTAATAGGCACATGAAATTTCTGCTATCTCTGGTGAAAAATGGTGCAAAATGGCTCTATAAAGTTGCTATGAGATCATCTTGACTGACTTTTGGATACTAACTTTCCATGTGAACCAGCCACTGTTCTCTTGATAAGTGTTGCTTTTACTGCACATGTTAAATATGCCTTAAATTCTTTCTGGTAAGGGTTGCTTTGAATTTTAACAATATAACATATGCTGCATGCCAGCTTAAAGTATCACATGACTGTTGTATTCCATTTTTCAAAAGCATCCACTTGATGGTGTTTTATTTGAACTTGAATTGTTTGTGCTGTTTTCTGAGGGAGAACATATTACATTCAGGAGACCAGCTTTTCCCAGGGTGTCGAATTACTTGTATTATATAAAGTCCTTTCCCAACACAGGAGAAACAACTCTGTGTTCCCTTCTTTTGATATTTTCCCTTGATTAGATTGCTATGTTTTCTTGTCCAAAGACAGGAAAAGTAAAAATGAAGTTCCGTGAGATCTGACTGTATCTTTACTTGAATTCATCATGCTGTTAATCCAAAGGTATGAAATAAATTTATAGCTTTAGTTATTTGGTTGAATCAGGATTCTCATAAATTCCGACTTTTATCATATGATCAGACTTTTCCTGGACAACTAGAGATGTTTATCATTGCCAATAAAGTTTGGCCCCTTCAGCATACTATATACTAGTGATTGGTTTGGAACTAATGACTTGGCTTATCCTTTCATACCCTCCCACCAAACTTACCCTCAGTGGAGCACTGAGAAAGCTTTGGTAGTTGAGGATAGCTGTTGTGTGCCTCTGAGTTCCCTGGGCTGAGCCAGAATTTTGCATGCAAGGCTATTCTTGTGGTTTTTCTACCCAGGCCAAAACCAAAAGACTTTGGAAACTTTGCAAGGAAACTTGTTCTATTATAGATTTAAGGCTTACATTTTATTGTTACTGAATAATCAACCTGATAGTTGAAATGTCCTCCCTCCCTTCCTCCCTTCCTCCCTTCCTCCCTTCCTCTCTTCCTCCCTTCCTCTCTTCCTCTCTTCCTTTTCCTTTCCCTTCCCCTTTCCCCTTTCCCTTTCCCCTTTCCTTTCCTTTCCTTTCCTTTTCCTTTCCTTTCCTTTCCTTTCCTTTCCTTTCCTTTCCTTTCCTTTCCTTTCCCTTTCCCCTTTCCTTTCCCTTTCCCCTTTCCTTTCCCTTTCCCCTTTCCTTTCCTTTTCTTTCCTTTCCTTTCCTTTCCTTTCCTTCAGGTGGGATTTGAACTTAGGCCTCACTTTTTTTTTCCTACCCCTTGAAACATCTCCTCAGCTCTTTTTGCTTTAGTTGTTCAAATAAGATCTTGGGAATTTTGCCCAGGCTGGCTTAGAACTTGATTCTCCTCCTTATACCACCCATGAAGCCTGGATTAGATATGACCTGCCACTCCCATCTAACTTTTGGTTAAAATTGTTATTCTTTGGCTCTCTACCTCCTGAGTAGGGGGGATGACAGGAGTTAGCCTCCACATCCAGCCCTCTGTTCTCTTTTGAGGATCTACAGAACAGACCTTTAGAAAGAACTCCAAAGATGAAATGTATTAAAATGGGTAGAGTTTGCTAGGTATTTCCTAAGACATAGTAAACCTGTCTTTTCCCCTTTAGCAAGTTTTTGCCCTATAAAACATGCTTGAGATGTTATGGATTCCTCTTTTAGATTAATATTTATGTATAATGTTTACAACTGAACATTTTTTATCAATGTCTTATTCTGTCTGGGTATGGTTAATCATTGATTTATACTTATTATCACAGACAATCAGCTTACTCTCTTGTGTCTTCTAAAGTCTATAAATCCATAACTGATGATATTGTCTTTATTAGCCTTTATCAGTTTGACATGCTTTGATGGAGTTGAAAGTGTTTATTTTCCTGTTATCTAAGCTTCCTGAGAAATTTCAATCCCTGATACTAACACTGGAAGAGAGTTTATGTAGTAGGATTATGATCAATGTGCTAGATCATCTATGCAGCCCATACTCTTTCATTTTTCCAGTAATAAAATCATTGACAAGGTCTGTCTAGACTCAGGTATTTTCAGTTCTCAAAAGTGACTGAAAAGCATTACTTAGACTAGTGGAATAATTGATATATTTGTGTTATACACTCATGTATTCATTAGCCACCAGTTAGATAATTACTGTCAGGCTACTATTGTAGCTTTTTCTGGTAGAGAAAATGAACTGATAAAATTGTGGCTCTGTGTGTGTGTGTGTGCGCGCGCGTGCACGCTCGCGCACGCGTGCATGCATGCGTGCTGACTGATTCTAGGACTTGAACTCAGGGTCTCACACTAATTCCCTTTTTTGCTCAAAGTCTTGAGCACTCTATCACCAAGTCACAGCTCCATTTCTGGCTTTTTTCCAGTTAATAAATCTCTTGCATTTATCTGAGTTGGCTGCCTTTGAACCACAATCCTCATATCTCAACTTTCTGAGTAACTAGGATTACAGGACTGAACCACTGGCACTGGGCGAGAACTTGTGCCTTAGAAATAGTTATTTGTCTAAAATGTCTGCACTTCTGATTTGTAGTGGGTTGATTGTCAAGCTGCTTTATAGGAATGAAAAAAAGGTTCCATGTGAAGACTCATCGTACATGTGTCTGTTTAAGTCTGAGTCAGGGCACTCTGGAAAGGCTAATATATTCCATTGTAATATTCATTGAGTTAGTAATTAATTGTGAACTGAGCAGTGGTGGTTCACACCTACAATCCTAGCTACTCTGGAGGTTGAGATCTAAGGATCATTCTTTGAAGACAGATCAGACAGGAAAGTCTGTGAGATTCTTTTCCCCAATTAGCCACCCAAAAAGCCAGAAATGGAGCTGTGACTCAAGTGGTAGAGTGCCAGCCTTGAGCCCTTAGGCCTAGAGTTCAAACCTCTGATCTCCCTCTCATAGCTGATAGCTTTTCAGGGTAAGGGAAAGTTCATTTCTCTTCTTTGAGATCTATATTTGATGAGTAATTTTAAGGGCTATATTTTAATGGTCTTGAGTAACTAAGAAAAGCTATGTTGATCCCAACTTGAATCCACAGAGCATGAATTTCATAAACACCTCCCATGCCCCAAAAAAGGAAAAGGGGAGGAATTTAAGTCTTAAAAATCAAGTGGCAGCCAGGTGCCTGTGTCTCATGCCTATAATCCTAGCTACTAAGGAGGCTGAGATCTGAGGATCCTGGTTCAAAGCCAGCCTGGACAGGCATGAGACTCCAGTTAACCACAAGGAAAAACCAGAAGTGGCACTGTGGTCAAGTGGTAGAGTGCTTGCCTTGAGCTGAAGAGCTCAGAGACAGTGCCCAGCCCCAGAGTTCAAGACTGACCAACAACAACAACAGAAAATCAGAAGTTGTTGTCAGGTACTCATGCCTGTAGTCCTAGCTGCTCTAGAGGCTGAGATCTGAGGATCATGATTCAAGGCCAGCCCAGGCAGGAGACTCATCTACAATTAACCGCCAAAAAGCCAGAAGTAGATGTGTGGCTTAAGTGGTAAAGCATCAGCCTTGAGTGAAGACACTAAGTGACAGTGTCCAGGCCCTGAGTTCAAGCCCCAGGATCAGCAAGGAAAAAAAAAAAAAGTAAGTTTTTAGGACAATCCTTTTTCAAAATATCATTCCCTATGTGAAGAAATAACGTGTTATTATGATTTTAGAATTTCTTCTTTACTGCCTGAGAAGCAGCTCTGTTTTTCTCTGTACTTATTCAGTGAGAAATCAGAGACACAAAGAAGCCCAGGCTTGGATCAAAGGCATATAAACAGCAGGAAGTGTTGAAATACAAGCCAGGTCACTGGGCCTTCATGCAGGCCCATTCAGCATAGTACCCCCTTCCTTGGAAATCTCTGTCCTGGATAGTGAAGCCAGCTTTGCTGTCTGCTGCCAAATGTGTCTTCCTTCCAGGGCTTTCTGATTATTTGAGAAATTGACATGTGTATTTCTTTTTCTGTATTAATAAGCAGGTACTCTATTTAATCCTTTGAAGGATTATGAGGAGGTTGTTCCAGTTAGAATTTTTTTTCCCTTTCTTTTTTTTTCTCTTTGTAACCAAAACTCTCTCTGACTCAAGTCACAAGGACAAAATGCCGTGGCATTCGAGGGAGAGGCCGCCTTTGCATGTGGCAGCTTTTCAGAAGGTCGAAGTTTCTGGAAGGAAGGCATGCAGAGGCTCTCTGCTGTACTTAATTTTAGAAACGTCTTAATTTTAATGTGTTGTCCATGGCACAAAACAAATTTTCACTGGGAGACTTTTGTGGTGTTTGAGGTAACAGCTCTTATGTTTCTAGAATCTCATCCCCACCAGGCCAGCAGGAATAATTCCCTCTGTCCTGGAGATTTTCTTTGGCATTCCTGGCTTCCAAAGTACTTTATAGCAATGGCTAGACGATATTGAATTTCCATGTTTAGATCTACACCCCAAACTTTCACATTTTTCTTTTTAAATTGCATAGTAACACTGAACTATTACTGAAGTTCATAGAAAAACCTGAGATTTTCTGTGTCCTTTGCAAGTGCTTGAGATCTGTATAGCTATACATTTCCAGCAATCTCAGCCAGACCTTGCTTATTTCTGTTATTATTATTATTTTAATGAAGGAAAAGGGAAGAGAGAAACCTTGGTTTCATCATTCAGTTCCAAAAGTTCAGTAATAGTTTCTGGCCTGTGTTTCTAAAAAAGAAATTGGATCATATCTATTATTATCTCTCCTAAGACATCTGGTGTACACTTTTTTTTTTTTGTTTTTAAAGCTAGTTTCAGGGCTTGAACTCAGGGCCTAGATGCTGTCCCTGAGCTTTTGTGCTCAAAAATAGTGCTCTACCACTTAAGCCACGCCTATTCTGTCAGGCTGGGTAGCCAGAAACCATGAGCTTAAACTTGAACTGGGAACTATGGTAGAATGCCTTAAATACAGATTGAAGTCTGTCCCAAAGAATAACAAGACTTTTACAGTACCTCTGACTTTTATATCACCTCTCTGATTTGTGTGAGTGTGCATGCACCCGTGCGTGCGTGCTGGTACTGGGCCATGAACTCGGGGCCTGGGTACCGCCCCTTTGTTTTTCCCTCAACTCTGGCACTCTGACTCTGGACTCAACCTCCTCTTCCAGGTTTTTATTGGAGATAAGAGTCTCAGATTTGTCTGCCCCAGCTGGTTTTGAATGGAGACCCTCAGACCTCAGTTTCCTGAGTAGCTGGGATTACAGGCATAAGCCACCCATGCCCAGTAGAAATCTTTTAATTGATGTGTTCCCTGTGTGCTAAAAGAAATTTACAGTTGATTAGAGAGGAGACATTTCTTTCATTGTCTTTTTATACTGTTGAAGAAGCCTAAGCTTCATTGTGTCTTTTGTGTCTGTAGAGAAAATTACAGAGGAAAACAAACTAGGAAATGTGAAAGCTAATGCTAATGTTTATTTTTAAACTAAAATTAGGAGATGTTTCAGGGCAAGTACTTTGTAAAGTAAATATAGGGTTCTGTAATGAGTAATAGAGAAAGCCGTAAAAACAGGTGACTGTTATCAGTATATATTTGTAACGAACTATGGAAATGATCCCTGAAAGTATAGTCTTTATCAGCATATATTTGTAAGCTCATCCCTAATGGTTCATACTAAGAAGGAAAAGACAGTTTGGGGAAGTGACTTATTTGTTTTGTAGGGCACAAGTGTCCCCATGTTTAGTATGCCTTCTTGTGGTATATGAGGTCTTGTAGCACCTGGCACCTTTCTGTCTTACCATTTACTTTCAATCCTAAACTCTTCTGTACTGTACTCATTTTATTTAATAGTCTCTATGTAGGTGGGGAGATCCTAGGCCCACGTAGGCATCTCTTTCCTTCCTCTGATAGGAGCCTTCCATATAACTGGTGCATGATTTCCAAGAAAAGGTGATTTATACTCAATGTTAGGCAGAACTCAATGAGTAAAGGAGAGAGAGAGAGGAGAGTTTTATTATTTAGTCACAATGTAAGAGGATTAACTTTGGGTTCTTAATGGAAATTAGTCAACTCTAGAACCTTTAGAGATAAATTGAGAATTGAGATGTGTCTTCTGTTCATAACTTTATATTTGGGTTAAACCTCAGATAGAACTTTATGTATTGATTGGCAGCTAAGTCTCAGCAGTGCTTCCTAGAGTATGAATATTATTATCTGGTAATCTTGCAATGAAAAAGAAAGTGAATTTTTTGAGAATTCAAACTGATCCAAAGATTTAAAAACATTTCTGTCTTTTTATAAAATACATGCTTATTTATTTAGCATCTTAATACATGTCACTTCCAATAGAGTAAATCTATTTTCACAACAAAGATGAAGAGATTTGTTTGGCTTATTTTCCTTGGTTGGTGAATGTGGCTGCAGGCCTGCTTTCTATAAGATGTGTCTGTTTTAACTTATGATTTTGATTTGAGTCATTTATTAACCAGATAGACCTTTAAAAATAGAATGTTTGCTTACAGAATTTCTTGTGTATACAGTTGAATATATATTTAAATGATGTAGGATTTATGAAAAGCATGTAAGATATTATTGAAAACATGTCAGTATAACATAAATAAAGCTAAAAAGGAAAAACATAAAGATAATAATAGTCTAAACCTCTCCAGTGAGCATGTGAGAAGACCACTGTTCTAAGTACTATGATGGCATCTTTATGTTGAACTTGGTTGGGTCCTAGGATTCACAGTATTCAATTAAGTTTGTCTAGTCTCAAGCTTTATTGCTTTTTTATGCATAATCCTTGAGATCCTGACTCACCCACTTTACTTATACCTTTAACATTAGGGGTGCGCCCCTCCTGGGGGGGCAGTGGTTCATGTTTGAAGTTGCTCAGAGGTGCCATCTGCTTTTACTTGACTTGTGGTCTTAGAGCACATGCTTGGCCCATGGGGTATTGCCATCTGCCGAGAGGATGTGGAGTTTTGTCAGTCGGCAAAATATGTCTGGCTTTTTTTTTCTATTTCTTTTCTCTCTGTCTCTCTTTCTCTTTTTCTGTCTCTCTCTTTTTCAAGCTATTTTCATATGTTCCTTGTCCTGGGTGGTCTTCATTGAACTGAATTTATATTGAACCAGAACTACTCGTTCTCTTTATCATTTTCTGTGACTGGCCTTTGTTTTGTTTGTTTGTTTTTTAAAGGAGAAGGTGTGTGGAAGGAATATCTGAGCCAAAAATACTCCACAATCTTGGCATTAGGAAAACCTAAACCTTAGAACTGAATGAGTGTGATATATAAATATGTCTTTCTACTCACAAATACATGCTTGGTAATACAGAACTGCTATGGTTCAAATATGCACAACTGTCAAAAAATTCCCCATGCCAACAGCAGATTCCTAAGTTTTATGTGTGTGTGTGTTTTTTTTTTTTGCTTGTTTTTAGGGATTACTGCAGTCTTCAGTGAAGCAACAGGTAGAAAGTATTGAGAAACAGTACATCTCTGCTATTGAGAAGCAGGCACGCAGGTGTGAGGAGTTGCTAAATGCTCAGGTAATGAGAGTGCATCCATCACTGATTTTCACTTTGCTTCTGTCCCTTTCTCTACCCTTAAGATAGCTGCAACTTCGTGCCTGTTACAAAGGGGGAATATACATATGTACATATTGACATACATGCACACACACATAAATATGTATGGACTACATTAGTATATAAACTTAAGTACATAGATATTTATGAATATGCTAGCTCACTCTCACAATTGTAATTGGTTCTATTATACATTTTTAAGTATCCACTTAACAAATAACTTAGAAATAATGCATAGGGAAATTAGAAATTTAGTGTAACAATTGTACTATTTTGGATGATGAAAGATTTGGTAGTCAGAGGTAAGTACATACCTTTATAAACAGAAAAATAATAGAATTAAGTTCATAGAATTTTGAAACAACATAAGGCATATATTAGTCAAGATAGGGTCTATTTAGACAGCAGAAGTATATTTGTGTGTATTTGTGTTTGTGCACATGTGCTAGTACTGGGGTCTGGGTGATCACTTTTAGGTTTTTTTGCTCAAGGTTGGTGTTTTACCACTTGAGCCATATCTCCATTTTCAGTAGTTTACTAGTCAATTGGAGATGAGTCTCATGGATTGGCCTGACTTTGAACTACAACTTTCAGATCTCAGCCTCCTAAGTAGTTAAGATTATAGGCATGAGCCACCAGTACCTTGCTGTGAAAGTGCCCATTTCTTCATAAAGCTAGGTACTAAGATACCATGACCATGGAAGGGAGAAAGCAGGAAATATTTGGTGATTGTCATAAATGTACCACATTCTTGCTTTTGGGTACCATGTACTTGAAGTCCTGATTGCAGAGGAAAAAAATCACAGGGTCAGTGTCAGAGGAGAAAATCTGAAGGCCTTCAGCTTCCAAGTCCAGGATCTCTGGGAGAAACAGGCCTTGACTGGATATGCTGCACTGTGCATGAACATTTACCTCCCGTTTATCTTAATATACACTAAGATAAAGGTAGATAAACACTCACTCAAAACAGGAACAGTGGAGAGGGAATGAGGCACGGGGTTTTGGCATGTTAGCAACTCTGAAATCTCTCAGACAGAGATTCATCTGCTCTAGCAGAATTGATTGGTGACTTGTTTGGTCTTGTAGAGTTGTTTGTTTTTTTTTAATTTTTCAGTATCTTGGTTATGTTCAACATGTTATTGAAAATGATACTATTTCTCAGACTGCTTCCTATCTATAGAAAATTGAGAGCCAAATCATTTGTTAGTGCATAGTCTCAAATAAGCTGAATGGTCCCTTGGAGGTTGATTTCAAAGATATTTTACATTTTTAAGGATGTTTTGACATCATTACCATATGAATATTTGTTTTTGTTTTTTAAGTCTCTCCTAGTGTTTTAACTTACACTTTTGAAATATTCGGGGCTTTTCCCACCAAGAATCTGTTCTCTACCTTTTTGGACATAGCAAATGTTCTACAACTCAACTCAATGCTAAAGTTTTCTCTCTTCCCTTCCTCCCTTCCTCCCTGCCTACCTCCAGTGGTAGGATTACCGCAGGGGTACCCATATTTCTGTTTGGCCTGGCTGCAAAGTTAGTGGTCTAATTGCTGTCCCCTTCAAAGCCTGATCATTAGCTAGAAGGGCCCACAGGCCATGCTTGCTTTTACTGGTTTCTTATACAGGGCATTGATCAAGAACAGCCAGATAGAAGAAATGCCAAAGACAAACTGGTAGGAGGAAGGGATAGGTGGCTTCCATGCAGGCTGTGGGCATACCACCCTCATGCACATTGCTGTGTTCAAGCAGGAAGCTGCTCCAAGGTTTAACTTAGGAGTGGTTGATAGAGCGCTTGATGCAGCCCATAGCTCTCTCCCTTCTATAGCGGTGTCCCTGGGGATGGTGAGCAGGTATTTACCTCTATTCTTGCTTTGTCTTTCTGGCCAGCCTCCAATTTCATCTGAAGTACTCTAGGAGCCCCTAGTCACCAGCCCTGTTACTAGCACAGTGAAGAAATTCTGGTCACTGGGAATCCCAAGGGTTTTAGAACCTGTGTGCCAGGAGCCAGAGACAAAGGCCCAGTATCCTTTTAGTAAGCATTAGTGACAAAGAATATAATTTCAAAATGGTGTAACAATTCAAAGTGGAATAATAAATATGCAAGTCAGTTCAAGGGACTAGGGGTCCTTTGTATTCAGTGTGGAAGAATTAATGAACCAAATATGAGTTCTGTCGAGATTCATGGGGTTACATGTGGTTTGAACTGTGAGAAGAGGATGTAATACTAAATTCAGAGTTCTTCATTTGAGTGGGCTGGGCACCGTAGTACAAGCCTGTAATCCCAGCTACTTGTAAGGTAAAATTGGGAGGATTATGATTCAATACCAGCCTCGGCAAAAGTTAGTGAGACCCCCTTCTCAACCAGCAAGCCCAATGTAGTGACTCACACCAATGATCTGAACTACTTTGGAGATGAGTAGTAAGATGACCCAAAAATTCAAGAAAATGATGAAAGCAACATGGGTTGGGCTCCAGTGGTTAAAGCACCTGACTAGCAAGTGCAAGGTCCTGAGTTTAAAAAAGAAAAAATTCTTCAGTTGAGAGAATATAAATATTTTGTGCCCAAGGAAGGGTTCGAGTGGACAATCTTTCACATTGTCTGGCAGGAAAGTGAATGCCACTAAAATACACAGGGACGTGATCTGTGTCTATACTTGCATTTACAAATATTACTGTGTTACCACATAAAATGAAATTAATGGGGGGGGCAATGAGAAGCACATAAATCAGTTAAGCATGCTATTTTATTTATACAAGGGAGAATGTTGGTGGCCCAGGCTGAAGTGCCTGAGTGGGAATGGAGATTTTGGTGGTTTTGAATGAAATTAAAGAGCAGAAACCAGAGAATTTGTGTGACAGTTGGACAGACAGTAGATATTGATCCACAAAGGAGATTATTTACATATATATATGAACGTAGAAATATATAAATACCTATTTATATATTTGAGTAATTTCTTTTGGATAGTGCCCAGATGTTTGGTTTTGGCAACATTGTGGAATGGAATTGAAGACACAGCACTGTGTTAGTGTTGAAAATTTTGTTTTGAACTGTTGGGTTCATACTGCCTTTGGAATATTAAGATCAGAGTGTTTTGGGCAATGAATACTTAGTCAGAGTTTATAAGAAAGTTGGTAATAGATGCATTTAGAAGTCATAAATAGAGCCAGTTGCTCATGGCTCATGCTTGCTATCTGTTCAGAATTCAGGAGGCTGAGATCTGAGGATTGTGGTTCAAAGCCAGCCCAGTCAGAAATGTCCATGAGATTATCTCCAATTAGCCGGCAAAAAGCTATGGCTCCAATGGTAGAGTACCAGCCTTAAGTAAAAAACAAAAAACAAAAACCAAAGGGACAGTACCCAGACCCTCAGTGCAAGCCTCAAGACCAGCACACGTGCATGTGCGCGTGTGTGGGTGAGTGCATGCACACCCCCCCCCACACACACAGTAATTTGCTGTGAAGATGATTGGCACTTGGTTATTAAAGATGCAAAAAGAATGTAATTCATGCAACAAACCCCATCAGTCAATGGTGCCATTTTAATTATTCTAGGATGGGAGCTCCTCTTCTAGAATTATCTGGAGCTCAATATTAGGTTGAATGCAAACTCTGCATTTTATAAACTATTGATGTCAGCCACAATTTCCTCATCTCTTAAAAATTAGTATGTTTCTTCAGTGAAATTCAGCATGCCATAAGCGGGCATGCACACCTAGATGGTGTGCTTTAGAAAGAGTTGAATTAGAGCTGTTGAAAGTATTATTTTATTAATAGATTAATACTGTAATATAATTTAAAGCCAGTTTCTAAAATGCAATTTTTTTCTAAAGTAGGTTAAATAACTAGATTCTTGGAAAAGAATGTAAAGTGTTGGACCCAAATGGTTTAAAATAAGATATTTGAGGTTGTTAATACATGCAGCCAAATTTTAAAACATTCTGAGTGTTTGTTCAGAACTTTATATATAGTGAGGACAGAACTTAGTGCAGAACATGAACCATCAAAATAGTGGCAGAATGTAAAAGAAAATCAAATCCAATGGTTCATTATAGATAAGTCAGTAGGTAATGACATTTAATGTAGGTATTTGCCATGATATATCAAATATCTTATGCCATTTATTCATTTTTTTATTCAGAATACGTTTCGTTTTCTGGTATTCTACAAGAACATGAAACAGTTTTGCATGTTTTATATAGATCAACCATGTAGCTGGGTCCCGGAGATAAAACAATTACAAACAAATTCTATTGTCACCCAAGATGACACCTCAGTGTGAAAAGCGAAAGTAGCATTGAGTAATTATAGTAAATGAAGAATAAAGCTCAGGATGCTGTAGGCGTCTTCACCGGAGCATTTAATCACACTTTATCCTGCAACATTTGTGCGGAAATTTCAGAACCAAGCCAGCTTATAAAACTATCTTCACAGTAAATCTTACACTGTAACAGTTTCAGATCCAGTTGGATTCAAGCAAACTTGTCATTTACTTACTTTAAAAAAGATGTCCTAAGAAAAATATAAACACATACTGCTGTGCCAATCAATGCCAATTAAAAAAATAAAGTAGCAACATCAACAGACTACTCTTTTTGTGTGGGTGTGTACGTCATTGGACTTGAACTTAGGGCCTAGGCACTGTCCCTGAGCTCTTTCACTCAAGGCTAACACTCTGCCACTTTGAGCCACAGCGCCACTTCTGGTTTTCTAGTGGTGAATTGGAGATAAGAGTCTTATGTGCTTTCCTACCTGGGCTGGCTTTTTGAACCATGATCCTCAGATCTCAGCCTCCTGAGAAGCTTGAGCCACCAGCACCCACCTAAATTATCTATTCTTGTTCTTCAGAATATTGAGGAAAAATATATCACAAGTCATTCGGTAAGTACATTTTGATTAATAGAAGTCAATCAGAAATGGAAGATACTGACCAGGAAATATTTACTTAAAATTTATGGTTAGGAACCCCAATTTATCACTCATTATGTGCCAAATACTATAGTAGGGCCCTTCCATGTGCTGTTTTTCTAATTTCTTTTCAAAAACAACTGTGAGGTAATGTCAGTACGAATTGGTGAGTCAATAAATTTTAATAAGGTGACCAGCATCACATAACTAATAGGCTAAAAAAAGGATTTTATTCTACATCTGACTTCAAAATTTAAGACAAAAATGTCATAAATAGTAAGGAAATTTTGATAAAATCTCACTGGATATAAACATACCAATGTGTCTGTAAAATATAATACCAGGCCACACAAAAATGTTTTAGTTGACTATTAGTTGAGGTCCTAAAGAAAAGGAGAAAAAATATTGATAGATTTTATGTCCACAGCATATGCTGTTATTATGTCCTCAGTGTCTCTCACAATTGCAGTTCCCATCGGTGTCAGTAGAATATTAGCATGCCTCCGGAAATAGTTGTTGAAATTCTGAAATACAAGTCTAAACTAGAGGTTCTAAACAGAGTCATTTACTAATGGAAAAACACACAATAATGAAGCTTCTTCCTGCTAAATTAAGAACAAAAGCAAAAAAAAATTATAATCCGGGGCTAGGAAGGTGGCTCAGTGGTAGAGTGCTTGCCTTGCATGCATGAGGCCCTGGGTTCGATTCCCCAGTACCACATAAGCAAAAAGAAAAAAAGCCGGAAGTGGCATTGTGGCTCAAGTGGTAGAGCGCTAGCCTTGAGCTGAAGAGCTGAGAGACAGTGCCCAGGCCCAGAGTTCAGGCCCCAAGACCAGACCCCCCCCCAAAAAAAAATCATAATCCAAGTGCCAATGGCTCACATCTACAATCCTAGCTACACAAGAGGGTGAGAGCTGGGGGTCCTAGTGTGAAGTCAGCCCAGGTGGGAAAGTTAAGAAGCCTCTTATATCCAGTTAACTAGCGAAAAGCTGGAAGTGGAAGTGTGGCTTAGGTGGTACAGTGCCAGCCTTGAGCAAAAAAGCCAGCCCTTAGTTGAAGCCTCAGTACCAGCACACACAAAAATGAAAGTACTATAAAAGTTCATTTATATTCTTGGGAAAGCTTTAATCTGAAGTGTAAACCTAGTAGGTCATAACATTATTTAAATAATCAGACTAATTTACACTATAAAATTAGCAACTTTATTTTAAAATGTGCTTTAAATTATCTAAATGTTCATATACATTTTGTTACTTAGAAAATTTGTTGAAAAATCAAAACTTTCACAATTTGTTATAGATCAAAATTTTCTGTGTTCTGTGTTTTTGCATAAGGACTAATATTTTATTAATTTGAAACTTTTCTACATAGGTCTAGAATATGCTGATATATTTTAGCATCGGTATAAAATGGACATTTTGCCCACATAAGTCCAAATGAAAATGAAACAGAACTATAGAAACTAAAAATATAGAGAAGTCTCTTGTTGAAAATGTTTTTATTTTTCCTATTTTAAAGTTGGAACAATCATTAAGCATATATGTTTGACTTCTGAATGTATCAGACACTGTACTTTTAGCAGTACTAGGATTTGAACATTTTGTAGGCAGGTACTCTATCACTTGAGCCAGGCTACGCACCCTTTTTGCTTATTTGCTACCCTTTTTGTTATTTTTCAAATAGGATTTTTCACATTTGCCTTGTCAGTCAGGACTGTAATCCTCCAATTTTCACTTCCCAAGCAGTTTCCATGACAGTACCACTGCTGAGTGCTAGAGATGTAACGGCAAACAAAACATAACATTCAGTCTCCCAGAGGTGTCTGTTTGGATATGCGGTGGAAAGTACAAGGTGAAGGTTGTGTTTCAGTCAGTGACAAACCACCTATATAACACAGTGAGGCCGTAAAATCATAATGGAGTTGGAAGTTCCATTTTTCTTTGTAATTTTACTGTCATCAGGTATGTTTGGAAACAAAAATCCTATCATTTCACATTCATTTACAATATTCAGTGTGGTGATAGGCTGCATGAGTTCACAGCCTAGGAGAAGTGGGCTGTGACGTAAAGCCAAAGTATGTGTAGGTCTGTGTCAGTGCATGCTGGTGTGTGCACGGTGACAAATCTACTTAATGACACATTTGTTATATCCTCATAAGCAATGCATATTGTCATCCCACGAGAAAGACATATGTAGGCTTGTGTGATGATTAATTTTCTTTTACAGCATAGCGATGCTATGGTAATCACTTGCTTGGTTCAACACTAGTGTGTAGTTGCCAATGAATATATAAACAAATAAATGTACATATAAATATATTGTAGTTGTGGTCAACATTAAGGCTTGAATTCAGGGCCTTATTGCTCTCCCTTAGCTTTTTCTATTCAAGGCTGGTATTCTACCATTTGAGACACCCTATTATTTGTGACTTTTGCAGGTTAGTTTGAAAAAAGAGTTTCATGAACTTTTCTGCCCCAGCTGGCTTTTTGAACCATAATCTTCAGATCTCAGCCTCCAGAGTAGCTAGGATTACAGGCATCCACATAAAAACCCTACTTGAGTTTCTACACTGCTTGTTTGCCTAAGTATTTCATACTTAAACTCCTACAAAGAAAAAGATCTTTCACCTTCCTCTATTTCTTGTCACTATGCCCTTTCTGTTTCTTTGGAAAACCCTGACTGTGGCAGGTCTGCATTATATCTTTATTTGCCTGTTGACAGGACTTTGTAAGGATGCTTAACTACATCAGGTGCTTTTCTAATTTATCTCTTCATGTTCTCTGCTGTTTGTGTATTGAGGGTTTATGTAGCCATTATCATCATCTTCAAAATTTGTGGAGGCAGGCATCAATGGCTCATGTCTATAATTCTAGCTACTCAGGATCACAGTTCAAAGCCAGCCTCAGAATGTATGTTGGTGTGACTCTTAACTCAAATTTAGCAGCAAAAAGAGCTGTGGCTCAAATGGGAGAGTGATAGTCTTGAGTTAAAAAGCTAAGAGACAGTGCCAGGCCTTTAGTACTAGCACATACAAAACAAAACAATGATGGAAACCTGTATGTATGTATGTCCCTCTAAGTTACCAGGGGGTTCAAATTCCTTAAGCACCTCTGTTTTCCTCTCCCTGTTGCCTCTGCTTTCCTATGGACTCCTCCCTGATAGAGTTGGTCATGCCAGTGCTTAAGGTTAATCCTATGATCAATATGCATGTTCAGGTAGAACCTGAGGAATTTTACTTGTCATCTTTCTTCACTTGTTCTATAAATTCTATAATTATATCAAGGTATTGAAAGGTTTTTTTTCCTCCTGCCTCAAACACATTTCATGAGGTTTTTATTTCATTCAGCATTCTTGGTAATTACCTTTGCATGCTGATACTTACATGGGTAAGATAGGCTAAATATGTGGGTATCAAAATTCATATTTTTTCAGAATTAATGGCAGATCTTATTGCTTTTACTTTTCCTTAGTTTATATACAATGGTTATAAAACAATAGCAACACTAATTTTATTCCTGTTGTAAGAGCTATGGCATTGATATTCAAATCCATTCTTAGCATACCATTGTAATCACTTGCGTCTCCTTGTTATAAAATATGCAGAAAACATGTGCCCTGAGACCACTGACCTGCCAGGAAAAACACATCATTAAGTGCTCATTATTGTCCCAAAGTATATAGTAATAGAAGTGCAGACTGGGCGGCTAACTATGAAATTGTTTTGTCATACAACATAGAGATTTTTTTTTTTTTTTGGTCAGTCATGGGGCTTGAACTCTGGGCCTGGGCACTGTCCGTCAGCTCTTCAGCTCAAGGCGAGCACTCTACCACTTGAGCCACAGTGCCACTTCCAGTTTTCTGGTGGTTTATTGGAGATAAGAGTTTCATGGACTTTCCTGCCTGGGCTGGCTTTGAACCATGATCCTCAAATCTCAGCCTCTTCTTGTGTAGCTAGGATTATAGGTAGGAGCCACTGGCATCCAGCCTAATGAGATTTCTTGGAAACCTCATGAAAAAACTTCTTAGTCTCATCTCCTAGAGCAGCGCCTTGGCATTGATTGCTGTCTGCTGTGTCTTGGGTGGCCTCCGTCTGGGTGAGCGCATGGTAGTGTGCCTTGTCCAGGTCCCTGTGAGCTAGTGCATCTAAGGCATCACTGCTCTTCATTTTATTCCAGTTTTTATCCTTGTAGGGAGCAGAACAGTGGTAACCATCCCAGTTCTCTTGTGTGTCAGAGTTACATCCGATTTCTGAGTGCATGCTTTCTTTACTTTAGCAAATTTTAGCCATTCTGTAATTTTGTTCAAACATCCAGTCTTTCCTCAGATTAGCACTTCTACCAAAGATTGTTTTTACACAGACAACCAATAAAATACAGTTGAGATGGGGATGTCAATGTTTAGAACATCCTGTTGGAAAAATTTAAGAAGGCCTGGTACTTTGTATAGTAACTTTTGGATGTTGAGTACTGGGTCTGACTATTGTCAGTACTGATTCTTTTTTTTTTTTTAATGCTGTTCCTGGGGTTTGACATCAGAACCTGGGCACTGTCACTGAGCTGCCTTTGCTCTAAACTAACACTCTACCACTTGAGTCACTGCTCCTCTTCTGGTTTGGGGACTAGTTTATTAGCGGTAAGAATCTCAAAGACTTTCCTGTTTGGGCCAGCTTCAAACTGCAACTTGAATCATGCCTCCAGCCCTCGCAAGTGACACTCTCTCTCTTAACTTGTACAGTTGAGAACCTTTGAAGTGTAACAAGGCCCTGCTGCTAACATGCTTGGAAAGAGTGTTTTTTCAGCTGTCACTTGCAGCACTCAATATACATCCATCATCAAGTGTGCTAGGATCACATTTTGTCACCATATTGATTTCCTGCTGTTTGGTCAGATGAGTATTGAAAACAAGATGTTAAAATTATAACAATATAATATAATGACTATCAAATTTCCCACATAGTCCTTAATTTTTTTCTTTATGTAATATGAAGCTATGCTATTAATTACATATAAGTTTATAATTGTCTTATTTTGCAGTGATGTCTGCCTTTCCCTGAAATGCTTTTTGTGTGTGTGTGTACCAATACTGGGGCTTGAACTCAGGGCCTTGCATTCTTGCTGGGCTTTTCACTCAAAGCTAACACTCTACCACTTGAGTCACAGCTCCACTTCTAGGTTTTTAGTGGTTAATTAGAGATAAGAATCTCACAAACTTTCCTGCCTGGGCTGGCTTCAAACTGTGATCCTCCTATCTCACCAAAGACAATCCCCTATGTCATCCTTTTGAGTAGCTGGGATTACAGGCAGGAATCACCAGTACCTGGCAATATTTTTGCTTTGATAGACTATTTTTTAAAGGAAGTGTTAAATTCATAATAAAGTTTACTGGAAAGTAGCAGAATTCTCACGTGAAGATGTCTGCAAAGGACATGCATTTACCTTTAGTGTTTGTTCTTGGTAGGGTGTGTTCTAGAGCATTGACAAATACATAACCACATGTGCCCAACAATATATTAAAGCACTCATACTATAATAAAGCACTCCACACGGTATTTAAATAGGGAGAATTTGCATTTGCCTGCATTTTCCATGCTGATTGGAAATAGGACTACTGGGCTAAAGTAAATATGTGATTACTGTAATGCTTTTACAGTTGTGTTTTATTCAAAATAAGATTATTAATATTATTGGACTTGGGGCAAGTTCACTGTGTCAATTTATCCTTTTCAATTTTATCTTCTTGAGATTTTCTTTCCAAATACTACTGAATGTATTGGCACATGAATGAGGAAATATCTAACTCATGTGAAGAAACTTATTATATTTTGTGTGAATGTTTCAGGTTATCCTTGATTCTGTTCAGAGTTTGAACCTTATAGGTGAAAGATGAGTGTGTACTACACACTTATCTATGCGCAAACATGATATGAAGTCTGTGCATATGTGATTAGTAGACAACTGTGTACTATGTGAGCTACCAAACTTCCTCAGTGAAAAATCTAACACAACTCAGCACCTGTAATCCTGGCTGCACTGTAGGCTGAGATGTGAGAATCCTTGTGCTTTGAATTCAGCCCAGGCTGGAAAATCAATGGGACTCATATCCCCAATTAACCATCAAAAAAAGCCAGGAATAGAGGCATGGTTCAACTTGTAGAGCACCAGCCTTGAGCGAAAAAGCTCAGGGACAGCACCCAAAATTGAGTTCAAATCCCAGCACTGGCGGGAACGCATGCATGCTTATGTGCACACACTCACACATACACATATACACATTGAAGCTCCCATTTGTATAGATGTAAGATAAAAATTGGAGAAGTTCCAAAAAAATCACTAACAACTCCTTTTCTTCTTGGATATTCTTTCTCCTTGATATGGGTACACTGTGATAGGACTAGAGCCCTGTCTGGGCCATTGTTTCATTAATTTTCTCTAAAATAACATTGTTATGGATCAGAAATGCCAGTCTTTCATATTTTAGTAAGACCTATTTAAAAATTTTTTCTGTTCTTTACTATTACAAACATATCCAAACATTTCCTTATGAGGCTTTTAATTCTGAACCACAGCAAATGGCGTTTTTTTGTTTGTTTGTTTGTTTTGTTTTTTTTCTAATTGGTCGTGGGGCTTGAATTCAGGGCTTGGACTCTGTCCCTGAGTTTTCTTGCTCAGTTCTAGCACTCTACCACTTTGAGCCTCAGCTCCACTTCTGGATTTCTGATAGTTAATTGGAGTCTCATGGACTTTCCTGCCTAGACTGGCTGTGATCCACAATCCTCAGATCTCATGAGTAGCTATGATTGCAGGCATGAACCACAAGTGCTCAGCTGAATATTTCACTATCATAATTTTAGTTTAACATTTCTTGATAACCAGACTGATTATGTGAAATACTTGATTAAACTCTCATATAGCACCTTGAGGTTGGTATTACTGGCCTTAAATATAAATGAGAAGTGAAGGTTGAGATTAGTAAGTGAACAACTTCAATTCCATAGTCATACTGGTTCTGATTCCTTTGTTAAATCTATTAGAATGTTCTAACGCCTTGAGACATATCTCCCAAATATAATATCATTATTGTACTTACACAAATATACAATGTGTAAGAACAGCTTTTTATAATTGTAGCGTTATTTTACAGAAAAAAATCTCTTGTACACATTACCTGAATTGTGAAATAGTAGCCCCTCTGAACAACACCTTAATAGTAACAGTAAAATAATATTATAAAATCTTTTTTTCTTTTTCTTTTTCTTTTCTTTTTTTGTTGGTCATAGATCTTGAACTCTGGGCCTGGGTGCTGTCCCTGAGCTCTTCAGCTCAAGGCGAGTACTCTACCACTTGAGCCACGGTGCCACTTCCAGTTTTCTGGTGGTTAATTGGAGATAAGTGTCTCATGGACTTTGCTGCCCGGGCTGGCTTTGAACTGTGATCCTCAAATCTCAGCCTCCTGAGTAGCTAGGATTGCAGGCATGAGCCACCCACACCTGACTAAAATCTCTTAAAAGTATTATCTTTGAAAAGAAAAAATTGCCTGCTGATGTAGGCATCGACTTCTGAATAAATGATTCATCTGGCAAATGTTCCATGGAATTGTAGTAGATGAGACTCGGCTCTCTAGAGGAAGTTTTTAAAGGAAGTCTGTGATGCATGAGGGTTCTCCTGGCCCTCCTAGCTTTTGCAGTCTTACCACAATTGTAACTGTTCCCTGAGGAGCCTCTGTAGATGCGAACATACCATGACCACAGTATAGCTTTAAGAGATTGTTTTTACTAACCATAAAGACAGAAAAATATTATAAATGTATAAATGAACCTCAAAAGTGAGTGAAACAGCCCCTAGTGATTGGTGCACATCTAAAGTCCGAAGTTGTCTCAAGGAATTTTTGAGCTGGGCACAGTAGGTCAAGCCTGTAATCCTAGCTACTTAAGGAAGCAGCTTATGGTTTAAGACCAGCCTGGATAAGGAGAGCTCTAGAGCCCATTTCAGGTAGTGGCTGTGAATAGTGGCACATACCTGTCTTCCCAGCTACAGGGGAGTACAGTGCTGGACACAGTGGTGGGTGCCTGTTGTCTACAGGGACAGGGTTATGGGGATCAGAGCCCAGACTTATTTGGGTGTGAAGTACAGACACCTTCTCTAAAATCAATGCAGAAAGGGGCTACAGGTGTGGCTCAAGCTGTAGATCATGTGCATAGCAAAAGTGAGGTTCTGAGTTCAATCAGTACTACCAAAACAACAAAAAATGAGTCCATGGATTTTGTATTTTGCCATTCCTGAGATGCAGTCTTAACCATTTGCTAGCCCTGTGGATCTAAACAAATTCACAAAGCTTCTTTATAATTAAGTTTTAAAATATATTAATACATTCCTTAGTTGTTATACAGATTACCTTTTTTTTTTTTTTTGTCAGTTGTGGAGCTTGAGCTCTGGGCTTGGGCTCTGTCCCTGTGCTCTTTAGCTCAAGGTGAGCACTCTACCACTTGAGCCACAGCACCACTTCGGGTTTTCTAGTTGTTTATTGAAGATAAGAATCACAGGGACTTTCCTGCCCAAGCTGACTTTGAACTGTGATCCTCAGATCTCAGCCTGCTGAGTAGCTAGGATTACAGGCGTGAGCCAGATTACCAAAATATTTATGAAAGTATGCTGTTCCTGTACACAGGATCTAGAAAAAAAGTGGTAGATACAATTAAAATATTTTTAAATAATTTATAAATCTAGATAAAAATAGTGAGTTAAAAACAGTCTAGCTGTGTTCGCTTCGACAGCACATATACTAAAATTGGAACGATACAGAGAAGATTAGCATGGCCCCTGCGCAAGGATGACACGCAAACTCGTGAAGCGTTCCATATTTTTAGTATGGGAAGGGATGGGAAGGGGAAACAAAGAGGAGGCAACAATGCTTGATAAGAAATGTCCTCGTTATCTTGCCCATGTAATTGTAACCCCTCTGTACAGTATTTGCACAATAAAAAAAAACAGTCTAGCTGCCTTTCCTGCTCACCTACCACCTCTCCAGTAGAGGTGTATTTCATCTATGACAATATGCATATTTGATTCCCACTATTTGTGCATGCGTTGGGGGAGAGTGCGCATGCGCATACTTGTGCTCATGCTAGTTCGGGGGCTTAAATTCAGGGTCCCTTAGCTTTTTCATTCAAGGCTTGTGATCTACCATTTGAGCCACAGCTCTACTTCAGGCTTTTGCTTATTAATTGGAGATAGTGTGTCCTCATAGACTTTCCTGCTCAAGCTGGCTTCTAACCTTGATTCTCAAATCTCAGCCTCCAGAGTAGCTAGGATTATAGGCATGAGCCCTTGTTACCCAGCTTCCCCTATGCTTTTTATTTGTGATACAGCATCTCTTTAAGAATCATATTAGTCAGGCATGGGTAGATGAAAGCCAGCCTGGACAGAAAAGTCCTTTGGATTCTTATCTCTCAAAGTGAAAGTGTGGCTCAAGAGTGGTGGAGTACTAGCCTTGAGCAAAAAAGCTAAGGTCCAGCACCTAGGCCCTGAGTTCAAGCCCAGGTACTAGCATACACACACACACACACATATACCCATACACACATAAAAGTTAACTATTCCTATGAAAATCGTAGTGTCTTTTTAAAATTCCAGTAATTTTTATTTATTTGATGAGTGCTTTGTTTGTCCCCTTTTAAGCCTAAATTGAGTTTTAGGACTTGTGAAGATGATATTTATCACCTTTAAATCTAATTATTTGTCTGGTATTGTATCTTTGCATATTTTCTCATGAGAGTGTTACAGATTAAGTATATCGTTTCTGAGATTGTGAAATTCTGTATCCAATAACTACATGAAATACAAAATTATATGTAGTTGGATGCTGGTGACCCATGCGTATAATCCTAGCTACTCAGTAGGCTGAGATCTGAGGATCCTTGTTTGAAATCGGCCCAGGCAGACAAGTCCCCATGAGACTTTTTAATCTCCAATTAACCACTCAAAAACCAAAAGTGTTGCTCTGGTAGAGTGCTAGCCTTGAGCAAAAAAAGCTCAAGGACAGCACCCAGGGCCTGAGTTCAAACCCCATGACCAACCAAAAAAAAAAAAATTCTATGTCTACTGACTTGAGCTTATACAATGTGCTCATTCTTTGGTTGGCGCGCATGGAACCCATCATTGCTCCACATTGAATCATGTCATGATTTGCATCACAGTTTGAATTTGTTTTTAAGGGAAAACCACATCTTTCATGTGATTTATTTTACTCTTTTGAAAAACAAAGGATGAAAAGAACTGTTCTAATTTAAAACAGGAATGACATATTGTCTCAACTAGATGATACAGACTCTGTTTACTCCTCCCAATATAGACTGCCTCCCTGAGAAGTGTGTTAAAAATCAGAACAACTTTGAAAGACAGAGCTCTGTTTTACCAGATAGAATATCAGATTGACTTTATGTTCAAAAGGAACTTCCTGTATCTGAAACAGTATGAGTCTTTAGTAACTGAGCAAGAAGTCTGTGAGCATTGCCAGGTGTTTTAATTTTGTGTTCATATTGGAGCCTGGTCCGGAATACCATCTGGCTCTTATTATTGGAACTGTTGATAGAGTACAAGTTGAGTAGACAGTGGTAGCTCACACTTGTAATCCTAGCTACTCGGTAGGCTGAGATCTGAGGATTAAGGTTCAAAACCAGCCCGGGCAAGAAAGTCCGTGAGACCTTTATCTCCAATTAACCAGCAAAAAGCTGAAAGTGAAGTTGTGGATCAAGTGGTAGAGCACTTCCCTTGAGGGAAAAAGCTAAGAGACAGCACATGGCCCTGAATTCAAGTCCCACACCGGTACCCCCCAAATATATATATTGTGTGTATATATATATATTTATAGATATATAATTATATATAATATATATGTATATAATTATGTCTTATGTATAATATATAATGTGTTATGTTAATACATATATAACTTATATTTATTATGATAATATTTCACATATAATATTACAAGTTACATAGAAATATATTATATATATATATATTATATATATATATATTATATACATTATATATAATTATATAGTATATAATATATTATATAAGGTATGCATTATATATAATATACATATGTTATATATAATGTATAAATTTAAGTATAAATAAAATATAAACATTGACTTTTGTTAGAAATCTCTATTCAAACTCCAAGTGCTTAGTGAATAATAGTTCTCTGATGAACTTAAGTGTAGTTTCATTAGTACATTTCAATGAAAGTAAACTCACTAGCTCTCTATACTTTAGTACTAGATATGATATCTTTATGGATTGGTTTTTTTTTGAAACTGTGATAAAGTCTTGGGGCAAGAAGTAGTCTTATCTTTCAGTATCCTTAATGCTTTACTAGAGACCCACAGATAACTGGTTGTGGTTTTTCATCAAGCAAACAGTATATTTTCCCAGGTCTGGTTTTGGCAAGCTAATAAAAAAAAATTTCAGGGAGAATAATTTCCAAATTTAATTATGTAAAAAGACATATTACCACTTTCTGACTTGTTTTCTAATTTGGAATAGTTGTTACTACATTAGATCTCTTGTCTTGTTTGGGAAACTTGCAATCAATGTATATAGGATGAATAAGGAAATAGGAACTCAAAAGACTTTCTGCTTCATCTGCCTTTGTTTTACCATACTTCCAATTATTTCCTCCAGCAACTATTTCAGTATTCCTTTTTGGGCAAATGAATCCTATCATCTGACCTCCTTGTTGATAGATTTTGTTTCAGAGCCATAGTCATCATGCAGTTGTCTTTCCTTGCAGCATCAAAGGCTCCTTGAAATGCTAGACACAGAGGAGGAACTGTTACGAGAGAAAATAAAGGAAGCTTTGATTCAGCAATCTCAAGAACAGAAGGTAATGCTTCTAGTGAGCTCTGAGTACAGAAAGCATGTGTTCTCTTATCTCAAATAATTCATGACTGTCTTATCATTTTCAGGAAATATTAGAAAAATGTTTGGAGGAAGAAAGGCAAAAAAATAAAGAAACATTGGAATCTGCCGCAAAGGTATTTCTACTCCTAGAGTTGGCTTGTTTCTTAAGTTGAATTAAAAATTGAATTCAGTAATAATACAGTCTGGTCAATCTACTCGGGCATTATTTTATTCCAGGAGAAAATCAAAAGTTTTTCCTGATTTTTGAAACATAAGATATGTTAAATTCCTGTTGTATAGGATTTTGAATTTTTTTATAATGTAGATTAATTACTAATCTACTTAATGTAAATTAATGTGTGCTTTGGCACTAATACTCGGCTGGTATTTAATAGGTGTCATCATAGGGCTGTGTGTTTTGCAAGGAAACAGTTTTTTTAAAGCCAGGCTTAAAATAACTCATCTAAATAATGCATTCAGAAATATAAAAGGTACACATATCATACTTATCATACTATATCATATCAAGCTTATTATACTAGCTTTCATATTTGATTTAAAATTAAATTTAACCAACAAATATTGAGGAAAAACTATTAAGTAAACAAATACATGTATATCACTGTGCTGAGATTCCTATGATTTTGTCTCAAAGAATTTATAGTAAAAAATATTCATATACTAACAGAGGAGGAAGTAAATTATCATGAATGTGTTAGTAGTATGTCCACATAATAGAAAAATTTAAGCAACAAACTGCTTTTGAAAGCCTTAAAAGTAGCTAGTATTCTGAACCAGTTTGAAATTGATTTCTTTCATGAAGAAGACACATTGAAACTTCTTAGCAAAGGTGTGCCATAATGGCAGTTGACATTAATTTTAGGGAAATTGAAATTAACCCATATTAGAAGCAGGGAAAGAATTAATAGAATGAAAAAAAGTACACTGAATATCCAGGCCAGATATAGTTTTGGTAGAAATAGACTCATGATTATAGCTTGGAAATGAAGGAAATAGACTCTAAAATTAATAAAAGCTGAAATCAACATATAAGTTTGGCGTGAGTGTCATAGATAAAGACCAGGTTGTAAATTCCCAGAGTATGGATTCAAGAATCAGGAACAAGTAGAAAAAGGCCCTAATTCAAGTCCCACTATCACCTTCAAAAAAAAAGAAAAAGAAAAAAAAGAAAAAGTTTGAAGAGCTGAGTACTGGTGTCTCACACCTGTAATTCTGTCTACTTGGAAGTCTGAGATCTGAGGATTGCAGTTAGAAGCTATCCCAGGCAGATAAATTTAGGAGACTCTTATCTCTGACTAACCAACAAAAACCTGAAAGTGAAGGTGTGTCTCAAGTGGTAGAACACTTTCCTTAAGTGAAAATCAACAAGCAAGAATGAGAAGCCCTGAGTTCTAGCCCCAGAATTAGCACCCCCTCCAAAAAAAAAAAGAACAAGCAAAAAGCAACATTCTTTCTTTGCAATTGTGTTTGCAAAATTAAAATATAAAAAAGTTTGTTTCTTGCTTTTCAGTACTTACAGATAATGGTGATGAGATGGATGGAAGTATTAGCCAATGTGATTTTTTAAATAAAATATGTCAACATTTGAACAAGATGTGTAAATGAGTGAATTTTCTAAACAATAAGTGATTTACATATCAAATGATTTACATATCAATAACTGATTCATTCAAACTGCGAGAAAGAATCATAATATGCCAAAGGCCAAGATTCCTGCCTGTAAACCCTAGCTATTCCAGGAGGCTGAAGTCTAAGGCTTGTAGTTCAAAGATAGCTGAGACAGAAAAGCTAGTCTTATCTTCAATTTACCTACACAAAAACTGAACTAGAAGCATAACCCCAATGGTAGAGTGACAGCCTTAAGCAAGGCTCAATTTATTTGAAGCATAGGAATGCCATAAAAGTAAGTAGAAATGCTCATATTAAGAAAGTCCATTTTATGCAAGTATTCATTGTGTATGCAAACAGTAACCTCAGACCTAGACTGTAGAGCATCCCAGTCTTGTCTTTTAGCTTAACCACATAATTGTCCAGTCATTCATCTATGTTTTCTTCGTTCATTATTTGTTTTGAAGCTTGAGCAGGATGCAGTGAAGGATATAGTTATGAAAGCTGTAGAAGAAGAAAGAAAAAACTTGGAAAAAGTCCATGCAGAAGAAAGAGAGTTATGGAAGACAGAACATGCAAGAGATCAGGAGAAAGTGTCTCAGGCAATTCAGACTGCGCTTCAAGAACAAAGGAAGATAAGCCAGGTGAGCAAAGGCTTTTTGAACCTTTCTCTCCATAAGGAATCTTTACTCTTAGTGTATTTTACTTGAAATTGCCTCAGTTCACAAAATAATATCTTTTTGTTTTTCCTATTTACCTTTCAAACTGACAGTGTTTAATATTTTGCTATCCTCTCATCTTTTTGAAACTCAAAATTTGGTAATACCTTTTTTGTGTTCAAAAATGTCAGAATCCACATTTACATTTATTTAGTCATGCTATGTATATTAAGTCTCTTGGTTTCCCTCTCCTCTTTTCTCCTTCTCTTCTTGTTCCCTTCCCCTCTCCCACCTTCACCCTTTCCTCTTCTCTCCTCTCCTCTCCTCTTCTCCTAGTCCCTTCTCTTCCCCTCCCCTCCTTTTCTAAGTTTTTTTTTTGTTGTTGTTGGTCATGGGGCTTGAACTCTGGGCCTGGGTGCTGTCCCTCAGCTCTTCAGCTCAAGGCGAGCGCTCTACCACTTGAGCTACAGCACCACTTCTGGTTTTCTAGACCGTGAGACTCCCTCCTTTTCTTTCTTATGCCCTCCTCCCCCTCTTTGATTCCCCCTGCTTTTCCCCTCCTCTCTCCTCTCCTTGTACCTTCCCTCCCTTTTCCCCTCCACTGTCCATTCTTCTCCTCTTCGTCATTCTTGTCTGTTTCCCTCCTTTTCTCTCTCTGTCTCTGTATGTATATGTCCCCCCCACACAATCAATAAAATGTTTATATATTTGCATAGAGAAAATAGTGTGAGTCTATGTGCCTTTTGTTGGCAGCAATAGTTAATAAAGCCTTACAGATGTTTACTTTGGTCCCATAAAAGGATATACAGATCAACGAGCATGTCCTATATGTGAAAGCATTTAAAAATATTTTTTTTCAGTTACCATTAGTTATATAAAGGAGTTACAATTCAACCTGTTAGTTCATAAGTATAATGCATTTTGATCAGTGGTCACCTGTTCCACTGATAACCCCATCTCTCCCCGCCCTACCTCTCCCCTCAAGCTGCCTGGTTCCATTTTCACTTGTGTATGACATTATGACTGTATTTGCCTATCCTTCCTCTCTCCCTTTGACTTGGCTTCCTGGCCAATTCAATACATGTTTTGGCTTCCTAGCATTCATTTTATTAGACTGTAAGTTAGTTGTTTGGAGGAGTTACCACTTATCTGAACTTAAAAACTTGGCCTCTTTTATTTTCCACAATTGAATTTACAAGGTTCTATTTTCTTGGATTTTAATGTTTGCATAGGCAGAAATGCTTGACTAAATTGTCCCTGACACAAATAAAGAACATGGAAGTTGCCATTCAGGCTAGGTACTAATGGCTGGTGCCTGTAATCCTATGGAGGCTGAGATCTGAGGATCATGTTTCAAAGCCAGCCCAAAGCAGCCCAAGTCAATTAGACTCTTATCTCTAGTTGACTACCAAAAAGCTGGAAGTGAAGCTGTGGCTCAGCCTTTAACAAAATAAGCTTATGTATAGTTCCCAGGCCCTGAGTTCAAGCCCCAGGATCAGCATACACCCACCCACAAAACTAAACATTCATAAAAATGTCTGCAACATGGTCCTAGTATTAGATATGCTACCATTGTTCATTTGTTAAAATGTAGCTAAAATTTTTACATCCTTTATCTTGAAACCTAAGAGCTCTCAATGTTTCCTGGCCATCAGGAGCTGAGGTCTCCTGAGTTATCTTCATTCTTCATTCTAGTAGCCATCTAAGAAGATGGCTACTAGGATTTGCTAATACCATAGCCTCTCTTTGAGATCATCTGGTATCACTTAAGGCTTTCATGTGGTAATTTTGCTGTCTGTGTTCTATAACAGAAATATTAAGGTAGAAATCCTGTTAAAATTTCTCTGCAAGATCTAGACTTCTCGTCTCTACAAGTAAATGTGTGTGATCCATTCCAGAAAGTCTACAGCTTGGCAATTTTGTTGATCTTGTATTCCCATGAATGCTGGCATGTCCCTCACTGACCACACTGAAAGAATTCTTTTAGCACCAACATTGATTTTTGAGGTATAGATGATGTATCTATATACATATAACCTGTGAAACAATTATAGTAATACTAATAAATCATCATCATACCTGTTGTTCATGTAAGAGCCTCTTACAGCTCAAAGTCTGAATCCTGTGGTCAACATCTCTCCATTTTCCACATCTATCAGACATTGTTAGGAGGAATTCTGGAAATTCTGTGCATGGGGTGTGTGTGTGTGTGTGTGTGTGTGTGTGTGTGTGTGTGTGTGTGTGTGTGTGTGTGTGTGTGTGTGTGTGTGTGTGTGTGTGACCTGGGACTTTAGCTGGGGCATGGGGTGTGTGTGTGTGTGTATGTGTGTGTGTGTGTGTGACCTGGGACTTTAGCTGGGGCATGGGGTGTGTGTGTGTGTGTGTGTGTGTGTGTGTGTGTGTGTGTGTGTGTGTGTGTGACCTGGGACTTTAGCTGGGGCCTGGGAGCTGCCCCTAAACTTTTGTGCCCAAGGCTAGTTCTCTCTCATGAGAGACACAGTGCTACTTCACGCTTTTTGGTGGTTAATTGGAAATGAGGGTCTCATGGACCTTCCAATTCAGGCTGGTTTTGAACCATGATCCTCAGATCTCAGCCTCCTAAATAGCTATGATTACAGGCATAAGCCAGCAGCACCCGCAAATAATTTATATTTTATTGCAGTATTTTTCTCTGTCTCTGGCTTATATTAAGCACAGTAGGTTTTTCATACTGCTGCTGGGACTTGAACTCAGAGCCTAAGCCCTGTCTTTTAGCTCTTTTACTCAAGACTGGGGCTCTGCCACTGAGCCACAGCTCCACTTTGTGGTGGCTTTGTGGTGGTTAATTAGAGATCAGAGTCTCACAGACTTTCCTGCCCGTGCTAGATTTCAGCCTTGAGCCTCATAGCTGAGCCTCCTGTGTAGCTAGAACTACAGGTGGGAGCCACTTTTGAAGGCTAAGTTATGCATGTAGTGTGTGCATGCACGTGTCTTGTGTATCACATTTTCTTTATGTGTCACCCATCACCTCATACTGTCTTCATTCTTGGTGCTGTGAGTGATGCCTTGATGAACAGAAAGTCACTGTATCTGTAGTTCTGATTCCATTCCCTTTGACTGTATGCCTAAATATTGCATAAGCTTTTGAAAACTTTCTAAAGGCCAGCACCAGTGACTCACATCTGATTCTAGTTACTCAGGAGGCTGAGATTCAAAGCCAGCCTGTACAGGGCAGTCTGTGAGACTCTTACCTCCATTTAACCAGCAAAAAGCCAGAAATTGAGCTATGAGTCAAATCGTAGAAAGTATAAATGCTCAGGGACATCTCCCAGCAAAAAATTTTCTGAAGAATTTCTGCACTGATTTCCATAGAATCTGTAGCAATTTACATTCCTGCCAATAGAATAGAAAGGTTTCATGTTCTCCATGCCCTCACAAACTCTTCCTTCGTAAAAAAAAAAAATTATTGGTACTGGAATTGAGGAACACTTGCTAGGCAGTTTCTACCATTAAAGCCCTAACCCTAGTTCTGTTTTGCTCTACTTATTTTCAGACAGGGCTTTGTGTCCTTTTGCTGTAGCGTTCTTTAGACCATGATCTTAGCACCTAGACTTCCTGAGTAGCTGTGACTACAGGTACATGTCCTCATTCTAGGCTTATTTGTTGGGATGGACTCTTGGTAACTTTTTGCTCAGGTTGACCTTAACCTGTAATCTTCTGACTCTTCAAGGTAATCGGGATTACTGGTTCATACCACCATGCCCACCCAGCTCCATCTTCATATCGGAGCCAGTCTAACAGATGTTGAAGTGTGCTTTTTGCTTTAGATTTACGTTTTTTTCTGAAGCTTAGTGATAAATCAGTCCTCTTTCCTATGTGTGTTGGCCATTTGTAAGTATTCTGAATTCTCTGTTAGATGAAGCATCTATCTTCATTAGAGTTGCTTTCAAATGTATCTTGTCCTTTTCTTTGGGATATTATTTCCTGTTTATTTTTATTCACTTTGGTGTTTGTAAATATGTATTAGAAAAACCAGCTATGTCTCCCAATTCTTTTGGGACTAGTCTTGTATAGAAGAGCTTTGCTATCGGGCTGGTAAGTTGGTTCAGTGGTGGAATGCTTGCCTTGCATATATGAGGCCCTGGGTTCGATTCCTCAGCACCACATAAGCAGAAAAAGCTGGAAGTGGCGCTGTGCCTCAAGTGGTAGGGCACTAGCCTTGAGCTGAAGAGTTGAGGGACAGCATCCAGATCCAGAGTTTAGGTCCCATGGCTGACAAAAAATTAATGAAGAAGAGCTTCGCTGTTCAACCTGACCAGGATTCTAAAGCCTCTGAATACCTGTGTGCTCACCCACACAGGTTTTTGTTTTTATTAACTCTCTCCATCTGGAGTGTAATGCTCTGGACAAAGGTAACAGAAGCCAATCCTCAGGCAGCACCTGGAAAAACTAGGACATGTCTGGATCTTTCCCAAGCAGGAATCTGTGCTCTGTGATTTATATACCCCTTTTCTGCCCTAAGCAGAGGTGGGCTTCTAGCATCTGCCTACCTGTTAACTTAAACTCTACCACCTTTGTCTGGGTTTCTCAATAAGGGTGTTTGTTCTTGGATCCATATGTCCCCGGGGGTCAGAAATCAAGGAATTGTGGTGTTACCTCTGTCATACAGTTTTTTTTTTTATTATTATGCTTAAGGATGATCTTTCTGTACTTAGTTTCTTCAAAGGTTTTATAATGAAAGGATACAAAAAGACTTTTTTTGGCATCTATTGAAATGATCATGTGGTTTTTTTTTTTCCTTGACCCTGTTTTTCTGTTTACTGACTGACATATGTTAAACCATCCTTGCATCCCTAAATCATACCAACTTGATCATGGTGTAATATCTTTTCAGTGGGTTCTTAGATTTTGTTTGCCACTATTTTATTGAGAATTTTTATTTTTATTTAGTTATTTATTTTTGTTGTTGATTGTGGGGCTTGAACGCAAGGCCTGGGTGCTATCCCTTAGCTTTATTGCTCTACTAGTGTTCTACTACTTTGAACCACAGTGCTACTTCTAGTTTTCTGGTGGTTAATTGGAGATGAGAGTCTCACAGATCTTCCTGCCCAGGCTGTCTTCGAACTGTGATTCTCAGATCTCAGCCTTTTGAGTGGCTAGGAGTATAGGTGTGAGCCACCAGTACATGGTAAATTAAGAATTTTGTATCTATGCTTATCAGTTTCATCGACTAAGCTCATGCATGCTGTCTATTTCTTGCTTTCTCTTACTGTGTTCCCAACATGGTTTTGGCATGGGAGTGATTTTTTTTTTCATAGAATGATTTCTGAATTTTTTGGTATACCTTATGGAACATTGATGTTCTTTTTCTTTCTTTCTGTGTACATTTGTTTTAGAATATAATATCTTAGCTGCACAAGGGATTTTCATTGTGATCATGAGATATGTTTCATTGAGATGTTTCTAGTAGATAATATATTGTTGGATTATGCTTTTTAAACCATTCAGTCTGTTTTGATTGGAGCATGGAGCTATTTAGGGTTATGATTGAGAGTTATTTACTGTTCAATGTGGTTCTATTGGTTGTTTCATTACTGTTATTATATATATATATTTTACTAGTGTTGCTTGTTCTTTCCCTGTTTTTGTTTTTGCGTTTCATTCATTTGCTAAGTTAAAATGTTTAATATTCCTAATTCTGACATGTTCACTAGTCCTCTTTTAAATTTTATTCTTTACCAGATTCTCATGTTTGTGACTGTCTTTCTGTATTCCCTTAAGTATTTGGTACAATGTAGACTTGGTGAACAGAAATTCCTTTAACTTATTCATATTCTGGGAGGTCTTTATTCCTTTCTCTATCAAAATTTTAAGATAACTTTGCTGGATATATTATTCTCTGTTGGCAGTTACTTTAGTTCTTAAAATGTATTTTTCCATGCTTTTCTGGCTTTTAGGGTTTATTCAGAGATGCAAGTGATTTTGTGTTTACCTTTGGATATAAGTTGGCAATTTTCTTTTGGAGCTTTTAGTTTCTTTCCTTTGTTCTCTAGTCTTGGCATTTTAATTATGGTGTGGTATAGTAAAGCTCTTCTCTGATCATGTCTACTTGAGGTCTCACCAGATGTCTCACCAGATCCGTCACTGGATTTAAAGCTGAGAGAAGGTAAGGTTTTTGTTAAGACTCTCCAGGCCCTTGCCCTTCAGTTTATCTTGCTCTAACCTCTGAAGGAGGGCTAACTTGGCTCAGTTTTTGTCTTGTTTTGTTTTCTGCACTTGTGTTCTGTCCTGAGACTATTTTCTTGATTCCTGACACTCCCTTTTTCTCTTCAGAGTAGTCTCACCTGTCATCTGATCCTTCTTACTCAAAGAGTCAAAATGGTAGATGCTTCTAACCTTCCATCTTGCCTCCTTTCAAAAGCTACTTTTTGAGGGTTTTGGTGTACAGCACTGAACAAGGTAGACAAGTTCCTTGGTCTTGTTGGAGCTTATATGAACTTCAAAAGGGGCTATAATAAAGAATATATTCCATTTAATGATTGAGCTGTGAAGAGAAACTGTCATGACTGTGTTTCACTGAGTATCATTGTAGCTAATTTCCTTAGATAAGAAAGAAGACCAAGTCATGAAATGCGCATATATGTCATATGATTCTGTATGTGACATTCTAGAAAAGACAGAGTGCCATGGGAGAAAACAAACTATCTTTTTCAGTGGGAGAGAAATGCTTGTGGTAGTAGTTGACAGGACTTTTAGTGAGTCTTATTACATGTCAATAGTTTCTAAATAAAGCTGTCTTAACAAAACAAATGACAACCTGAATAAATTGTTGGGTACATGGTAACTTCATACAGTATAGTGAGGAAAGATGGAGTTTCATTGAAATGAAACTTTGATCTGAGTATATTAGATTTGTGATGCCTAGTCATAGTCCTACAGAAAATGTTGAGAAGTTTGGGCTTGGAGTTCAGGTGAATTGTTGGGCTAGAGATTAAAGTTTGACATTAGTCATAGATGAAAAATAAGGACATATTTCCTGGATAAAGCTTCCGTGGGATGCATCTTCTACTTAGAAATAAGACAACCAGATACTGGTAGCTCAGGCCTGTAATCCTATAATCCTGTTGACTCCAGAAGCTGAGATCTGAGGATAGCTGTTCAAACCCAGCCCAGGCAGATGCATATAAGAGACTTCTTAACTCCAGTTAACCAGCAAAGTGCTGGAAGTAGAGCTATGGCTCAAGCAGTAGAGTGCCAGCCTTTAGCAAAAAAAGGTAAGAGAGGAACAGTATGAGGTTCTGAGTTCAAGACCCTAGTACTGACAGAAAAAGGAAGAAAGGAAGCAAGGAAGGAAATAGGAAGAAAGAAGAGAGTGAAAGGAAAGAAAAGAAAGGGAAAGGAGGAAGTAAGTTGGGAATGAAGTTAAGAAGTTGGAAGGAAGGAAAGAAGGAAGATAGTTTAGTTGGGTGATAGTAAAAATTGTCTCACAGTTAAGTTGTTGTCTTTCAGTTTAAATGATGGAAGTGGTGCTTAATTTGTTAATGCTTCCTAAGATGCTAAGGGTCGCCTATGTGAACAATAGTTTGTCCTTCTGCTGTGGTCCTTACAAGTGGCAGGAACTGGCCCAATGCCAATTCTGTCCACTAGTTCTCTGGCCTAGACAGCCTGAGGAACTATCTCCAGGGACCTAAAAGCTGCACTGAGTCCTAGGAGGAAGTGACTTTCTGCAAACCTGGAAGCCACTTTGTAATTGTAAGATTACTTTACTTGACTGTATGCAAAGGATTGTATTCAAAGAAACCTGAAAATCAAGCATAATTAACGGCATTTTACATCTTTATTTGGCTACTAAATCATTGAGACTATGGCAGAGCAAATGCAGTCATTATAAAGAAACTGAGGAATGAAAGTGGGAAATAGCTCCTGTGTTACAATTTGTCTCTAGATTCCATCTGTGCTAACACTGGCATTAGTCAGGGAAATAGACATTCAGCTAGAACAGACAGCACAATCTTCAAGATTGTGGTAGATATTTCTCAGAACTTATTTGGGAGATGTTTTTGTTTGGCCTTGGTCATGAGTTAGACAAATCACAGTGTTAATTGTAGGATATACTTTTTTTCCCTGAAATATTAACAGGATTTATGACTGACTTATTTATTTTCATATTAGATTAATTTGGGGTCCCTTAAAAAGCCTTGCTAAAGAAAGGAATGCATATTTGTTACTGATACCAAAGTATGCAAAAAAGCAAGTAGTCATAAATTTTGCTGTTCTAGCAAAGTCCTGTAAAAAGATCCAGTCATGTAGATAGGGAGATGATGTCTGGCATTGGAAACTCTTCATAATAGCTTATAACCACAGTCCCTGTAATTTGGGGGTATGGTTTTCCCCCGAAACTACAGACATTGCAATCAGTGGTTAAATTTCCTTTGAGTAATTTAGAATTGCCACCTGACCCTTCTTAGAAAAAAAAAAGAAACTGGATTTTATCTTAGCAAGCTTTATTGCATCCCTTAGTTTTTCTGTTGTGAATTGTTTTGATTTATTTACTTGACAATTTTTTATTTATAGTACTTTGATAATCTTGTTTATCATAGATAGAATTATATAGTGCCTTTTTTTTAATAGGACTGGAGTTGGGCACTTGTTAGACTTGAGTCACGTTCCCATTCCTTTTTTTTAATATATATTTTTTATTGTAAAAATACTGTGTAGAGGGGATTACAGTTACTTGAGTAAGGTAATGAGTACATTTCCTATCGAGCATTATTTTCCTCCTTTTGTTTTTCCCCTACCATCCCTTCCCTCCCCAACTCTTCCTACAAAGTTGTAAAGTTCGTTTTCAACATATTGTCTTGTACATCTCATTGTTACAATGGGTCAACCTTATTTTTGTTATTTCCCTTCCCCTTCCCAAATTAGAAAAATGTATATACAAGATGCAGGGCACCGGAACCAAATACTGTGCAAACAGGGATTATACCATGGGGGGAGAACATACAAAGGAAACAAAAAAATCACATAGTACATTATAAGTACATTAAAAACAAGGGCAACAAAGGTAAAACCTCTTGTGTCCCTATCTTGGGGTTCATTTCGCTTAACATAATCTTATATGGTCATATGTACATGGCTTTTGACCTTTTCTGCTTGTCCTAGACATATACTAGTTATTGCAAATAAGGGAAACCAGAGTGCCTATGTTTCTTTGGGCCTGGCTTACTTCATTTAATATAATTTTTTCCAAGTCTTCCCATTTCCTAACAAATGGGGTGGTATCATTCTTTCCAATGGAGGTATAGAATTCCATTGTATATATATATATATATATACCACATTTTCTTGATCCATTCATCTACTGAGGGCATCCGGGTTGGTTCCATATCTTAGCTATGGTGAATAATACTGTGATAAACATAATTGTGCTGGTAACTTTAGTATGGCCTTGTTTATGATCATTTGGGTAAATGCCCAAAAGTGGGATTGCTGGGTCATAGGGGAATTCTATGTGTATGTAGTCTTTTGAGGAACCTCCATACTGCTTTCCAAAGTGGTTGAACAAATTTATACTCCCACTAACAATGCAGTAATGGTTCCCTTTTGGCCACATCCCCTCCAGCATATGTTGTTAGATTTCTTGATAATAGCCATTCTAACTGGGGTGAGGTGGAATGTCAATGTTGTTTTGATTTGCATTTCTTTTATGGCTAGAGAAGTTGAGCTTTTCTTCATGTGTCTGTTGGCCATTCTTATTTCTTCTTCAGAGAAGTCTTTCTTTAAGTCTTTAGCCCACTTATTAATCAGGTAGTTGTTTCTTTCAGGATTTGTTGTTGGGGGATTTAATTTTTTTAAATAAGTTTTTATTGTGAAAATACCACACAGAGGGGTTACAATTACATGAGTAAGGTAATGAGTACATATCTTACCAAGCATTGTTGCCTCCTCTGTTTTTCCCCTACCATCCGTGCCCTCCCATCGCCACGACTACACTCCCCCTCCGCCAAAGTTGTAAAGTTCCTTTTTCAACATAGTATATTGTACATCTCATTGTTGCAATGGGTCCACCTGTATCCCTATTTAAACAATTTGTTTTTTCCCTTCCCCTTGGGGATTTAATTTTTTGAGTTCTAAGTATATTTTTGATATGAGGCCCTTGTTCATTGTATGTCTAGTGAAAATCTTCTCCCAGTCTGTGGGCTTTCTATTGATCTTACTAGCTATGTCCTTTGCCATGCAGAAGCTCTGCAACTTCATGCAATCCCATTTGTCCAACCTTTCTATAATTTGTTGTTTCTGGGTCTTTATTAAGAAAATTTCGTCCTGTGCCAAGCAGCCCTAGAGTTTCTCCTATTCCTTCCTGTAATGTTTGCAGGGTGTCTGCTTTTACTTTGAGGTCTTTGATCCATTTGGAGTTGATTCTGGTACAGGATGATATATAAGGATCTGGTTTAATTTTCTATAGGTGTTAAACTAATTTTGCCAACACCATCTACTGTATTTTTAGCCCCCTTACCAAAGATTAGGTGCCTATAGGTTTGTGTGCTCATTTCTGGGTTTTCAGTTCTATTTTGTTGGTCCTCAGGTCTGTTCTTGTGCTAGTACCAAGCTGTTTTGATTACTATGGCTTTATAATAGAGTTTGAAGTTTGGTATTGATATTCCTCCAGCACTGTTCTTTCTGCTAGGGATTGTTTTTGCTATTTGGGGACTTTTACTGTTCCATATGAAATTTTGGATTGCTTCTTCTATTTCATTGAAGAATGAGGTTGGGATATTGATAGAGGTATCACATTGAATTTGTAGATAGCCTTTGGAAGTATTGCCATTTTCATGATGTTAATCCTCCCAATCCAGGAGCATGGGAGTTTTTCTACTTCTTTAGTTCTGTTTCAGTTTCCTTTTTCAGGTTTTTAAAGTTTTCATCATAGAGGTCCTTCACTTCTTTAGTTAACTCCTAGGTATTTTATTTTTTGTGGGGCTATTACAAAAGGAATTGCTTTCCTGATTTCAGCCGCGCTGTTCTTGTTATTGGCATACAAAAAAGCCATTGATTTTTGAGGGTTAATTTTATACCCTGCTACTTTGCCAAAGTTTTGGATCCACTCAAGTAACTTGGGAGTGGAGTCCATGGGGTTCTTTAAAAACAAGATCATGTCATCTGCAAAGAGGGAGAGTTTTACTTCATCTTTCCTTTTTTGGATCCCCTTTATGTTTGCAGCTTGTCTTATTGCTCTAGCTAGGCACTCTAATACTAAACTGAAGCAAAGTAGAGATAGTGGACATACTTCTCTGGTTCCTGAGTTTAGAGGAAATGGCTTTAGCCTTTCTCCATTAAGTATAGTGTTGGCTGTAGGTTTGTCATATACAGCCTTTATTTTATTTATTTATTTTTTGCCAGTCATGGTGCCTGAACTCTGGGTCTGGTCACTGCCCCTCAGCTCTTCAGTCAAGGATAGTGCTCTACCACTTGAGCCATAGCACCACTTCCAGCTTTTTCTGCTTATGTGATGCTGAGGAATCGAACCCAGGGCCTCATGCATGCAAGGCAAGCACTCTACCACTTAGTCACCTTCCTAGCCCCATACAGCCTTTATTAATCATGTGGTTCTTTTTTTAGTATATATTTTCATTGTAAAAATACCATACAGAGGGGTTACAGTTACATGAGTAAGGTAATGAGTAAATCATGCGGTTCTTATCCTTCCTCTTGTTGATGTGCTGAATTATATTAATTGATTTATGTATATTGAACCAGCTTTGCATTCCTGAAATGAATCCTCTTCAATCATGGTGTATGATTTTTTTTTATGAGTTGTTGAATTCAATTGGCCAAGATTTTGTTGAAAAGTTTTGCATTGATGTTCATCAATGAAATGGGTCTTTTTCTTTGATGAGTCCCTGCCTGGTTTTGGGCTGAGGGTTATGATGGCTTCCCAGAAAAAGTTTGGTAGTGAACTTCCACTTTCAATTTCATTGAAGAGTTGAAGGGAGTATTGGTGTGAGTTCTGCTTTGAATTCAGCTGCAAATCCATCTGGTCCTGGGCTTTTCTTAGGTGGGAGGTCTCTGACTTGATATGGGTCTATGAGGTCTCTGCTTGATATGAGTCTATGAGGTTGGTTTAAATCATCTTGATTTAGTTTGGGCATGTCAGTCTTTGCTAGAAATTCATCCATTTCTTCCAGATTCTCAAACTTACTAGCATAAAGGTTTGAGAAGTATTCCCTTATAATGTTCTTAATCTTGGTTGTTTCTGTAGTGATGTTACCATTCTCATCTCTTGAGTTTGTTTATTTGGGTGTCTTCTCTTCTTTTTATGATAAAATTTGCTAAGGGTCTGTCAATTTTGTTAGTTTTTTTGAAGAACCAACTCTTTGTTCTATTGATTTTTTTGGACTCTAATTCATTTAATTCTGATTTAATTTTAATTGTTTCCATCTACTGGATTGGGGTTTAGCTTACTGCTCTTTTACAAGGAGCTTCAGGTGCCTCGTTAGATTGTTGTTTTTGTAGGAACTCAGAGCTATAAACTTGTCTCTGAGTACTGCCTTGGCTGTGTCCCAGAGGAGCTGGTAATTTGTGTGTTCATTTTTGTTAAATATCATGAACATTTGAATTTCCTTTCTAATCTCTTCCATGACCCACTGGTGGTTCAACAGTGTGTTGTTCAACCTCCATGTGTTACAGGATTTTCTTCGGTGGTTTTTGGTGTCGAATTCTAATTTTATTCCATTGTGGTCTGAGAGAATGCAGGGCATAATTTCAGTGTTTCTGAATTTGGACAAATTTTCTTTGTCACCTAAAATGTGGTCTATTATGGAGAATGTTCCATGTACTCCCGAGAAGAATGTGATTCTGATGCTGCTGGGTGAAATATTTGGTAGATGTCCATTAAGTCTAGTTGATCTATGCAACTGCATAGGTCTGAGGTTTCTCTGTTGAGTTTTTGCCTGGTTGATCTATCCAGTGGGGATAATGTTGTCTTAAAATCCCCAACAATTAATGTCTTTGAATCTATGTATGATTTTAGGGAAAATAGTGTTTCCTGGATAAATTTGGGTGCTCCATTATTTAGTGAATAGATATTTAGACTTGTAATGTCCTCCTGAAGGAGAGATCCCTTAATTAGTATGTAACGACCTTCTTTATCTCTTCTTGCTAATTTTAATTTGAAGTCTATTTTATCTGATATTAGGGTTGCAACTTTCACCTGTTTATGGGGGCCATTTGTTTGGTAGATTTTATTCCAGCCTTTCACTTTCAGAATATGTTTGTTTTTGTGGGCAAGGTGTGTCTCTTGAAGACAGAAGATAGAAGGATCTTGCTTTTTGTTCCAACTAGACAACTTTGCTTAATTGGAGAGTCAAGTCCATTAATATTGATAGTTAGGACTTCAGGTGTTTGGTAGTTCCTGCTATGTTATCCACCTTCTTGGGGACTGTGCCAGCTGAGTTCTTCCTGTGGTTCTTTGATTCTCTGGAGTTGTTTCTTGGCCTTTATCGTGCTCTTGTTGGTATCTTTTGTAGGGATGGTTTGGTGGATCTGTGTTTCAATTTTTCTTTGCTATGAAACGTTTTTATTTGTCCTTACATTATGAAGCAGAGTTTTGCTGGGTACAGTATTTTTGGTTGATAGTTGTCTTTAGGATGTGGCACACATAATTCCAGGCTCTTCTTGCTTTCAACGTCTATGCTGAGGAATCTGAAGTTATTCTGATTGGTTTCCCTTTATAGATGATTGGTTTTTTTTCTTCCTGACAACTTTTTTTCTTCCTGATCCTTTACCTGGTCTCAACTGATCCTGTGTGGATTACAATGTGACAGTGGGATGTCTTGTTCTGGTCTGGTTTATTTGGGGTTCTAAAGGTTTCTTGTATCTGAATGGGCCTATCTCTTTGCATGTTTGGGATGTTCTTGGCTTGGATCCTGTTAAAAAATTTTTCTATACCTTTAACTTCTGTCTCTAGGCCCTTTACACCCATTAGCCTTAAATTAGGCCTTCTGATGGTGTCTTCTAAATGTTGAATATTTCTTGAATTTGTCTTGAATACTTGTCTGTTCTTTCTCTATAATGTCTAGGCTATGTTCAATCCCAGAGATTCAATCTTCTGCATGGTCTAACCTACTGTCGAGACTTTCTACTTTGTTTTTTATTTCCTTTCCTTCTAATTGATCAGATTCGATGGCTTCAAATTCTTTGTTGGGCCTTTGTTTTAGATCTTATATGGACTTTTTACCTCCTTAATTTGGTTTTCAGTGTTTATTCTCCAGTCCCTTAGTTGATTGGTTATAATTTCACTAGACTCCCGTTTCCTTCAGTTGGGCTTCATTCAGCATTCTCTTTGTGGCCTGCATGGATTCCTCCAGCTTTCTGTTTGTGAATTCAGTGAATGCCTCTACTAATCTTTGTTTATTCTCGGTTTGCTCATGCAATTCCTCTGTTAATCTTTGATTAGCCTTCTCACGCTCATGAAATTCTTGTATTAATTTTTGGTTAGCCTCATCATGCTCATGCATTCCCTATCATGATCACAGAGTCCTTTGCAGGCTTTCAGTCTTTTCATTCAGCATGTTTACCAGTAATGTTTGTAGAGCATTTGGGGAACTCTTGTCTGGATTATTCATCAAGTGCTCTGTTGCCTGATTATCATGAGCAGCAGTTGAGATACCTGGAGTTGCCATTTTTCTTTTGTTTCTCCAGCTTGTTCTGCCCACTTGGGTATGAAAGAAAACCTATTATGCACTAGAACATCGTCTTTTAAGACAACCATCAACGAGAGCCCTGTAGTTGCACAGATTGTTTGATACAGTAAAAATGAGTGCAGATACAATCTAGCTCAACAAATACAATCTAGTTCAACAACAACCAACTAGGGGTCAATGGACTAAGGATATCAAAGAAGGAGTCAACAGACCAGAAATTTATAGGTTTAGGGAGAATTGTGAGGAGAAAATAAGGTTAGAGAAATTTGGGGAGGGAAAGGAGAAGAGGTAATTATAACCTAAATTCAGACCTAAATTCAGAGAGAGGAAAAGGACAGAAGGAAGGGACAAGAGAGATACAAACAAAAATGAAAAGTAAAAAATTTAAAAGTGAAACACTTAAAAAATTATATAAGTATAAAGAAATAGTACAATTAAGGGAGCTAAGGTTGAGAGTTTGTGAATTTAGTAATCAATATCTGAATTAAGTATGCACACAATGAAGGATAAGGTCTAATAATCAAAGATGGGTATATATCTGAGGATGAACAGAAAAGCAACTAAGTAAATAAAAAAAACAAAAAGGACCGAAAGGGAAAAGGGTAAAAAGATAATTAAAAAAATTAAAAACTAAAGTAAAAATTATGAAAAAAAAAAGAAAACAATTTTTTTAAAAATTAGGTAGAAAAAAGAGTTCTTCAATTTTTTTGGATGGGAGATCTTGTCTCCCCTGTGTCTGTGACCAGTCTCTTGGTGGAGTGTCTGGTTTGCCTGAGGCTTGATTGGTTTCTTAATCAGTTTGCTTGAGTAGGTAGAATGAAGTTCTGCCTTACTAGGGATTTTATGACCATCCTCTCCCAGGCTGGTTCAGTGGGAGGGTGATATGCTTTGAGCATCACAAAAGAGGGAGATGGCTGTTTCCTCTAGCTTGGAGTTGCTGTTATGGGGCTGGGTTGTGGGTAGGGTTGAGGCCTGTCAGTAATCAGTAGCTTTTCCTCAGGGGCTTAGCTCCTGAGATACTCACACAGCCCAGCCTGGAGCCATTCTCAGGAGTTTTGTTTACTGAGTTTCCAATTGTTTTTCTTTTACCTTCCTACAGTTGGGTCTGCTGCTTGTGCTGCAGTGGGGTGGGGCATTCTCTGGCTCTGTTTACTCAGTGAAGAAAGTCACTCCTCCATGGGCAGAACTGCCTCTGCCTGGAAGGGCAAAGTTGCACCAGAGGTGGAGCTGAGCCCTGCAGGTCAGGTTCCTTTGATCTGTTGAATGGTTCCTATTCTCTTATTCCAAGTCCTGAGTCTTTGTCAGTATCAAAGCTGGAGTTCTTCCCATGGCTGCTCTGTGAGAAGGCGTGAGGATGTCTTGTGGTACTCAGCCTTTCCCTTAGTTTCTGAGTCATCCACAGTCTGTGACTGTCTGTGGTCAGCAGGATGAAGATTTCTGCTCCTTGTCAGTTCTTGCTGGTGATGAAGTAGCACCCTCTTGCACACCGCCTCTGAGCACCTTTGTCCCGGACTCTCTCTGTTGATATGGCAGCAGCCACAGCCACTGCCCCTGCCGCCGCCACCATGGGCACCAGCGAGTGCTCGAATCTGTCTCCTTAACCAAGATGCCTGAATTTTTCCAATCTGGCCAACTCTCAGTACTTTGATACCACAATTGGTGTGACTGACTCTAGCCTTGGACTTTTCACTGGAACACCAAAACTTGTTTCTATGCAAGAGCTTGTTTAGTCCCCACCTTCTCCTCTGCCATCTTCCTCTCCCATTCTTTAATTGTATATTTTATTTTAATTTTCATTGTTATTATAATGGTGATGTTACATGAGTCAGGTAATGAGTACATTTCTTTTTGGACAATGTCACCCCTTCCCTTGCTCTCTCCCAGTATTCCCTCCAATCCCCATCCACAAGTTGTATAGTTTATTTTCAATATAGCGTCTAGTGAATACCACTGCTGCATTTCTTCATCCTTTGTCCCTCCATTTCTCTTAGCATTTTTAATATCAAAAGTTTAATGTCAGTCTGGAGCCAGTGTCTCATTCCTGAAATCCTAGCTTCTCAGGTAACTGAGATCTAAGGATTGTGATTTAAAACCAGCCCAAGCAGGAAAGTGTGTAAGATTCTTACTTCCAATTTACCAGCAAAAAAGACAGCAGTGGAGGTATGACTCAAGTGCCTCCAGTGGTAGAGTACAAGCCTTGAGTGAAAAAGCCAGAGAAGAACAAGAGGGTCCTGACAAATTCTACTACTGACACCAAAAAAGGAGAATGTGAGTGTGTGTGTGTGTGTGTCTGTGTGTCTGCCTGCCTGTCTGTCTGTGTGTATGTGTATGTATGTATTTTTCAGATACCGAATTTAAATGATTCTTTTTTTCTTTAGTACTGAGGATTGACCTCCAAGGCCTTGTACATGCTAGGCAACTATTCTACCACTTGAGGTACACTCTCAGTCATTTGTTGACTTATTGATTGATTGTGTGAGATATATTCTTGTTAACTTTGCCTGGGCTAACTTCAAACATTTGATCCTCTTGTGTTGACCTCCTGAATAGTGGGTATTATAGGCATTCAGTATCTTTCTTGGCTTAATGAAATACTTGGAAATTAATCTGGGAGAGTTGAAGATAATTATGTCCAATTTGAGAAAGTGTTTAAACAAATCCTGTCTGTGTGCTCTTCTGTGATATGTGGCTAGAGCAGCCATATCATGGTCATTCTCACTGGAATCATTATATCCATTGTAGTTACAGAATGACACCAAAAATTGGAAATTTGAAATGCACCAGATATTGGAACATTCTAAATTTCAAATTTTAAGAGAGAGAGAGAGAGAGCCAAATGGCCAGTTAGAAGTGAGCAGAACTTTCTTGATTTTCTGTGATTCAGAACAAAACAGCCAGAGCACAATTACACAACAAGGTTGAAAAGACAAGGTTGAATACATTGTGTGGAACTCTGCACATAAGCTGTCCTGAGAGGTAGATGAGAGTGAATGTTCCTTGCTATAGTCACAGTCCACCCCTGCTCAAACGTGAGAAGGTACTTAAAGAAGAGAAGAAATAAAAATCCCACACAAAATGACTAGGATTCAAGTTAGCATAGCTCGAGTGTAGTCCACTCCTCCATCAACACTGTAGACAGACAGCACAACTTGTAGCAGGTGCAGTATTTTTATGCCATAAGTCCTTGTTAATGTACACTGCTGACAGGACTAGAGCAGTCATCACAGATGGCATTGCTCTCAGATGCTTCTTCCAAAACCTACCTTCCTGATCTGTTCGGAGTGCCCCACCCTGTGAGGCCTAAGGAGAAAGCATCCACACAGATATACTCTGTCAAAATATACAAACTCTAGCCAGTCACTGGTGGCTGTCATCTTGGGAGGCTAAGATCTGAGGATCTTGGTTCAAAGCCAGGTGGAGCAGTGGAGCTCAAGGACAGTGCCCAAGCTCTGCATTTAAGCCCTAGGACCAGCACCAAAACGAACAAAGAAAGAAAAATTCTTACCAGAGAAGTAACAGGGACTTTTGCTACAAAATCTATTGGAAATTTACATAATACTCCACAATCATCTAGTATCCCAGGATGGATCATCAAGCAAAGGCTGTTTTGTAGAGAGACCATCACATTGGGGCACTGGGGGCTTGTACCTGTACCCATAGCTACCCAAGGGGCTTAAATCCAAGGATCATGGTTCAAAGCCAGCCAGGACAGACTGTTATTTCCAATTAACTAGCAGAAAGCCAGAAATGAAGGTGTGGCTCAAAGTTGTAGAGCACCAGCCTTGAGAGAAAAACCCAAGTGAGACTATAAGGCCCTTGAGTTCAAGCTCCAGGTCCAGCACAAAAATGAATGAATGAATGAATAAAATATAACTAAAGGCAAAAAGGGGAATGGGGATAAAGCTGCCACAGAGAAGGACTAGCTCATAAAGCAATCCATTAAAATGAAGGTTTCTCATCAGAAACTCTAAAGGCCAGGAACACACAGACTATTGTATTTCAAGAATGGGAAGAAAACCAGATTATCATATTCTGCAAGATCATCCTTCAGAATTGCAAGAGAAACAAAGAGCTTCCTAATAAAAAGATAACTAATGAATTTTCTAACCACAAAGCCATCATCACAGAAGATACTTAAAGGAATTGTCCACACAGAAGATGAAGATAACTACCCTGAGTACACAGGAAGAAGTAAATCCACTGGAAGAGCAGATAAGCAGGTGAGAATTAGGAAAGAATCAAACACTGGCAAAACAATGAAAGAACAGGAACTAAGTCATACCTTCAACTATGGCTAAATATAAATAGTTTTAATTCTCCAATTGAAAGAGAAGATTAATGGATTAGATTAAAGGGCAATGTCTGTAAGCAACAAACCTCACCAGCAAGGATATACACAGAGTGAGAGGATGGGAAAGCCTTGTTCTCTGTAAGCAAGTGTAGATGCCTGTAGTCATCTCTGGCAAGAAGACTTCAGGGAAAAAACTAATCAACAGAGACAGATTAAGATCACTACTTGTGTGGGCAAAGGGAACAATCCATCTGGACAGGAAAGTCCTTGTGAGACTCTTATCTCCAATTAATCACCAGAAAACTAGAAGTGGTGCTAGGGCTCAAGTAGTAGAGTAGCTAGACTTATGCTTAAGAGCTCAGGGACAGTGCCCAGGCCTACAACCTACCAAAACAAAAAGAATGTATGATTGTATATGTATATATATGTAATGTGTGTATGCATATATATCCATTTGTATCTTTGTATGTGTAAATATATATACATATGCATATACTGGTTGTTGGCTTATGCCAATGTCTATTGTCTATTTCCATGTTCTAAGGATACAGGCATAATTTCACTAATACTCATCAGCCTCAGTTTAAGACCTGTGTCCTCAGGTCCATAAAAGTTCACATTCACATTAAGAAAATGAAATCTCTGGAACTGTTAGTAACCATTCTGGGATCATACATTGGGTAATAGCATTCGTGGTCAAGCCAATGGCAGAGCTGAAACCTTGTTATTTAACCTAGAAGATTTTAAAAAATTATATATACAAATAGCAAAGTTTGTCATATGTAAAAAGGACTTCCCTCACAGGATAGATATTCATCCATGTATGTATATATATATATATATATATATATGTACATATAATATATAAATCTATACTTATATATAAATCTATATTGTATATACATAATACGTGTGTTTGTATGTGTAGAATTTCCCTGAAGAGAACCAGCTCAAAGTAGTTAGCTCAGTACATGATTAAATCCATGACTAAAGGATATACTAGAGAATAAAATCTACATTCCTCTAAGAGTCTTCTGTTTCTATTTCTATGTTGTCTTAGATACTTAGGAAATTCCTACTCCATGTATTTTACCAAATCATTCATATAAAAAAAAACTCTATACTTGAATTCTAGAAAGTTCTCTCAGAAATAATGTAAAACCCTCTTAAGTACATTTAAAATGTTGGTGTTGCCAGTTAAAATTGGTTAAAGCCACCTTTCTTCTAAAAGTATATTGTATTATCTTTAACTAGCTACACAAAGGGATTTCAATTCAACATGTTAGTTTATGAATCTAGTGCATTTTGAAAGCTGCCTCTCAAAATAGTTCTGAGAGCTGGGTGCTAATGGCTCACGCCTGTAATCTTAGCTGCTTGCGAGGCTGAGAGCTGAAGATTTGGTTTGAAGCCAGCCCAGGAAAGAAAGTCTGTGAAACTCTTCTCTCCAATTATTTCCAGAAAATTGGAAATGGAGCTGCGGCACAAAGTGGTAGAGCACTAGCCTTGAGCAAAAAAGGAGGCCCTGAGTTCAAGCCTCATGATCAGAGGAAACAAAAATAGTTCTGAGAACTAAATGGAATTTTATGTTTTAACCTTGATCTTTAATTCACACTCAGTTTTAACACTTGTTATATTTTGTCTAGCTTTGCTATCTCTTTTATATATATATATATATCTGTTTGGTGAGAATTGTTTAACTGTGAGTACCACTGAGGAGTTCATAAGATGTGCTTTTGCAATACACATGATTACATAATGTGGTTTACAAGCTGCCTCAAGAACTGGTGTGTAGATCAAGAGCTAGAAGCCTTGCCTAGAGACAATAACCCTGAGGTCAGTCCCCAGTACTTCAAAGGGAGAGAGGAAAGAAAGGAGGGAGGGAGAGAGGGAAGCAGGAAAGGAAGAAGGAAAGGAGGGAGGAAAGGAGAAGAAAACAAAAGAAAAACAAGGACAAAAGCAAGATGGTCTTCATTAGGATGCCATGGGATAACATGGTGGACTCCCAGGGATATGGAGGGGTGCTTATCTATTAGCAGGTAGTATTGATTGCTCTTGATAAAAGGTAAAGGATCAGCTTATGTGTCATTTCTCTCCTCGAGGACATCTTTGTGGCATTAGACTTTGGAGAAAGGGACTTCTGGCTTGTGATGTGTCATGTCAAATCTGTATTGAACAGGAAACATTGTGTACTGCCAACCCATACAAAAGTTTTGAGTAAATTACTGAGTTATGGCAGAAGAAAACAAAATTTCTTTCTATTTTTATGTATTTTCAAATGAATCATAAATTGTCATTCAGTCCATAAATGGAACAATTAGGGTGTGTGTGTGTGTGTGTGTGTGTGTGTGTGTGTGTGTGTGTGTGTGTGTGTATGCATGTGTGTGCGCACGTGCACATGTGTACATACATGCACACTAGTACTAGAGTTTGAACTCAGGGCCTGGGCATTGTCCCTGAGCTCTTGTGCTCAAGGCTAGCACTCTACCACTGGAGCCATAACTCTGCTTCTGGCTTTTTCCTGGCAAGTTGCAGTTAAGAGTGAGGTTCCTCAGATCCTCAGATCCTCAGATCTCATTCTGAGTAGGTAAGATTGCAGGAGTTAAGCCACCAGCACCTACTGGATATGTCTTTTAACCTATGAAAAGCCATCAAACAAACAAACAAACAAACCCAAAACTGAAAAAGAGGGAGCCATGAACTGAAAAACTTGGGGGACTCTAACGGTGTGTCATCATTGTATGTGGTACTCTGGGGCCACAAGAATGTAAGATAGGGCTTCTACCCTTAAGTGCATTTTCTCTCCATTGGAGAGACAAATTCCCACATTTATGGCATCAACTAATTTCCTATTACCATAATAAACACCTGTGTCAATCAGCGTATAGAGAAAAGGTTTCTTTTGGCTCAGCTTTTGGGCATTTCAGTCCATGATCTGGTATACCATATTACCTATAGGACACTAGTGGGGAGAACAGGAGGACAGCACATTATGGCCGGAGCTTGGGGAACAAAGCTGCTCTTGGCCAGGAAGTAAAAGAGAGACAAGGAAGGGGCCAAGGTCCCATTGTCCCCTCCAAGGGTACACGTTAAATGAGCAAGTGTTCCTCGCTATGTGCTAATCTATTCAAGGCACCACCATCTTTTGACAGGGCCACACCAGGCTGCCAAGCCTTCCCTTACTTGAATCTTTGGGGTGCCTTGATTTCCAAGCTTTTAGCAACCTTGAATTGTGTTTATTTACTCTGTGATCAGATACTATGACTAGAATCATAATTATATTTATGATTTGTAATAAAGTCTCATTTCAAAGGATATCAGTTTGGTATGTTATCAATTCACATGTTCAAATTCTAAGTTATAGAGTGTTTTGAGAGTAATGAAATATACAGGCTTTTCCAGGAGTACATTCACAGAGAATTTTCAAATCTGAATACCTGCTCAGGAGTTTTGTAAGCCTTGAAGCATTTCTGAAAAGATTCTTAACGATGCTGAAACTGAATTGTGAAGAATGAGGGTAGCGAAACAGAAGGAATATTAACTCATTATCAGCTAGAAAATGATGGCATGCCCAGGGTACTTACATCCATGAAAAAACAGTGGTAGCTTTTACAAAGATTACCTTCATACAGTCACTAATAACTCCATGAGATCATAGGTCATTGTCTTCAAAGATCTTCTGATGGTTTATGAATATATCACCACAAAATACATTAATGAAAGACGAGATAATGCCTTGCATTAGATGACACTCATTGAATCAAACAAGGAAGGGAATATGCGTTAGTGATTGGTGGATATAAATATGATGGAATGAAAATGATATGGAAGAAAATAACACACAAAGATGGCATTGATGTACTTCATCAGATAATAAGAACCTTGAAGTCCAGATGGCAACATTCACATTTAACATTGTCTGAAATCAGTTAACTCTGGCATCTCATGGCACAGGAGTTAAAAAAAAATAGTCAAAATAGTCTCTGTGGAAGATTAATATGACATCTTTAAATGTGATGTGGCTGAATGGAGCAGGAGAAAGTCTAGTAAAGGGCACTCCTGGAAGCTGCTGGAGCACTTGACATGCAAATAAGAGGTATCCCAGCACAAGTCATGGCTGTTGAAATGGCAAAGAAAGAAAAATAAACATTTTGAAGGGAAGAAATAAAATATGAGTTCACACATGCTTGGAACTTTGACAGTTTCATTCTGATAAGTATAACAGTACCCCTGAGATAGGAAAAAAAATGATAATTTTTAGTGTAATTTTATTCTGAAGGAATGCACAAAAGAAGTATCTTTTGTCCAAGTAGACAAGATTTGAAAGCTTCATACTTCTTTAATTATATCACGTACTGCCAATAACTTGATTGTAATCAATAAATGCTTCTATTCACATTAGATTTGTGGAGGATTTATGTTGTTAAGAAGCTTAGTACCTCAGTGGCCCTCTTTTGGAAGAAGACCCATTGGTAAAAAGGGACATTTTTTGTAGCTTCATGATGGGTCCAGACTTGCCCTTGTCTTCTAAATGTGCATGGCAGTATCAGAAAGAGCTCACCCACAGCCTGTTCCCCATTGTGGCCACTCTTACAGACCCATCCAGTCAGGAGAAAGTAGTGTCATCACCACAGAGACAATTCAAAGGGATTTTATTCTTAGGAGTGTTAAAGGAAAACGAACATAGGTACCATCAGTAGTGGAATGGATTTTGTTGTTGGTGGTGGTGGTGGTCATGGGGCTTGAACAGGCCTGGGCACTGTCCCTCAGCTCTTCAGCTCAAGGCTAGCGCTCTTATCACTTGAGCCACAGTGCCACTTCTGGTTTGTGCCACTTCTGGTTTTCTGATGGTTTATTGGAGATCAGAGACAAGCCTTTCCTGCCTGGTCTGGCTTTTTGAACTGTGATCCTCAGTTCTCAGCCTCCTTAGTAGCTAGGATTATAGGCATGAACCACCAGCACCTGGCTTAGAATGGATTTTTAAAAATAGGAATTAAAAAAAAAATAAGATGGAATAGGGAAAAAAAATTAGAAGACTATCAATACACTGTGCAACATGGTTGAATTTCAAAAATAGTATGACTAATGAAAGATCAAGGAAAGCATGCACAATCTTTGATTTATGTAGTATGAGTTTTTTTTTTTAAACTTTACGACCTTTAAAAAATAGGCAAGGGACTGGGAAGGTGGCTCAGTGATAAAGTGCATGCCTTGCATGCATGAGGCCCTGGGTTCAATTCCCCAGCACCATATAAACAGAAAAAGCTGTAAGTGGTACTGTGGCTCAAGTGGTAGAGCACTAGCCTTGAGCTGAAGAGCTGAGGGACAGCGCCTAGGCCCAAAGTTCAGCCCCCACAACGGACAAAAAAAAAAAAAAAGAGGCAAAAGAAGTTCATGGGGATAGAAGTCAGAACTGTGGTTCTCTGAATGGAAGAACATGAAGGACCTATAAATGTTTTTGTTGATAAAGATTTTGCATATAAAGGCTGTGTGTATGCAAAAATTTAGAGTCATGGGGCACTGTTGGCTCACCCCTGTAATCCTAGCCAATCAGGAGGCTGAGATCTGAGAATTGCAGTTCAAAGCCAGCCTGGGCAGGAAAGCCCATGAGATGCCTATCTCTAGTTAACCAGCAAAAACTTGGAAGTAGTGGTATGGCTCAGGTGGTAGAGTGTGAGCCTTGAGTGAAAAAGCTAGCTAAGCAAGAGTGCAAGGCAGAGTTCAAGCCCCAGTACTGGCACATACAAACACACACACACACACACAAATTTTCTGAGCCACCATGCTTCAGATTCCTGCACTGAGGAATGTTTTTAAAAAACTAAACATAAGAAAAAACAATGTGTTCTTTATTAAAACAGTTATTAACTTTAAAATGTGAGTGAAGGCGCTAACATGGCACTTCAAAGGAGAAACAGAGCCTCAAATTCTTACATTAGAAAATATGAGTCTAGAAAATACCATGCTGACCTATCCACTTTATTCAGGAAGTTAGAATTGGGAGAACAGAAAAAAAAATCCAAAGTAAATAAAAGGGGACAAATAAGAGAGGTTGTGACAGAAATGCATTGCCTAGATTGGAAAATTCCAAAAATATATACTGTTATTTTTTTAAACCATAAAATCCACAAATATTTGGCAAGATTGGTAAAGAGAGGCTTTAATGAATCTTGGTGGGGTAAAGGACATTTAACACATATATGACACAAATTTTTTTTCTTTTTTCATTTATTTTTTATTGTGAAAATACTGTACAGAGGAGTTACAATTACATCGACAAGATAATGAGTACATTTCTTATCAAGCATTGTAGCCTCCTCCTTTGTTTCCCCTTCCCAGCCTCCCCCCCTCCCCGCCTCCCCACCCAATCCTCCCCCCCAACCAAAGTTGTAAAGTTCATTTTCGACATAACAACTTATACTTCTCATTGTTGCAACGGGTCCACCTGTATCCTTATTTAAATGACTTGTTTTTCCTCTTCCCCTCCACAAATTATATCGACATCAAATACAGTGAAAGCAAGGGTTATACTGTGGGAGAGGGACATACAAAGCAACAAAGAAATAATCTTATAAATGCGTTAGAAACAAATGCATGAAATAAAAAAACCATTTGAATACATATCTTAGGGTTCATTTTCCTAACATCACCTTATCTGACCTTTTCTGCTTGACTCATACATATACTAGATATTGCTAATAAGGGAAACCATGGGAACTATGTTTCTTTGGGCTTGGCTTACTTCACTTAATATAATTTTTTCCAATTCTTTCCATTTCCTAACAAATGGGGCAATGTCATTCTTTCTGATGGAGGCATAGAATTCCATTGTGTATATATACCACATTTTCTTGATCCATATGACACAAATTTTAAGAATGATAGTCTCTTGAATAACTTATTCTCCAGAAAGTAATTAGAAATTCTAAACAGTTCTGTAGATATAAAAGAAACTTCATCTGTAGCTTTAAAATATCCAGACAGTTATGAAAAATACTCTCCTCCACAGATTGAAATTCATTTGCTGTTGGGTTTTGTCTAAGCATAGATGGATAGACAGACAGACAGATCCATGTATACATAGATATTTTGTGATATATGATAGATACATATAATTAAATAATAATAATTGAGATGGAAGAATGATAGATAAATGTGATGGGTGGATGGATAGATAGGTAGAGGGGATGAATACACACATACATGTACACATACACCACACGCATACATACATACATAGAACAGATTCAAAAAAGAGAAAAGGCACACACTGTAAAACGTGCAGATACTAGTTTATTGAGGTGACCAATATAAACATATCCAATGGTATGCTAATGGCACACACCTTCTGAAAAGAAATATGCTTCATCTCAACCATGTTCTCCCTAAAATCCATCACCCTACTTGTGAGAAAAAAAAAAAGCCAAACATAAATTCTTACAAACTACACGGAACGTACATATCAAAGATGCCAGTGCCATGAAAAGAGGCTGGGGACCCATAGCATGGGCAGAGACCCATGAGACATGATGTCTAAGTGGGCTAAACTATCATGTTCTGTCAGAGAGAAGGGGGGTGAAGGGGGAAGAGCACAGACAAATAGAGAGAGGTGGCAAGTGCAGCCCATACAACACTTCTTCCACATGCAAATGTGGAAGCAGGTAACGAGGGGAGGAGCGGGTTGGGAGAGAGAGAGGAGAAGGGTGGAAGGGGTGACATTAATCAATATGCATTGTACTCACAAACAGGCTCCTTTGTACAACTTCTGAAAAGAGAAGACATTAGCAGAAAACCTGAGAAAATGCAACTGAAATTTTGTAATCTAGTAATTATCATGGATGTGTCTGTTGTTGTACCTTCATAACTTTCCTGTAGGTCTAAAATTGCCTCAAATTAAAAAAAATTAATATATAATTTCAGATACATTTAGTTACAAAGATGAGGTAAAAAAACATAATTTTTAGCTTTTCCCTGCTGAAACCTCATTGAAATGGAACGCTACTGAAATGAAGTCTAGAGTGTGACTGAGAAAAGTGGTCAACCATCACTATAGAAACTCCTAAACGCTTAGTCATTGCTGAACCTAGACACTCATGAAAATGGGACAGAGATAAGGGACCAAAAAAAAAAGGGTAAAAGTCTTGTTACTAAGCAGTGCCCCACCCCCCATGTCACGTGCCTATCCTGGACCAAAGACTAGAACTCTGTACCAGCATAGGAGAGAGTATAGTACGTAAATGGGCTGTTCCAGAGGAGACAGGCTAGACTAAAGGCAGAGCAGTTTGGGCTCCTTGCTGGGATCTGAGTCTTTTTGTTCTCATTTGAGCACTCAGCATGCTGGGAGCCAGACAGGAAACTAAAAGATGTTTACTTAAGGACACTAGACAGCTTAAGATAAAAGACCTAAATATATTGGTATCCAAAATTGCCCCAAGGAGAAGAGGAATGGGACCAGGAGAAGGGGGCTGGAAGGACAAAGGTGGGTGATAGGGAGGGTGAATATGATCAAAGCACACTCTATACATCTATGAAAATGTCATGATGAAGCCCATTATTTTGTACAATTAATATATGCTAATAAAATGAGAAAAAAATAAAAGAAATCGCCTCAGGAAAAAATCCTAGCCTGATTACTCTGCTGTTAAGATCAGGATCCACAAACCACAATTGCAGGCACAGGGATGCTACTCTGCTCTAATTTAGTGTTCTAGAAACTCAAGTATGTACAGATAATTTCTTATGAAAACAGATAATCACAAAGAGCCTGCAGAGATAGAAAAAGTTTTAACCTCTCATTGATTTCCTCAGAGACACGTGAGTTTGTAGCCATGGAACAAAAGAGGCTATATTCTTAAGACAGCAAGAGTAGAAATAATGAATATAAGAGGTAAAAATTTAAAAACAAACCAGGAGTCAAAAGATGGAATTATAGAAGTTTTCTAGAGAAGAGTATAAACATATAAGGAAGACATAGAGAATAGAAGTGAATTGACCAGGGTATCAGTTTTTCAGCTGAATTTTAAGAAATAAAATAACAAAAAAATATAATCTAGGAAATCATTGTACTATATTATTATTTCATTTTTATCACTAAAGTAAACCTGGAATTAGAAAAACATAAACTTTTAGATTGTAGGATAACAAGTTTCTAGCTATGCCTTAGAACTAGATTAATAATGTCCTTGAACAACAAGCTTCACTTCCAACTTTGTTTTTGTGGTTAATTGGAGATTAGAGACTACGGTCTTTCCTGCCCAGACTGGCTTAAGCAATCTCAGCCTGCTGAGTAGCTAGGTTTATAGGCATGAGCTACTAGTGAGCAACTCATGGTTTTTTTGTTTGTTTGTTTTTTTGTGTATGCCAGGCCTTGGGTTTAACTTCTTTGGCTCAAGGCTAACTTGGGCCACAACACCACTTCTGGCTTTTTCTGAGTAGTTTACTGGAGATAAGAGTCTCACAGACATTTCTGCCCTGGCTGCCTTTGAACCATGATCTCAGATCTCAGTCTTCTGAGTAGCTAGGATTACAGGTGTGAGCCACTGGTAACCTGGCTCCATTTAATCTCATAATGAATTATTTTTATAGAGACAAAATACATAAAAGTTCTCTTAAAGGATAAAAACAATAAGCAAATGATGAGGAATCAGAATGTAATCAGACATCTCAATAACCTTGAAAATTCTATCAAGACTGCACTCTAGAAGCCCAAACTATCAATTGTGTATGGTGGTAAAAATGAAGGTATTTGTCAGACAAATTAATGTCAAAGCTTCTTCCCTCATGTCTTTTCTAAGGAATCTCCTGCAAAACATTTCTGCCAGGCAAACCAAAAAAGAACAAATGCCTATTAGAACATGGAAAACTAGAGGCTAAACTGAAAAGAGAAGCAGACACTCCAGAGAATGACTGGGGAGCTCTCGGTGTCCATCAGGGCAGCAGATTAGCAAACAAGCATCCAGCTTGGAGGTGTGTCTGGAAGAGACACCTTCTAGCAGATAAACAAGATGTCTGATCTCTTGGCACATTGTGCAAATGTATTTAGACAATTGCAAGAGAATTGAGGGATTGATTCATAATAAATGTTTACTCAGAGTAGTCTAATGTAGCCAGTGGCTCACTCCTGTAACCCTAACTACTCAAGAGGCTGAGATCTAAGGGTTGTGGTTAAAGCCAGCCTGGGAAAGTCCATGAGACTGTTATCTCCAGCGAACCACCCAAAAGCAGAAAGCAGAGTTGTGGCTCAAATGTTAGAATGCTATCCTTGAGCAAAAAAAAAAAAAAAGAGCTAAGGAATAACATCCAAGCCCTGAGTTCAACCCCCAGTAAATGGTACCAAAAAAAAAAGACAATACATAATTGTACTCTTTATTTTTAAACTGTCCAACTTCTGTATGAAAAACCTTATCATCATCAATTCTGTAGGATGAGCAACCCACACAAATGTGAGGAGCCCTTGGTCATTAAGGCTGTTGTTAGCAGTAGCCAGACATCTCATTACAGGTGCACCCGTGGTGGAGCCCAGCCGCAATCCACAGCTGAGCCATTTTTGAATTTCCAGCTTGTAGAATCATGACCTAAATGGGATATGGGCACATGCTTTTCAATAAAGGGCCGTATGGCCACTTTTTAGGGTTTCTAGGCCAAGAGAATATTATGATGATTCTTCAAAATGAATAGGAAAAAAAGGTAATTTTTATTGATGAATTCTAAGATACAGTAACAACAAAAATATTTAGTAATGTAGACTTACTAATGAAAAGAGTAGAATTGTCTTTGAAGGAGTAACATTGTTTTGTTTTGCTTTTGTGCTAATACTGAGACTTGAACTCAGGGTCTGGTCACTGTCCCTTAGCTTTTTCACTCAACCCTGGCATTTTAACACTTGAACCACAACTCCACTTTGGCATTTTGCTGGTCAAGATTCTCACAGATTTTCCTGCTGGGCTGGCATAAAGCCGGTATCTGCTGGTCTCAGCCTCCTGAGTAGCTGGGATGACAGGTGTGAGCTTCCACATCTGTCTGGAGGCATGTTGTTGTGCTTTGCTCTAACCATTGATGTTAGTTTAAATGTTTATTTTTTTGGCAGTACTGGAATTTGAACTCAGAGCCTTGCAGTTGCTAGGCAGACACCCTACCACTTGATTCATGATCTCAGCCCTTTTTGCTTTAGCTCCCTATTTCAAATAGGAAACACAGTCATAATATTAAGGTACACATTTGAAAATGGAACCAGGTAGCTTGAAAGAAGGGAGGGAGGGGTAATTTTGGGAGAGATGTGGGAGAATGATGGGAGGGTGACATTGATCAAGACGCGTTGTACTCATAAATGGACATGTTGAATTGAAACACCTCTCTATAACTATTTAAAGATAATTTTCCTTTTTTGCGGGGGGGGGGGGTCCGGTCGTGGGGCCTGAACTCTGGACCTGGGCGCTGTCCTTCAGCTCAAGGCTAGCGCTCTACCAATTGAGCCATAGCGCCACTTCCGGCTTTTTTCTTTTTGCTTATGTGGTTCAGAGGAATCTAACCCAGGGCCTCATGTATGCAAGGCAAGCGCTCTACCACTGAGCCACCTTCCCAGCCCTAAAGATAATTTTCTAAAGATTTAAAAACAAAGTCTCTTGCTTTTTGTCTGACTTGCCTCAGACTCAGACCATAAGCCTGCTACTTAGAGTTCTCACATAGCTGAGATTTACAAGCATGCAACACCCCATCTAGCTTATTTGTTGAGATGGAGTCTTACCAACTTACTGCTCAAGTTGCCCTCCATCCACAGTCCTCTATAATTTACCTCCCTTCTATAATTGGGACTACAAGGATGTGCGACTGTGTCCAATCTCAATTTTCCAATTGGTTGTCTTGCTGACTAATAGAAAAAGGTTGGTGCCAATGTAAATAATTGAGAGCTAAAGAATTTTTTTCTATAACCTTCATTTTAATCCATGAAACACTTACTTTAGCAGAAAATATTGCTACTTCTGAAAAAGTGCTAACATTTTTCAGAATTTTAGGCTTTTTTTCCCCCTTAATGTGCTATTATGAAATCTCACGGGTGACGTGCAGTTGCTAAAATGGAACTGAGCACTCCCCTTTGAAACACTTAGCTTACCAGGTAGAAGTTTTGCCTCCTATTTTGGTGCCCAGCACTCAGCAACTTAACTTGGCACAAGAAGCAAACAAACAATAAATCTTACCACCAGGCCACACTGAATTGTGGTATGAAGGCAAAATTCAACTGGAATTGAACAACCGTATACGGGTGTTCTTGAAGAATAAACACAAGTTGGAAATCCTCTGTAGATAGTACAAAGTCCAGGAAGGCAATCAATCTGTCATGTAAATATCAAACGGAAGGTTGGCGAAGAAGCCATTGGAGTCTGCCAGGTGCTTGCTGTGGAAAGGCTGCCTCCCTCTTGTGCCCTTTTGACCAAGGCCAGAGGACCATCCTGCGAGACTTCCAAGAGATCCAAAACACTTTGACATACTTATTTGTAATTGGTTATCTTTAAGTAGTTGTACAGAGGAGTTTATGAATTTATGAGTACAGTGCATCTTTTTTCAATTTTGACAAAAACATTTATTCTTAAGGACGTATACAAAGGGGTTACAATTCCATAAGTCAGGTTATTAGTACAATGAGTCTTGCTCAGTGCCACTCCTTCCATCCTCCCAATCTCTCCCCTCCCCTCAAGTCACCTGCTTCCATTTTCACATGTGTGCATTGGATGTAATGACTGTTCAAACTCTTCCTCTCTTCATTCATCTGTCCCCTCTTCTTGATGTCATTGTGATCCAGTGAAACAGCTCTTGGGCATTTGTCCAAAGATTACAAGGCAGCACACAGTAAAGACGCCTGCACATCTATGTTCATTACTGCACTATTCACCATAGTCAAGGCATAGAAACAATTCAGATGCCCAACAGTGGATGACTGATCAAGAAAATGTGAGATACCTAGATATGTGAATAGATATAGCTGTAGATGTGGATACACACACATGCACAGTGGAATTGTGAGAGTGAGACTTATCGTTAATCCATCAGGAAGAATAGTACTATGTCCTTGCTGAAAGACATCATATGTGTTCCTCTCCTAGGTGAAAGTTAGAGCTAAATTACCAACATATATGAAAGCATATACAGGGTCATATGCACATACACACAAACAACTAAAGTATAATATATGCAGGGTAAGACTGTAGTGGGCTAACTCCTCTGAACAACCAACAGTGCAACCACATAAATACCAGAACCATTAGAAGTCCATACTCTTGTTGGAATGAATGAGCTCTTGTCCAGTGAACAGGGTTGTTTCTTTTACTGTGCCATCCTTGCTCTCTCACTTGGGTTTTTTGCTCAATACTGGTTCTCTATTGCTTGAGCCACAGCTCCACTTCTGTTCTTTTGCTGTTAAGTGGAGATAAGAGTCTCATGGATTTTTCTCTGTCCAAGCTGTCTTGGAACTGTGATCCTCATATCCTAGTCATTTGAGTAGCTAGGATTACAGGTATGAGCCACCGTGTTGGTGTATATAAAATGGCCCATATGGTGCCTGGTGCGTTCCTCCCTGACTTTCTTCCTCTGCCTCCCATACAGGAAACTGTTGAGGCAGCAATAAGAGAAGAGCAGAAGCGAAGTGCAAAGGCTGTGGAGGAGGCAGTGCGGAGAACAAGGGAGGAGCTGATAGAGTATGTAAAGGAACAGAAGAGGGTGAGTACTTCCTGCCCCCCAGAGCTCATCTGGTCTCTGTGAAACCACAAGCCCTTTGTTGTATAATTTAGATACTAGGATTCCAGATTCTTTCCCCAGTAGGTTTATTTGTTCTAATTATTTCTACAAACATAAATGCTACTCAGTCCCCAAAACAACAACCATGACTAATTTCCTGCTAGGCTACTAGGAATGTCTGATTTAACACTACACTTGTCAAGAATTTTTGTGTGTATTGGTAACTGGCTTTTGAACTCATGGCCTGGATGCTGTCCCTCAGCTTCTTCACTCAAGACTGGCACTGTACTAATTGAGCTGCATCTCCACTTCTGGTTTGGGGGTGGTTCTTTGGAGAAGAGTCTCATGAACTTTCCTGCCCAAGCTGGTTTTGAACCGAGAACAGATCTCAGTCTGCTAAGCAACTAGAAACAAAGGCATGAGCCATCAGCACCTGCCAACATTTGCAGATTTTTCAAACATTTTGCCAAACATTTGTTTCTTTCTTTCTTTAACCTTTATGCATTCACCCCAGTGTGGTTCACAGGGACCTCAGTACACTTAGCAACACAGACCCTTCTGCCGGAGCTCCATTTCAGAAATCAGGGTGCATGTGGAAGTTTATAAAATAATCTCAATTTGATTAATGTGTGTGTCGAAGCAGTAGCTGAAAATGATAGATCAAATTTGATTGTCTTTTCAACATATTCTTAGTTTTAAATCATATGTAAGGTGAAAAATACTTTCAAGTGAGATATTCAAGATAATCTCTGAAACAAACATATCAGCTAGGAGACTAAGGCTCATGCCTATAATCCTGACTACTAAAGAAGCTGAGATCTGAGAATCATGATTCAAAGTCAGCCTAGGCACACAAATCTGAGAGACTTATCTCCATTTAACTAGCAAAAAGCCAGAAATGCAGGTGTGGCTCGCATGGTAGAGTGTTGACCTTGAGCCGAAAAGCCAAGAAAGAGCACAAGGCACAAAAAAATAAAGCAAAAAAATAGTTAAGTTGTGTAAGAATGTTTTATAGTATATTTATATGTTTAGTTTGTTGCATATTACATAAGTTATATAGGTGTTATATGAACATATAAACTATTGTTTTATATAACGTAACATAATTAGATGTAAAACATAGTGGTCAGAACAGCAAAATAAGTGGAAAAATTTAAAAAAGACCATTTCCATTTAACCATCCAAGAAACATTTATGTGAGATGGTATTTGAAAACCTTATTCAGGGGAGTTGGTGTGTGGATGCCAGTTCTGGGGCTTATACATAGGACCTGGTTGCAGCCCCTTTGCTTTTTTACTCAAGACTCTACCACTTGAGCCACTTTTGGCTGTTTGGTGGTTATTTGGAGATAAAAGTTTCATGGATTATTTTGCAGGGGCTTGTTTTAAACCATGATGCTCAAATCTCAACCTCCTGTGTAGTAGGATTTCAGGCATGAGCCACCATCTTTGAGCTATTACAGAATATTTGCACATCCCTATCTTCCCACCCAGAAAGCAATTTAAAAGCAAAGAAAACATCTGAAATGAATCATCGATCACTGACACCTGGGATCATGTGACATTAGGATCCTGTGTGTCCTCCTTTCTTCCCATACTGAATTCCAGTGGCTTAAGTTCATATTTATAGATATCTCAATGACTGGAAATTTCTCATAAAGGAAAAACCATCTCAGGGCTTCTAAACTAAAACTTAGAAGAAACAAGTTATTTTGTTGTTTTCCTTCCTTGTCTTATACAAGTTCATATTCTTTCTTTTACCAAGACACTGAATTAGGGAAACTCATGTCTACTTCTGGTGGAAGATGAATTTCTTTTTGACTCTGGAAACACATTTCTAGAACCAAAATTTTCCTTCCTGTTCTCCAACTTACATTTCAACTAGCAACAACCTGAAATTTTCATCATTAGGTACTTCAAAAGCCCTATAGACCTGTTTCCAACTAAGCTTAATTCCAGTCTCTTCTTGAAATGTGAATTTTTTTGCAGTTGAGTTTGGTCCTTTCTCTGCCAGCTTCTTGCCTTAAACAATCTTTCCTCTGACTTCATCTTATATTTATCAAATTTACCGAAAGCTTAAAACAAGGGCTGTTTTCTGCCAGTGGTTCATGCCTTTAATCTTAGCTGCTCAGGAAGCTAAGATCTGTGAAGCTACCCAGAGCACCTAGCAGATTCTAAGATACATGAAGTATAGGTTCCAATCTTTCCAGGTTTTCTTATTTGCCTTTCTTCTCCATCTCATGCAAATAGCCAAGATGACTAAACTTGTTACAAGTTAGACAAGTTTAACTGAGTGTTTTACAGCTGTAAACATTAGCTTTTTAATTTTCAGACTTTATTTGGAAATGCAACATAACATTTTTTTCTTTGGCCTTAGAAAAGAGCTTTTTACATATGATTTTAAACATTTTTTTTAAAATTCTATTTCCATTATCTTTAAGTTGCCATTAAATGAGTCAGTTTATAAATACAAAACATCTTAACCAGTGTTACCCCTTCCATCAATCTTCCCCATCCCTTGTAAACCCCACCTCTTCCCTCCCAATGTTCTCAATTCTGTGGGCTATGAGTTGAATTTCATGACTCTTCTCCCTCCTTCACCTCTCTTCATCCATCTACCCCCTCTCCTTGGTTCTACCCTCCCACTTTCAAATACTGGTTTCCTGGTAGTCATTTCCTTGGACTATGAAGTTAACCTTTCAAAGGAATTACATCATTTGAATTCTCATCTGAAAAAAAATGGTTAATATATTTGTGTGCACTTGCATACAACCCCATACATTTTTAGTTGTACAATTATAAATTAGTTTTAACTTCCACATATGCAAGGAAATACATGTCCTTTGTCTCTGGGCCTGTAACATCTGGTTTATAACCAAGCTGTCAGGCCCAGGACTTACAATTATATTTAGTTACTGGAATTAACTCATTGTTAATTTAATTTCCTGCCTGGTGGATCACTGGAAATGTTTTTTGTTTGTTTCCTTTTTTGGTTACCAATACTGAGATTAGAAGTCTGATTCAGGGCTCTGTCCTGAGCTCTTTCACTCAAAGCTGGTATTCATCCACTTGAACCACATACTTCCACTTTTGTCTCTTGTCTGAGACAAAGTAAGAATCTCACAGATTTTTCTGTCAGGGCTGGCTTCAAACTGCAATCCTCAGATCTCAACCTCCTGAATAGCTAGGATTACAGGCATGACACAGTCACTGGTACCCGCCTCAGCCCCTCTTTTGAATATGAAAAATGACTTGGGCAAATTAATCTCTTTCTCTCAACCTTTTAGAATTTCTATTATCAGTGGAACTAGACATTTGAAATCCTTTGGGGGCTTTTCTGGAGGACAACCTTCTCTTTTCATAGAAATTGCTAGGTTAAGTATTATTTCAGATTGATTTTGAAGTTGAGTATTACAAGCTATCCACCATATATATATATATATGGGCAGCCTTATTGTCACATGCTTCATTTTGTGTCACAGAGATTGTAGAATAACAGAAAGGGAAAGTCCACATCCCCCACTCCCCAGGGAGTAGGAATTTATGGTTTATAATGACCTATGGCCCTTGGGTTACATGAAGAGTTCCAACCCATTCCACGAGTTCAGCTGTTACTGACGAGCTAGCCATGTGGGAGGAAATGTGAACAAATGTGAGCAAGCAGCAGCTCCTCACAGCCAAGCAACGATTCCTCAAAACTCAAATCTCATCCAAATGTAATAAAAGATTTCTTTCTTTTTCCTCTTCAGAACCAGAATTACAGACTGTGTTTTCTAAATCACCTCCAGGAAAATAACCTTCAGCTTAGAGGATTCTTTTCATTTAGATTTTTTTTTCTTTTAGAGAAAGGGCAGGAAGGTCTTATGGTTAAGGCATTGTCAGAATTTCTCACTTACAAAGACTCCTATGTGTGTGTGTCCAGTAGTGGGATTTGAAATCAGGACCTGGGTGCTGTCCCTTATCATTTCTGCTGAAGGCTAGTGCTCTACCATTTGAGACACAGCTCTATTCCCAGCATTTTACTGGCTTGGGGAGATAAGAATTTCATAGACTATCTTGTCCATACTGGTTTTGAACATTGACCTCAGATCTCAGTCTCTAGAGTAGCTAAGATTACAGGTGTGAGTCACCACACCTGGCTAAAAGGACTCTTCTAGTCCAGATTTGTTATAGTATTTTGGGGTTCTTGTTCATTTCTGAAAATACGAAAAGATTATATTTGAACTGGAGGTAAGCAAAGGCTATGGTGACATTGTCCAAAAAGAAATGCCCTTATTACCTGACTTATGAAACCCCCTTGTACAATACCTTAATAATAACAAATAAAATTTTTTTTAAATCTCTGAGGACTGAACCCAAGAACTCTCATGTACTGGGTAAGTGCCTTACCACTAAAGCTGCAAACCCAGCTCTCCTCTGAAACCTGCTAATATGAGTCTCCGATTTGAACATACTGACCAAGGTACAACAAAATGAACAAAGCATTGTTGCTTGAATATGCAGGTGTTCCTAATGGATTCAGCCTTCTCAGCAAATCCTGTGTCCATTCCAAGTAATTAGAAGTTTACTTCAAAACTGTGTACAATCTTCACCCTTTACACGTGGCACAAAACACATGGGAAGCTCTTTAGATTTAGAAAGCAGTACAAACCATTTTTGCCAAATTGGTCATAAATTGCAAGTAGGTCATAAATTATCAAATTTAAATATAGGGAGGAACCTAAACTTAAAAGATAGAAAATCTTAACCAGGCACCAACAGCTCATGTCTGTAATCCTAGCTACTGCAGGAGGTTGAGATTTGAGGGCTGTGCTTCAAAGCCAGCCCAAGCAGAAAATTCCATGATACACTTATCTCCAATTAACCGCCCAAAAGCCAGAAGTGGAACTGTGGCTCAACTGGTAGAGTGCCAGACTTGAGTGAAAAAAAGCTAAAGAATAGTGCTTAGGCCCTGAGTTGAAGCCTGCAGTACTAGTCCCCCTCCATCCCTCAAAAAATGAAAGGCAAAAAAAAAAAAACCCATTACAAATGCAACCACATATTTTGGGAATTTCTTCAAAGTTGCTATGGTAACTACAGAACTACTTTCCTAGTCTTGTAGTCACTTGGCTAATTCTAAAACTGATCCTCAAGTCAGACTGACTTCAGGTCAGACTAGGTGAGCTTCATTATCCTGACGAGAGCATTAGTGAGCACCAGGCTGTTCATACTGCCACAGAAATGCCACCCTGGCCACCACAGCATTGTTCATGCTCAAGTAATCTGAATATGTCTGCAGTGCATACCTAAATTATGTGATACTTGTCAAAGGTGCTGCCATATTTTAGATGACTAAGCCTTTTTGATTTCATGTTACTTAATTCTAAAAATAATCTTAGAAGGTATATCCAGCTAGCCATTTTTTAAAAATGTGACTGATTATATTCATTTTTGGGTTAATAAAGAGTCTTCCCTCCTCTCACATTGAAATTCTGCCATATTTTGTATGTAGTAGTTACAACACTTACTTTATGGCATATACTGATCAAGAAGAACTTTACTAGCCAGGTACTGGTGGCTTATACCCATCATCCTAGCCACTCAGGAGGTTGATACCTGAGGACCACAGTTCAAAGCCAGCTTGGGCAGGAAAGTCTGTGAGACTCTTATTCCCAAAAGTAGAACTGTGGCTCAAAAGTGGTAGAGCACCAGCCTTGAGAACAAAAGCTAAGGGACAGTTTCCAGGCCCTGAGTTAATGTCCTAGTATAGGCACAAAAATAATATAACACATAAAAAAAAAAATAGTGTCGCTAGCTAGATGCTGGTGGCTCACACCTGTAATCCTAGCTATTAGTAAGGCTGAGATTTGAGGATTATAGTTCAAAACCAGCCCAGGCAGGAAAGTCCATGAGACTCTTATCTACAATTAACCACCAAAAAAGCCAGAAGTGGAGCTGTGGCTCAAATGTTAGAGTGCTAGCCATAAGCAAGAAAAACTTAGGGATAGCATCCAGGCCCTGAGTTCAAGCCCCAGGACTGGCAGCAGTAACTTATCTTTTTCCTAAATTCTTCTAGATTAAATGTAGTGTGTTCCTTGTGTCCTTGGCATCATCTCTGCTCTTTGTAGTCACATCTCATTCTGAAACAGTTGAGTCTCTTTCCTCTCCCTTCCTTCCCATCTTCTGTTAACTGATGAAGCTCTGGTCTCTGGTCTTTTTTCAGTGGTGTCCATAAGAGTAGAGTGGAAGTCAGCAATGGGATATCAGACAGCAAGGATGGGCCAGCCAACAGTGTCACACTGGATCCTGAAGGCGGGAGCCTTGAGAGGCCCTCACTCTGCAGTAAAGCTTCCGGCTTTCTGCTGTTGCCTTTCACTGGCCTCTGTCACTTCTGTGTTCCTTTGAGATGCGGGGTCAGGGTGGTCCAGATGCTGTGCCTATGGGTTTCAGTGTTTGATCCATCAAGGCCATTGGTTCACTTCCAGAGGATGTTTTCCAATATACACAACTCTGAACATTTGACTTGAAGTAGTTTAAAATAGATCACATATTCAGCACTCAGACTTGGACTCATAATATAGGCCCATTGTTCTACTCAAAGAGCATGGTTTTCCATGCTCTTTGAATGTCTAACATTACTAATAACTTGTAATAAGAATTTGCAGGGGGGCTGGGAAGGTGGCTCAGTGATAGAGCACTTGCCTTGCATGCCTGAGGCCCTGGGTTCGATTCCTCAGCACCACATAAGCAAAAAGAAAAAAGCCGGAAGTGGCACTGTGGCTCAAGTGGTAGAGCACTAGCCTTGAGCTGAAGAGCTGAGGGACAGCACCCAGGCCCAGAGTTCAGGCCCCACAACCGGACCAAAAAAAAAAAGAATTTGCAGGGTATATTTTGGGTAGGGATGAATGGAGAAGGGAAAGGTAGGTGAATAGAGTCATAAGATCCAATGTACATAGATGAACATGGAGCCAGGGAACTTGAGGAGTGGGTGGAGTTGGAAGAAATAGCGAAGAAGGATGGAAGGGGTGACATGGAACATGATGCACTATACTCATAAAATGACATGTACAACTAACTACTTAAAAATAATCTTCAAAAATTAAACAAAGAAAATAAACCAGAAGAACATATCAATTGTAGCTTCTTTGTCATCTAAGTAGAATTTTTTTGTATATCTTGGTACTGAGACTTGAACTCAGGGCCTCATGCTCTCTTGGGCTTTTTCGCCTACGGCCGAAGCCAAGCACTTGAGCCACACCTCCACTGCTGCCCTTTTTGCTGCTTCACTGGGATAAGAGCCTCATGGACTTTTCTTCCCAGGCTGACTTAGCATCATGAACCTCAAAACTCAGCTTCCTCAGTAGATAGGGTTACAGACATAAGCCACCAATACCTAGCAAGAATTTTAATATGTGTTTTTTATTTATCCAGTATTTAAAATAACTTATTGGATAGCTTTTTTGTCCTAGTAAGGGTAGAATCCTTGTGAATTTAAGATATAATATGACTATAATCTATTTAACACGTTGCCTGTGTCCTCAGCATTTATTCTATTCCTGTGGTTCACATATTCCTTTTTATATGTATCAAATTGAAAATGAATATATCTTGTCTAGGGTGGAGCCTGGCCATACAACTAAAGAAACATGCTCTCTATAGTCTCAGTGGGTTTTATTGGTTGCTTAAAAATCCTGCCCAAGCACAAGGTACACCTGTAATTCTAGCTACTTAGGAGGCTGAGGTCTGAGGATCATGGTTTGATGCTAGCCCCATTGAGGAAAGACACTTATGGCCGGGCGCTGGTGGCTCACGCCTGTAATCCTAGCTACTCAGGAGGCTGAGATCTGAGGATCGAGGTTCAAGCCAGCCCGGGCAGGAGAGACTGTGAGACTCCTATCTCCAATAAACCACCAGAAAACCGGAAGTGGCGCTGTAGCTCAAGTGGTAGAGCGCTCGCCTTGAGCTGAAGAGCTGAGGGACAGCGCCCAGGCCCAGAGTTCAAGCCCCACGGCCGACAAAAAAAAAAAAAAGAAAGACACTTATGCCCAGTGAACAAACAAAAGCCAGAAGTAGAGCTGTGGCTCAAGTGGTAGAACACCAGCATTGAATGAAAAAGCTAAGGGACAGCCCCCAGGCCCTGAGTTCAAGCCTGAGTATGTGCACATGCACATGCGCGTGTGCACACATATGCACGTGTGCACATACGCACACACACACACAAAAGGACTCTTTTAAAATTTTATTGTAAAGATGCTGTACTGGGGGGGAGGGCGGGGGAGGTTTAACAGTTACATGAATAAGGTAATGAATACATTTCTTGTCGAACATTGTTACCCCCCTCCTTTGTCTTTCTCCTACTATCCCTTCTCTCCCCTTCTCTTCGGCCTCCAAGATGTTGTAAAGATCATTTCCAACATAGTGTCTTGTATCATTGTTGCAATGGATCATCCTGTGTCCTTGTTTCAGCATTTTGTTATTCCCCTTCCCCTCCCCAAATCAGATAAATGTATATACAAGATGCAGGATACCAAAATCAAATACCATGACAACAGGAGTTATACCATAGGAGTAAGAACACATAAAAGAAACAAAAAAATTACATAGTACATTAAAAACAACAACGACAAAGAAAAACCTCTTGTGTCCATATCTTGGGGCTCATTTCACTTTACATCATCTTATATGGTCATATGTACATAGCTTTTGGGCTTTTCTGCTCATCTGATAAGATCCTTGATGTATACTAATTATTGCAAATAAGAGAAAACATGGAACCTATGTTTCTTTGGGTTGGCTTACTTCACCTAATACTATTTTTTCCAAGTCTTTCCATTTCCTAACAAATGGGGCTGTGTTATTCTTTCTGATGGAAGCATAGAATTCCATTTTATATATATATATATATATATATATATATATATATATATGTATATATATATATATTATATGCCACATTTTCTTGATCTATGTATCTACTGAGGGACATCTTAGTTATCTTAGTTATGGTGAATAATGCTATGATAAATATAGTTGCGCTGGTAGCTTTATATTACCTTGTTTGTCGGGTAAATGCCAAGAAGTGGGATTGCTGGGTCATATGGGAGCTCTATGTGGAGTCTTTTGAGGAACCTCCATACTGCTTTCCAGAGACAAAAGGACTCTCAACAGTCAAGAAATGGGTGAAAATAGTATAAACATTCAAGAATTAGAGACCTTAAATTTGCTAACACAAGGAAACCACTTGAATAGTTTCTTCAGCTTAGAAGAGAACTGTGATTGGCTGCCCAGGCATGTTTTTCTCATGACTATAGCAAGGTGTAAGAGAGAAAGCCTAAAACATAAACACTACAAACTTTTGGCTGTGTCTTACCTGCTGACATCTCCAAAGCAAATCAGTGGGCTCAGTCCTTAGCCCGAGGGCTGGAAAGTACAGCCTGTATATCACGGAGCCAGAGCATGCCAGACCACCCACCTCAGCAGCAGTGGAGATGTTCAGAAAGAAAGGGTGAATATCAACTTATGAAGCCATTCATAACTTGTACTATACAATACAGATTACCTACACCAGCCCTCATCAAGCTTACTGTCCTTCCTTCCTTCCTTCCTCCTTTCCTTCCTTCCTCCCCTCCCTACCTGCCTCCCTTCCTCCCTGCCCCTCCCTCCCTTTCTCTCTCTCTCTCTCTCGCTCTCTCTCTTCTCTCTCCCTCTCTTCTTCTCTTTCTTTCTGTGTACTGATACTGGGGTTTGAACTCAGTGTCTGAGCCCTGTCCCTGAGCTGTTTTGCTCAAGATTAGCACTCCTACCTCTTGAGCCACACCTCTACTTTCAGTGATTAATTGGAGATAAGAGGATTGAATCTCGATCCTTAGAACTCAAAAGGAGTGAGCCACCAGCTCCTAGCTTCCTTTAGACTTTTGATATAATTCAGGATGGATGTTGGTAGGAAAACTTAGACTATATAAAACCACTCTAGAGAGTACCTAGGCTGCTCACAAAGCAGTAAGGAATGAAATAAACTTTTAAACATCACAAAAGTTATTACTTGTGACAAGTGAAAAGAATTGAGTAGATTCATTAATAAGTTATTTATTATATATACAGAGTCAAATAAAACTTAGCCCTTGTTTTCAAGGACTTGTGAGTCTAAATGTACATTAATTATCAATGCATGCTAGACACTGGTGACTCACGCCTGCAATCCTAGCTACTCAGGAGGCTGAGATATGAGGATCACAGTTCAAAGCCAGCCCACGCAAGAAAGTCCAAGAGACTCTTCTCTCCAATTAGCCACCAAAAAGCCAGAAGTGGAGCCATGTCTCAAGTGATAGAGTACCAATCTTGAGTGAAAAATCCAAGGGAGAGAGTGAAACCTTGAGTTTAAGTACCAATAATGGACCAAAAATAAAAATTAGCCAGGTGCTGGTGGCTCATGCCTGTAGCCCTAGCTACTTAGGAAGCTGAGATCTGAGGATCTCAGTTTAAAGCCAGATTAGGCAGGATAGTATGTCTCTTTATGTCCAAATAACCAACAAAAGCTCAAAGTAGAACTGTGGCTCAAGTGGTAGAACACTAGTTTTGACAGTGAAAGTTCAGGGACAGCATTTAGGCCCTGAGTTCAAGCCCAAGGACTGGCACAATAGATAGATACATACCTAGATAGATACATACATAGATACATAGATTACATAGGCAGGCAGATAGAAAAGCTGCATTGTATATGCAGTATATGCATATATGTCAGTGTTGGAGTATATAATTGTAACCCAGTCTGTCATTAAGCATTCAGAGGAAGAATCAAGAAAGGCTACCATACAACAGGAGAAACTGTTGAAAGACGAGGTTCTTTAATTACCGTGAAAGAATGTCATGACTGACAACTCTGCCTTCCTATTCATAGGAAATCTCCCTTTTGTCCAACTAGTAGAACCTCAGGGTGACTGAAGTTGACATTGTGGATGCATACCAGTTCTGGAGCCAGCCTGGCCAACCTACCTAGTTCTGACCACCGGGCTTTGGTGGTAAAAAGCACATTTTGCTTATCTTCCTCTACATCTGCTGTGTGGAACACAGACTGAGGGTTTAACAGTCTTCTTTAGATGAGGAAGGAAGCATGTGCATGCAATAATGTTGTATGTGTGACCAGAGAGTGCTTCCTTGACTGCCTGTCCCCAGAGGGCATCAGCATTAAAAACCAACCCTTGTGCTTTAGTCAAACAAAGCTAATGGCACTTATGACTGATAGAAGTGTTGAGATATGGATAGATTAAAAAAACGTTAATGAGCAAGGTGGATTCTAGCAGCTAGTCAAGAGGCTGAGATGTGAGGATCAGGGTTCAAAGCCAGTTCATGCAAGAAAACCTATGAAACCCTTAACTCCAGTTAAACAGATAAAAGCCAGAAGAGTGGAGGTGGCTCAAGCAGTAGAGTGCCAACCTTGAACAAAGTAGCTAGAGGACAGTGTCCTGGCTCTTAGTTCAAGTCAGAAAATTTAACAGCAACAATATGGGCACAATAATCAGAAATGAATGTTACTTGCTTGAGTTAGTGATCGGAAGAATTCCCACCCACTGCTTTCAAATATATAAGTTGTTTCGAGTTATATGGAGAAGGTAACTTAGGCTATTATTTTTGTCATCATCTATGAATCTATCTGAAAGACTTTTTTTTCTACTTGTTTTTCTTAAGTAAAGGCACAATGTCACACATGTTCATTTTTAGAAGTATTCACTGATCCTATGAGCCAACTGTAGACTGTTTTGGCCACTGTTGACAGGGAAAGGCCGACATCAGAAGTCATCATCACAGGGAGTCAGCACTCTATTGAGAGTACATAGCACAGAAGTGCTCTGTGCGCCCTCATCACCTCCATGGGATGTGGCTCAGGCAGTGCTGTGGCCAGGGGCCAGGCCAAACTCTGTAATGTATGGTTCCCAGCATTAACCTCAAAGTCATGTTTAGGCTGGGCACAGAGTTTACAACTGTAATCCTAGCTATGCAGGAGGCTGAGGTCTGAGGATCAGAATTAGAAGCCAGCCTAGAAAAAAAATCCATAAGACTCTTTTTTTTTTTTTTTGTCGGTCGTGGGGCTTGAACTCTGGGCCTGGGCGCTGTCCCTCAGCTCTTCAGCTCAAGGCGAGCGCTCTACCACTTGAGCTACAGCGCCACTTCCGGTTTTCTGGTGGTTTATTGGAGATAGGAGTCTCACAGTCTCTCCTGCCCGGGCTGGCTTTGAACCGCGATCCTCAGATCTCAGCCTCCTGAGTAGCTAGGATTACAGGTGTGAGCCACCAGTGCCCGGCTAAGTCTCTTTTTTTTCTAATTAACCAGCAAAAAGCCATAAGGGAAAATTATGGTTCAAGTGGTTGAGCACCGCCTTGAGCAATTAAGCTCAATTAAGGTAGGCCCTGAGATAAGCTCTAGTACTGGCACAAAAACAAAAACAAAATACAGCAATAGAAAAAAAAACCCAAAGTCATTTTTAAATCATCTTATAGTTTCCTTTGTTTTAAGTCTCTGACTTAAACCCAAGCAAAGAGAATATCTTCCAAAGTATTAAATATATAAAAACAATGGTTGTGCTAATAATGCATGTACAATTAAAGTGGAAACCATGTCAAGTTATAAGGAGAAAAAAACTAAAATCAAACTAGTTAGCATGAAATGGCCTTTGGAGAGAAAGAGATAGACATTTTCTGTCGGAAAAAGGTAAGAATCATTGAGGTATTTTATCCTGCTGCCCACGGGTAGTGAAAGAATGAATAAGCATAGGGCCACCCACTTCAAGGAACGCTCACTGGACTTTCCCTGCTGGAAATCAATGTACTCTAAATTGCATAGCAACATTGGACTGTAGGTTTAAAAAGTACCTATTGAAATAATTGATGATAATGGAATGTTTATTATGAACTGTATTGAAAATGTCACTCTGCGAATCCACTGAATCTTTGACTGAACAGTTCCGATGTGTTCATAGTAGCATTATCCATTGTGCCCTAAAATCTGTAGCAACTGGGGTCCTGATACTTCTCCAAAAATGTAGAATTACTTATTGAGAAAAGAGGGAAGGAAGGGGAGGAGGAAAAGGAAGATGGGATGAAAGAGGAGCAAGAGGAAGAAAAGAGGAAGAAGAGGAAGATCAGGAGGAGGAGGAATAGGAGGATGGAGGAGGAAGAAAAAGATCAGGAGGAGGAACAGGAAGAGGAAAAGAAGCTGGAGGGAGAAGAAGAAAATCACCCTGTATCATCTACTTCTTCATCACTACAGGGGAAAGAATTTCCTAGGAAAAGAGCATAAGCTATATAATCACTAAATAACCTTTCACACCTTCTGTATGGCTCCTGAGTTTCTCCAGGAACATTGTTGAACCAGCCACTGAGCTGTAATTGTAGAGCTCTGATGTCACTTACAGGATGCTTGTGCAGGTGTCCCAAGCTTCACAGGATAGTTGCTCCATTGCTATGTATTCATCTTCAGTGATCCATTTGTAGCTGCCATTGCAGCTTTAGAAGCACACTACAAAATCACAGATAGATAGATGGAAGTGTTGCCTAACCACACACAACCTAACTAGTGACCAAAAATACAGCTCTTACTACTGTCCTAGCTACTGAGTAGGATTCATTCTACTCATTTTTAAAATAAAGAACTGGCCAGGAGCTGGTGGGTCATGCCTGTAATCCTAGCTACTCAGTAAGCTGAGATTTGAGGATCAAAGTTTGAGGCCAGCCTGGGCAGGAAAGTCTATGAAGACCCTTCTCTCCATTAAAACTACTCTCCATTAAAAAGTCAGAAGTGGAGCTGTGGCTCAAGTGGTAGAGTGCTAGCCTTGAGCGAAAGAAGTTCAAGGGCAGAGGCTGGGTACTGAGTTCAAGACCCAGGACTGACACAAAAGAAGAAAGAAAAAAGGGAAAAAAAACCCTGCTATTTAGCATGAGTATTCAGCAAGAACTAGGGAATCTCTGATGTATTTAATATATGTGTTTTCCCAAATTTATCTTCTTAGAGAATTATTTTTAATATTTTTAGTCTTTGCTTTAGGTTCATAGGCGCTTAGGTATAGGAGAGCTAATGAAACACTGGATTAGAGGTAGTAACAAGGAAGCGCCCATCTTACCATCATGGGCTGAAGTAGCATCCCACTGACCTGTAGATACTGCACCCCAGCTGACAGTACCCTGACAGTAAACATGGCTTTGAAAGCCATTCCAAGGAACAATGGTAACATACCCCAGATGATTACTACTCTTATTCTCACAGTAGATAAAAAAAAAAGAGGGGCTGGGAAGGTGGCTCAGTGGTAGAGCACTTGCCTTGCATGCTCGAGGCCCTGGGTTCGATTCCTCAGCACCACATAAGCAAAAAGAAAAAAGCCGGAAGTGGCACTGTGGCTCAAGTGGTAGAGTGCTAGCCTTGAGCTGAAGAGCTGAGGGACAGCGCCCAGACCCAGAGTTCAGGCCCCACAACCGGACCAAAAAAAAAAAAAAGACAAGCAAAATAAAACGCAAAACAACAACAGCAACAATGAAGCTGGTCACAGCATCTGTAAAGCAAAACCAAAATGGTTATTTACTTCTTTCCTTGATTAAGAAATGTCTCTCCTCTGCCACCCCAGTGCCAGTTATTATTGATTCAGACTTACCCACACATCCTGGACCCATAGCGCTGCCCAAAGATCCACCATACCTGGCACCAGTAGCTCATGCCTATAATCCCAGCTATTCAAAAAGCCGAGATCTGAAAAATCAATAGTTCAAAGCCAGCCCAGCCAAGAAAGGCCTGAGACTCATATCTCCAATTAACTACCAAAAAGCCAGAAGTAGTGCTGTGGCTCCAGTGGTAGAATGCAGTCTTTGAGGACAAAAGCGTAGGGACAGTGCTTGGCCCTAAGTTCAAACCCCAGAATTGGGACCAAGAAAAAACAAGCAACAACAACAACAAAAAAAAAAAACTCCACCACATCGACTGGAGGGGGCAGGGTAGGATGCAGTCATAGAATTCAGTGCATAGGCTATAAAATTAAAATAATTGTGAGGAAGGATAGGTTTGGGAGTGATTGGGGAGAATTTTGCGTCATATTCATATTGGTACAGCTACTTAAGGAAAATAAAAATATAATTTAAAGAAAAAAAGAGCTACCATATCCAAGACACAGAAGCTAGAAGTAATGAAAGCAGATTTGAAAATTTTCTCACTTACCATCTCAGGTAAGCTTACTGGAATTGTAATCAGACATCCAGCAGACATTCAGCTTCCTGTTGCTTGCCTTGTGTTTCTGGAAGCTCTGTCTAGAAATACTCTGGCAGGGAGGATGCTGCTTGAACAGCACCTCTGCTTCCACAGGGAAAGTTTCTTTTAAGTAAGTACTGTTTCAGTTCCTCTGTGTGTAGGGATGTACATTCAAAAGGCAAAGTAATGATTAAATATTAGTTGTGAATACAGAGAATCTGGAGTCTTATTTGTACTTAACTTTGTGAAATATAAGGTAGATTAAATATTTCTGATAGTTTATTGCTAAGTCGTTGTGCAGATGGGTTTGATGAACATGTTTTTATGAGTCCAATGCATCTTTTTTTTTTTTTGGGGGTCCGGTTGTGGGGCCTGAACTCTGGGCCTGGGCGCTGTCCCTCAGCTCTTCAGCTCAAGGCTAGCGCTCTACCACTTGAGCCACAGCGCCACTTCCGGCTTTTTTCTTTTTGCTTATGTGGTGCTGGGGAATCGAACCCAGGGCCTCATGCATGCAAGGCAAGCACTCTACTACTGAGCCACCTTCCCAGCCCGAGTCCAATGCATCTTGATCAGTGTTACTCTTTCACTGTTCTCCTCCATCTCCCCCTAGATAAGATATTTGATATGACATAAGACACAGTTATGTTCCATCTAAACGGTTGTCAACTTGCAAGTATTAAAAACCAATAGCCATTTATTAAAAGGATATCAGTAAGCCAGGTGCTGGTAGTTCATGCCTATAATCCTAGCTACTCAGAAGGTTGAGATCTGAGAATTGTTGTTCAAAGCTAGCCCATGAAGAAGAGTCTGAGACTCTTACCTCCAACTAACCACCAAAAAGCTGAAAGTGGTAGAGCATCAGCCCTGAACAAAATAGCCAATCTAGAGTATGAGGCCCTGGTTTCAAGTCCCAATACTCATACAGAGGAAAACAGAGAGAGAGAGAGGAGAGAGAGGGATGGATGGATGGATCAAAGGCTGTATGCCCAAGAAGCAAATTGTCTTTAGAAACTCAGAGTATCCTCAATGTTAACAATGATCTCTCATAATGAAAAGTAGATTGGTTAGGGGTACCATTACTAAAACTGGACAAAACTAACCATTCATTTCTTCCCCACTCGATATATAAATTCCAGGAAAGGGACATCTAATTGGATTAGTTTGAGTTACTTGTCTGCCCCTTGGTTAAGGAGAGCAGGATTCTTAATTGCAGTCCAAAGAGCAAGAAATAATTACTCAAATGAAACTCAAGGTGTTATTAGAAAGAAGAAATAAATACTGGTAGCCAAAGGCAAGAGATGTTTAATACAGCTACTGGGTATTTGACCAGTGTGGTTTGCTAGTCATTGTGCTTTGTGCACATTTTCTTATTTAATCTCTATTACAGACCTCATATTCGATACTTTTGTAATCCTCATTTTACAGGTAAGAAAACTGAAGCTTTGAGAAATGTTAGGTAAATAATTTATCCCTTGTCATACCAAAAAAATGACAAGAGTCCACACTTGAGAAAGACCATTTCTAACAAGTTGATGCCATTCCTTCCTCTTGACAAGTAGGTATTTGGGGTTTTTTGCTGCTGTTTCATTTTTCATTGTGTGCCATACTGAGACCTGAACTCAGGTCCTAGAGCTGTCCTTTAGTGTTTTTGCTCAAGACTAGCACTCTACCAGTTGAGCCACAGCTCCGCTTCCAGAATTTTGCTGGTTAATTGCAGATAAAGAGTTTTCTGCCTGGGCTGGTTTTGAACCATGATCTTCAGCTTCCAAGCAGCTGGAATTAGAGGTGTTAGTCATCCGCACCTGGCTTATGGTTTTATTTCTTAACCTAAGGGATGATTTCAGCCTGCAAATAAATATTTAGAAACGAACTGGGATCCTCATGGCTTGTAGGGAAGAGATGAAGTGGGGAAGTGCCTGCCATGCAGAAATACTTACCATCCCAATCCATGGAATAAAACAAGAGGAGTCTAGTGTGCCCAGTAGATGCTAAGCCAGGTTTCTTATCCTCAGGATCATTGACATAGACATAAGCTGGTTCTCTATTTGGGGGGCTGTAGAGTCATTGTCAGATATTTAGCAGCATGTGGCGCTTACCCAGTAAACACCCCCTAGCTGTGACAACCCAAATGTCGATTTCCACAAGCACTGACCATCTTCTCAATAGCTCTGCATTACAAAGCTACCCATACAGACTATGCTCTCCCTTTCTACCCCTCCCACCAATGTTCTCCCTGTCTTCTGCCTGTCTTCCCTGCAAGAATGGAGGCATACCACCTAGCAGGAAGTTCTGCTCACTTCCTCACTGACCATCTGTTTCTTGTATGTGCCCTAGTAAAATCTAACTCTCAGCTGATCATAGAACAGCCTTACCAGTGACTGTCAGATACTCTCACAGAGAGGGAAATGAATGTGCAGTTTGACTTACCCAGGAGTGCCACAGGAGCAAGATGTACCGGAGTAGGAAGCAAGATTGACTGAAGTGGGGGGAGGGGGGGAGTGTCATGATCCAGCTGCACAAGGATTTCAGCTGATACCCAGCAATGTCTTCACATGGCCTTCAGAGGGTGCTCCATCCTGTAAGAGAATACTTCTCCATCAGTAGACACTCTATCCTTCAGTCAGCACTCTTTTTCATATCTCTCGCCACACCTTAGTCCTATGGAATAGGTTCCCATAATTCTTTTCTTCTTCTTCTTCTTCTTCTTCTTCTTCTTCTTCTTCTTCTTCTTCTTCTTCTTCTTCTTCTTCCTCCTCCTCCTCCTCCTCCTCCTCCTCC